>NW_027507790.1:285219081-285358852 GCF_037356315.1 Lithobates pipiens
TCCCCCTTCTTTCCCTTATAGCCCGGCTCTCAGAGACCTGCCACACACGAAGGCTGGGTCCCGGAATGGATATGAAATCCACCCCCCCCCCCCCCCCAGCACAAGCATTCTCCCCTCCCACAGCGCCCCCTAGAATCAACTCTTATCAAACATCTGCTTCTTTAGTACATATACCCCACAGTGGCAGGTTACGGAATGAGAGATGTTAGCTTACAGTCACGCGATGTTCTCCTGTCTGGCTGGGAGAATCGCACAGCAGCTGAGTGTCGGACACAGTAAGTGCACACGGTTCATCCCCGATCAGTACTGTGTAGTTCAGCTTTGCTCCTCCAGGGGCAGCAGGCTGCAGATTTCTTCCCTAGATAAAAAAAAAAAAAAAAAAGATAAAAACACAAATAAACTACCCAGGGTAGCAGTAGTGAAAAAGTTAAGAAGTTTCAAAGAAAAAGGTACTACTATCCCAAAAAATAAATTAAAGCGGAGTTCCAAACAAAAGTGGAACTTCCGCTCATCCGATTCCTCCCCCCCTCCAGTGCCACATTTATCACCTTTCGGGGCGGGGGAGGGGGGTGGGTTTAAGGATACCTGTCTTTCACAGGTATCCTGTCCCCACTTCCAGGAGCCCGCGCCGCGGCCCTTGACATCACAGCTCGGCTCCCTCCTCCTTC
This sequence comes from Lithobates pipiens, assembly GCF_037356315.1. Classification (NCBI taxonomy): domain Eukaryota; kingdom Metazoa; phylum Chordata; class Amphibia; order Anura; family Ranidae; genus Lithobates; species Lithobates pipiens. Next base: position 285,219,750 of record NW_027507790.1, read on the forward strand.
CCATGCTGCTGGGCCAATAGGAGAGAGAAGCAGAGCCTTGTGCATGCACAGTAGTGTTCCCAGCTTGAAGCCGTAAGGAGACACTGCCAGGTTCTCTTACCCGCAATGGTGGCACCAGCACACTCAGCTGCGGGTGCCAACATCGCTGGACTCCAGGACAGGTAAGTGTCCTATTATTCAAGTACGTGCAGCTGCTGGCTATTAACTTTTGAAGCAGTGGGCGGACCTCCTCTTAAAGATTAAGGGAAACCTATAATGAGAGAAATATATGACGTGCTATTGATCAGCTACGTCTTAAAAATCACAACTAGCTGGCAATTGTGCCATTTCTCTGGCAAAACAAAAATCGCAAGTGACCCAATTTATAACTAGATTTTAGAGTAAGATGGCGTACGGTACACATAAAAGGGCTTTGCAGAGAGCAAACAAAACAAAATGCATTTCCAAGCACACTTATTATTTGTTAGCCTCAAGTCAATGTGAACGGAACAGAGATGATGACACTCTCCCTGCATCCATGTGAACACGCTGGTGCCCATGCAGCCAACTACCAAGCACCAGTGCAGTCCAGTGGTAAAAGGAAGAGGAGTAAATCGTAAGCTCCACATGTCCAATTTGTTCAATTTTCTCCTTGTGACTGAATATAGTGGTGGGGGAGCAAGGCAAAGTAGAGTATGGGCTGAAAAAGCTTTGGTCCACTAGAAGTTTGAACTTAGGAGGGTAAATCTTCATTATTATGCATCAGATAGTTAAAGAGTTTGTCAAGCCAAAAACCTCTTTTCATTTTGGATAAAGTGGAGCAGGAAAAAAAAAAAAACAACTGTCTGGTTTTTACCATCTGGGGCTCCATTAGAGAGAATTTCACACTTGCTGACAGTTGTTAGAAAAATCTTCAACACAGAAAAAAAAAATTATATATATATATAAAACAGGTATGTCCCACTCTACCTAAAACACATTTTTATTTCTCTGTTACTGTGTGAAAGTTTACCTTACTTCCTGCCTAGTAACACATCCTCAGCGGGACAGGAAAAGAGGGTCTTGGATAGAAGTAAAAACCCGACATGGGTTCTAACCTTTTCTCACTCTATCCAAAACTATAAAACAAGTCTATGCTTTGCACACAATTTAAGAAGAATCCGCATGTGACAGTCAGAACAAATACATACAATACAATACAATATACCGTACTGCACAAAGGACTATACTAAGCGAGAACAAGTGACACCATATGTATTACTGTCACATCTGTTTGGTCTCTTACAACACTTTTTTTTTCCAGATTAACATTAGGTTAAAATGAATGTTGATTTTATTTTCAATACCTTGAGGATGACATGTGAGCCTGGCTTTATCTCCAGAGTGCCTCCAGGTCCGAAGGGCTCCACCACGGGGTTGGGGTAGTAAGTAAATGTGGTGAAGTTCAAGGTGAGCAGGCTTGTTACATTGTCCAAGACAAAACCAAACTCGTCTGGCTGAACACCATCATCTGGAAAAGCCTCTCCATTAGAGGGGTTGATTCCCGGAGCCTTGCAGAACATCAGGGTGTCATTAAGGATTTGGCATGTCTAAAAAGTATAGAAAAAGTCAGGGTTAGAATCAATTATATATATTTTCTGGGAGTGAAGAATTCATTGGAACACGGGTTTCAGTATTTTATGACAAGATTTTCACACCTGTACTTCATTGATCTTACATATTCAACATCATATCTTAGAAATAGTGATCAGTAAATAATAATACAGAAACTGAAAAGGGTACCCTCATCCCATATTGACAAAACAGGGAGCTCATAAAATGTTTTACTCCAATTTTCACCCACGAGCAAAATAAAGGGGACTATTATGGTACCCAAATGAAGTAATCATAGAATATAATATTTCATAAAATTAACATTTATTAGAAAGTTTATAAAAAAAGACAGACAAAAAGAAATATCATATCTTGTATACAGTTTTGGAATGCCTCCCTTTAGGGACCACCAGTATGTCAATGAATTCAGCGGGCTACAAGAAACCGAGTTATCTGGAGTGTCTAGAGTTCTTAAAGTAGAGAGCAAAGATTTAGAGCAGACCTTCTGGAGATCCGGGAGGATCTGGGCAATGGCGAGCAAAAAATAAAAAAAAAAGTTACCAGCCTGGTATAACCCCTTCTACTTCGAAACATTACCAAGTTTGGTGGCAAACCAGTACCAAGAACATGATTACAGACAGAAGTGAGACCCGGGTCCCTCAATGATCTACAAGAAATGTATTTTATGGCAAGTATAAAAATCCAATTTTCTTTGTGCACATTGAGGGACACAGTAATTCAGAGACTGATAGGACATCAAAAAGCAGTCCAACTGGGGGGATGGTCAAAGGCAAAAAAAAAAACACTTATGTCTGGAATCAGAAGAGGTCTGAACATTCCCCTTGGAGAATGTGTGAATAAAATACTAGATGGGAGCCTGGCAAATCTTGGGAATCCATAGTCTAAAGTAAAGGATCTCAAAGCTTCAACACCATATTTTTCCTGTGCAAGACCTAGGCCGCGTACACACGCGCGGACTGTTTGCCCAACCTTGTTCGTCAAACAGTTTCGGCAAACAGTCCGCTCAAAATTTGCATGAGCGGACTTGCCCACACACGAGCGGACTGTTTCAGCAAACTGTTTGCCAAACAGTTCGCTCAACTTTTGAAATGAACGGACTCGCCCACGTAAGGAGGAGGCAAATCCGCCCATTTCGAGCGCGTGTACAGGTAGGCGGGGCCCGCGAAGGAGACGTCGCGGGCTCCGCCGCCTGGAATGGGCTTAAAGGGGAACCCCAACGCCGAAAAAAATCGGCGTGGGGGTTCCCCCAAAGTCCACACCAGACCCTTGTCCGAGCACGCTACCCGGCCGGCCAGGAAAGGGGGGCGAGCGAGCGCGCCCCCCCTCCTGAGCCGTACCAGGCCGCGTGCCCTCAACATGGGGGGGTGCCTTGGGGAAGGGGGGGCCGCGCGGCCCCCCCACCCCAAAGCACCTTGTCCCCATGTTGATGAGGACAAGGGCCTCTTCCCGACAACCCTGGCCGTTGGTTGTCGGGGTCTGCGGGCGGGGGGCTTATCGGAATCCGGGAGCCCCCTTTAAGAAGGGGGCCCCCGGATACCGGCCCCCCACCCTATGTGAATGAGTATGGGGTACAATGTACCCCTACCCATTCACCTGTGAAATAAAGTACAAAAAAAAACACAACACAGGGAAAAAATATTTTATTGCACAGCTCCGGGGGTCTTCCGTCTTCGGGGGTCTTCTCGCCGGACTCCTCCGCTATGTGTGTGTAGCTCTTTTACTAGCGGAGGAGTCCGGCTTTCTTCCTCCCCGCCGCCGGCCTCTTCTCCCGACTTCGGGGGTCTTGTCCCCCTCTTCGGTTCTTCTGCCGGGCCACCGCGCCTTCTTGTAGCTCTTTTACAGGCGGTGGCCCGGTCTTCTGTCGCCGCTGTCGTCGCCGCCGCCTTCCGTTCTTGTTCTTCTTCTTGTTCTTCTTTTTCTTCTCCTGGAGATGTTGACTCGACGAGCTCTCCGGCCGGAATGCCAGAGCCGCGCTGTGCGGTCACTTATATAGTGACAATGGGGCGGTGTCACATGGTATATGTCACATGGGTTGGTCACATGGTGACCCCGCCCCCTTACGATGTCATAGTCCCCATGTGACATCAACCCATGTGACCAACCCATGTGACATATACCATGTGACACCGCCCCATTGTCACTATATAAGTGACCGCACAGCGCGGCTCTGGCATTCCGGCCGGAGAGCTCATCGAGTCAACATCTCCAGGAGAAGAAGAAGAAGAACAAGAAGAAGAACAAGAACGGAAGGCGGCGGCGGCGACGACAGCGGCGACAGAAGACCGGGCCACCGCCTGTAAAAGAGCTACAAGAAGGCGCGGTGGCCCGGCAGAAGAACCGAAGGCGGCGACAGAAGAACGGAAGGCAGCGGCGACAGAAGACCGGGCCACCGCCTGTAAAAGAGCTACAAGAAGGCGCGGTGGCCCGGCAGAAGAACCGAAGAGGGGGACAAGACCCCCGAAGTCGGGAGAAGAGGCCGGCGGCGGGGAGGAAGAAAGCCGGACTCCTCCGCTAGTAAAAGAGCTACACACACATAGCGGAGGAGTCCGGCGAGAAGACCCCCGAAGACGGAAGACCCCCGGAGCTGTGCAATAAAATATTTTTTCCCTGTGTTGTGTTTTTTTTTGTACTTTATTTCACAGGTGAATGGGTAGGGGTACATTGTACCCCATACTCATTCACATAGGGTGGGGGGCCGGTATCCGGGGGCCCCCTTCTTAAAGGGGGCTCCCGGATTCCGATAAGCCCCCCGCCCGCAGACCCCGACAACCAACGGCCAGGGTTGTCGGGAAGAGGCCCTTGTCCTCATCAACATGGGGACAAGGTGCTTTGGGGTGGGGGGGCCGCGCGGCCCCCCCTTCCCCAAGGCACCCCCCATGTTGAGGGCACGCGGCCTGGTACGGCTCAGGAGGGGGGGTGCGCTCGCTCGCCCCCCTTTCCTGGCCGGCCGGGTAGCGTGCTCGGACAAGGGTCTGGTGTGGACTTTGGGGGAACCCCCACGCCGATTTTTTTCGGCGTTGGGGTTCCCCTTTAAGCCCATTCCAGGCGGCGGAGCCCGCGACGTCTCCTTCGCGGGCCCCGCCTACCTGTACACGCGCTCGAAATGGGCGGACTTTCCGAGCGGGAACAGTCCGCTCATTTCGAAAGTACAGCGGACAGGCCCACACACGGGCGGACTGTTCGCTCAAACACAGTTTCAGCGGACAGTTTTTCGGAATTTCCGAAAGACTTTGTCCGTCCAACTGTCCGCTGAAACTGTCCGCTGAAAGCCCACACACGAGCGGACTGTCCGCCCAAACACTGTTCAGCGGACAAGGTTGGGCGAACAGTCCGCCCGTGTGTACGCGGCCCAAGAAGGATTTTTCTTTTCTTTTTTTTTTTTTTCAGCTCAGGCAAACGCTCTATGAAGATAGATGGACAACAAATGCAACCTTGAGAGTGCAAAGGGAAATATCCCAGATAGATTCAAAAGGTAGTCTTAAGTGATGATAGAATCAAATTTAGATCCCATGGAGTGTCATGTGGCAGAGCACAGGGGAAGCCACATGACAGACACCCTGTACAAAACTCCTCAAAAGAGTGAGAATGAGATCACAAGTGTTAGATCTGCCCCCTTGATGGTACAAGTCAAATTCTGAGCTGGGCGTGATTGAAGAAAGGACAGGATCTTTCGAGATGGTGGTTTCTCTACTAGCATCAAGCAAACTATGCCTTCTATGTGCGAGAATTAGCTTTGCGAGAAGTATACTTCCTCGTCCTTCAGTATCGCAGGAATTACTGATTTGGAGATGCCCCTGTCCCAAGACCTGGGCAACAGCCATGCTGTTAAAGCCAGCTAGAATGAAACTGGATGGTAAACCAAACCAAAAGATCTGGAAGAACCCACAGAGCAACTGCCAGGAGTCTGATTAGGTCCGAGTACCACATCCATCTAATATAGAGCAGCGGGGATCAACAGAATGCCCTCCATCTTGATCCTGGCAACAAAGGAGTTTTAGGGGAGGAAAAGTGTAGATCAGGGTGTACCGATTCCACCAGTTATCCACGGTTTCCTCCAGAGGATCTCTGTACCCCTTCTGGTTTGTTTTCAAATCTAGAGGCCAGCAGCTTCATATCCTGAAATATCTCCAGTTGTCGGTAACATTCACCAGGGTCCAGGCGATGCTGGCTGAAGAAATCTTCCTGCCAACTGTCAAAACCTGGAATGTAAATAGTGGACAAGGCTGGAGTGTGAAGTTCCCAGACAGAATTCTACCTCTGACATGGCAAGACTTCTGGTTCCTTCGTGGTGATTGAGGTATGCCACTGCTGTTGTGTTGTATGACTGAATTCCAACCAGATGACCCCCTCCTAGTTGGGGAGTCCAGCATTACAGGGACAACCAAATCGGCACCTATGTTCCAGAAATGTTAAGGCAACGAGTTTCCTTTATTGTCCAAATCACCTGCACCAATAAGGTGTCTAGGATTCCCTCCCAGCCAAACAGAATGGGACCCAACACGAGGATCTTCCAAGACACTGAAAGGAAGGACTTCAACCCCAGAGCCAGATTCCTGAGCCAACAAGCCGGGGACAACGTGGTCCTTGGTATGTGGCAAAAATGTCTGTCCAGAGACTGAACCAACTTATCCCCAAAGACAGAATGAACCAACTTGTCTCACAAAAGACAGAATGTTAAGTGGTAGGGGTCTGGAGTGAACTGGGTAAACAGGATTGCTTCAAAAGAGGCTACCATCCAGCAGCTAGAACGGTTCTGCCCAGACACTGGAAGTCGACAAACATGCCTTCCTTTGGGGATTAAGCAATTGAAATTGACTGAATTAATAGCTTGGAACAAATGTGGTCTAGGTTTTGATATTCCTTGGAATTTATTCCATGGGCTGCAGAGGACTCCACCAATGCAACTGTCTAACCTAAGTGGAATGTCTCCCTCTCAATATCTACCTATCATACTGCCTTGACCCCTCTATCCTCACCTTCATTCCCCCTCTTCTCTTTATATGTTACAGTGCTACACGACCATCCAAACCATAATCTCTAGTCTCATCAGACGGAAATTGTGACACACAGAGTTTCACCCCAAGAGAAATCACGCTTAGCACAACAAAAGCCCTAGCACGATTGTAATGAGTGGGCACCACTCGTTGAGTGTATAGTGGTGCTCACCGACACCCTTAATAAGTCATGATAGATGATATAGCTACACAGGCTTGTAGATCAAACTAACTCAAATGAAGCTAACAAATTCCCTATACCATGAGACGCTACGGTACCAGTATTGAAATGTTTATCTCCATCTATATGCTATTGAATGACGTATTTGTGTACTGTACACTTTTCGTTTCTCAATAAAAATAAGATTTAATTAAAAGAGGCTACCATGGGTCTTAGAACTCTCATATAGACAGACTTGAGCTGTCTAGGAGACCCAGATACTTCAACAAGAGCCAAATCCAGCTCCAATTTCTGAAGTTCGGGATCCAATTGAAGATTGTTCTGGGACTGCGCAGGTCTGAGTAGAACACCTGTAACTGTTCCTCTGCAGGTACTGGAGCTATAATCCCCTTGGTCCAGAAAACCTCCAGGGTGACGTGGAAATCTGATAATCTGTGTGATGACGCAGACAGGTTGGGTGGCATAAACGGAGGATGGACTGACAACAGAATGGTAGCTTGCATCCACTAGAAACCACCTTCCTTACCCAAGCATCCAATATGCTGGCTGACCAAATGTCCACACAGGCAGACATTCTCTGGGACAAAAAGTAGTGGCCTGCAATCCTTCAAAGACTGGGAAAGCCGTGGATAGATCAGATAATGATTTTGCAGTAGTAGGCATGGAAGCACACTTATAGCCTCTGTGGTCAGAGTAAGTAATTAAGATTGCAATTTGGCCCATAATAATCTTGCATGAATGCAAGATTTGGCACAATGATCCCGAGATCACGCCAGGATGGAGCCAAGGATGGAGCTAAGGAGGACTCCGAAGAGGACAAAATTCCTGGTTGTCATTGTCAATCCCTTAATTGCAGGAATAATCTGAGACACACTAGGAGGTGGGGGGGGGGGGGGGTTTATACTGAGCTGGTCACTGTTTTTTCATTTGCCAGTGCCCAGTAGTATAATCCAACAGTCTCTGTATTTCTGTGTCCCTCAAAGAGTTGCTAAAAAGTTTGGTATTTTCCTGGCTTTACAGAGTAGCCGAAATATGCAAATAAAATACTGGCAGAACAGAGGTAAGTGAATAAAGATTCTGGCGGATTGCCTACAGTCCTGCTTTAGCTATTCGTACAGGACACAAACCCTATAAAAAGTCTTTACAGGCCAAACATAACACGACAAATATTTTTACTATTTGTAAGGTTCCCATTATCACTGCCCCGCAGTGCAGTGTAAAATATGTCAGAAGCCAGTCTACCAGATGCAATCTAATAACTGAAATATAACTGAGTGGATTGACCATGAAGACGGAATCCTCTAGCACTTACATTTATGATCTCTATGCCAGCATACTTGGACCGAATCCGCGGATCCTGAATGGTCATTAGGTGGGTCCCGGTCACTGTAACTGCTGTGCTTCCACTGTTCAGAAAGAAATGTAAAAATCAAACAAAAAGGTAATTACACCCACAAGCAAAGCATATAAAAGTATCAATTACTGAGTAAGAAATTACAAACTTGAAACTACACTGAAGCACACGGACAGGACGTGTTGAAGAACAATAACAAAGTAGAAGTTGCCCATCTGAAACGGACCACTCTTGAACCCACTCACTTGAAAATACTCCAAGCTGGCTCCAGTCGAGAGATAGTGGGGTCTTCAGTGTAGGTAAAAATGACATCTTGGTTCCACACACTTGCCCGATCGATTCGCAGAGTGATGGTGGCTGTGCTGGGGCCCTGTGATGAGGCTGGTGAGATGCATACAATTTCACGCATGTTTCTCCTGTTGTGTAACAAAAATGAATTGTGACATATGATAGCATAAAAGATAAACAAGAGGAATTACAGCTGTTGAGAAGAAAGAACCAAAACTTACTTGACAAATCGGCATTCTGAGTCTCTGACCAGTACAGACACAGCACTACCAGCATCCAGGTTTTTGCCACTAATGGTAAGTCGAGTGCCGCCTGATGCTGGGCCTTGCTTGGGGCTCACTTCATGAAAAGTAGGAGTCTACAGGTGGAGAATAAGAGAAATCATCCATTGGTTTGGAAACTTTACTTATAAGTAATTGTTATTGGACCCTTCCCCTCCCCAAGTGTTGTCAGTATTTTGAGATACAGGAGTGTCAGTGTTCCAGCATTTGAAAACACTAATGGGTTGATTTACTAAAACTGGAGTGCGCAAAATCAGGTGTAGCTGTGCATGGTAGCCAATCAGCTTCTTCAGCTTGTTAAATTAAGTGATGACAAAAAAGAAAAAAAAAAAAAAAAAAACACAACAGGAAGCAGAGCCACACCAGATTTTGCACGCTCCAATTATAGTGAATCAACCCCTAAATGTCAGTATATGGAGATCACACATTTCAACACACTGAAGTCCTAAATATTAGCATTTGGAGGTCCTAGGTGTCATTATATTGAGATGTCCCATTTCAGTGCATCAGTACAGGGAGGAAGCAGTTATTTAGATTCCAAGTTTTAGTATTTGGAGCTTCCAAGTGCCAGTGTGGTTTATTTACTAAAGCTGGAATGTGCAAAATCGGTCTCACTTCTGAATAGAAATCAGCTTCCACGTTTTATTGCCAAAGCTTTATTGGACAAGCTGATTGGTTTCTATGCAGAAGTTCGATAGATTTTGCACTCTTCAGCTTTAGTAAATAAACCCGTATGTATATGGAGATCCTGAGTGTTAGCATTTAAAGGTCTTAAACATGAGTATCTGGAGACATTAGGTGTCAATGTATCATTGCACTGGATCCTGCAAGTATCACTGGATCAGGGCCGTCTTTAAGGCAGGGCAAAAGGGGCAGCTGCCCTGGGCCCGGTAATTGTTGTGGGGCCCAAAACAGCTGCCTCATACTTGCCAACTATCCAGGTTTAAATTCCCTTGTCCCTTGAAGTTTTATTCCTGTGCTGTGTCCCAATATCTGTGTGAAGTGCTGGTACTAATGCTGCCCAGCTCTGCCCTATTGTTGTGTGCAAGTGACTCACCTGCAGACCCTGTGTTTACATATAAATAACCGGCATTCATATGTAAATAGCGACGACAATACTAAGTAAATAGCTGCGGCTGGCGGCATTTATATGTAAATAAAGGCGGCATTCCTATGTATATCATGCTTCCCTGCTGTGAGGAGGTGATGTGCTGTAACCTCTAGCAACTAGTCAGTGAGCACTAATGATATGCTGTAACTGCTGGCAACCAATCACAATTGCTGCCTGATCTGATACAGAAAACTGATTTTAGGTCTAGCTGCTATTTATTGTATGTTTCAGAGTAGGTGGAGAGGGAAAAAATTTTGCCCAGGGTCCAATCTATATTAAAGACTGCCCTGCACTGCATGCTGGGTACCGACACGAACACTCTGAATTCTTGTATGAGCAAGCTGCAAGTTAAAAATGTCACTGCTGTCTAAACTAAAATGTCACTACTGTCTTGTAACTTTTCAAAGACAAAATCTGCTTTTCTATTCTTTTAACAACAACTCTGTCAAATGAACATATGTTCAATATAAAAAGGCCATCGGCAATTAGTGGCAAAGTATTTTTACACATTTTCTGACAGCAAGGGAAAATGTCCGTTCAGACAGCCCTAAACTGCCAGAGATGTCCTTATAGGAAAAGGTTGTGGTTACAATGTACGTGGGATGAAAAGTGTATGAAAAATGATGTTCTTATTGTCACATTGTTCCACTTCCATGTCTGGTGAAGTGACGGAGAAGGACACAGATTACTGGATTGTCATGGTCAAGAATAGTTTGATTTCCAGTCAATGCCCAGTTAAAAAGTTATTTTGTTTTCACATCTTGGAAGATGCATTAAACACGTGTTACACAAAGCAAGCCACTGAAAGGTCAAGGGATATACTACCCTATAGCAGCTATGCTCAACCAGGGTCCCTCCAGAGGTTGTAGGGGTTCCTTGAGCTGTGGCTGAAGAACCACCTTTTTGATGGCGCCTACAGAGTTCAAGGTTCAGCATGACTTAGCAAAGCCCAGCAGCATGACACCAAATATATTTTTAGCGGTCTTTAAGGGGAACATTCTTCCTATTGACCACCAGTATAAGGGGCATTGTTCTATTGACCCCTGACGAATTGATTTTAGTAAGGGTTCCTCAAGACTAACATTATTTTTAGGGTTCCTCTAGGGTTAAAAGGTTGAGAAAGCCTGCTCTATAGTCTATGCATTGATTCAGCTACATCTTTACATGCTTTTAGAATAATCTTACCACAAAAGTGTAAAGCTGATCAGACTGCGTTCTATACTCGGCACTACAGTCTCCAATACAAAGCTCCACCACACCAGGGGCAGGGTTAGGAACCAGTGACTCCTCCATTTCACATACAATCCTGTGGAGGGAGAATGATACAGATAAGAAAATCCATACATGAATACACTGAAAAAAAAGACACAGGTGTGCAGGGCTCCGCCCACGTCACTCATTTACAGTATTCTGTGAATGGGAGACTACAACTACCAACAGCCTTTGTGGCGGTCGGGTTGTAGTTCTCAATGAACTACCATGGTGCTTTTGAGTGCTGTGGGAGTTCATTGAAAGTTTCGCTATGTGTGTAATGGAATGCCCATACAAGGTGAGAGCACACGGCTTACACAGATTCTGAAAGGGATCTGCATAGCACTCACAATCTGCTGATCATTGGTGCAATGCTTTGCAGGCTCCCAAAAAAAATAAAAAATAAAAAATAAATAAAGCACTTTTTTTAATCTGCAAAAAAATGTGCATGTATATATTTTTTTTTAAAAGGTAACCTCTCTTATGCAGATTGTTCATTGGGATGACATGTTGCCTGGTTGTCTTTGTTCTCCACAAACATTAGACCTTTATTCAAACAAGGGCTACGGATAAAGGTTGGTCTACTTGGACAAATGACACATAAAAAAAGTGACATAATGTATAAAAGTATCCTTATAATTAAAAACAACAACAAAAAAAGTTTTGCCACATGGCAAAAGGTAAGTGCGCCCCTATATTTACCACCACTTCAAATCCATAAATGAAGGATTTCATATTAGGAAATATCAAGGTGTTCTGTCGGCAGGACACAGGGGTGAAAGCAGTGTGCGTCCTGGGGGTAGGATACAAGAGAGACCAAATTATGTTAAGGGCGTGAAATGATCTCAATGGTGGAGCATGAGGTGTTAAAACGAAATTCAAGACTGGAGGCCAAATCCCCCAGTAAGAAACCAAAAAAGGGCAATGTGGTGTTAATACTATAGGATAGGAAAATAGACACCCTAAGGCGGTCATGAAGTGTATTGGGGAGACCTTGCCGATAGACTTTCAAGTGATCCAAGAAACCAGATGATTATCCAGCTCACCAGACTCGGCTTACAGCTAAAAGATCACATTTGGGTGGACATATCGAAGATTGAATGTAGAACTATTAAAATTTGCAGTTCACACCCAACAATATGATGAATGCCAGCATTGCTAAATGTAAAAATGACTCTGAAGCTGAAACTTAAAAAAAAAAAAAAAAAAAGGATCACGTGAGCTCGGCTACCAGCAGCGTTAAGCAGCCCATAATTAATGCAGTGTTCTTTTTCCACCACAAGTGGAATTGCTTGATTCCACCATTAACACATTCAGTGTTGATGGGGGAATCCCTCCTGCAGTGCTATTGTGTTCAGCCGGCGGGAAGCCTTCCCTGAGAGCAGAACAGAATGATCACTGCTGGCAGTGATCACACGAAAAAAAAAAAACCCACCAGGCTACCCAATGGATGGACAAGATCTTGGCCATTCCCTGCTGAACTACCCTGTTTCCCCTAAAATAAGACCTAGTGTGATTGTCGGTGATGGCTGCAATAAAAGCCCTACCCCCCAAATAAGCCCTAGTTAAAGTCCTTGTAGGTCTTCTTTTCAGAGTAGGGCTTATTTTTGAGGAAACAGAGTAGGGCTTATTTTTGAGGAAACAGAGTAGGGCTTATTTGGGTGGTAGGGCTTATATTTCAGCCAACACCGACAATCACGCTAGGTCTTATTTTAGGGGAAACAGGGTAGCTGAGATTTGATCCATCTATGGCCAGCTTTAGTTATGCAGGGTACACGCATACTAATGCCAGCACTGATCGGATGCTGATTTTCCAGCACGTCTCTTCCAAAAAAAAAAAAAAAAAAGCCAGCCTTAAGGGGTCTTTATTCATCAAAGACTGCAGGCCATCCATTGTTTGCAATAAGACCTGTATAGTAGGCTTAGGTAGTAGGGATCAGCCAAACGCAGCCTCTTTGCAGAAGTACAGGATGTAAATATAATAAGCCAATATGGCTGCCCTCATGTAGTTATATCATTACAAACTATACAGAAACTTTTTTTTTTTAAGCGCATAAATACAAGATAGAGGAGAGAGGGCTGCTGGTCCGGATGTAAAGAGGGCACTGGGGTGACTGTTCTATCCACATAGGTGCTTTGGTTGGTTTAACCTTCCAGGATCAGAAGAAAACAAGAAATCAGTCTGGGAGATCACTTCACCTTTATAGAAAAATTGTAAAAGGCGAACAGCTGATACTCTGCTCCCCCTCCCCCCTGGTCCCAGTATACTTATGTCTGAGATCACTGGGCTGTCAGCAACCCCCGCAGCCAGTCTAGCGGTCCGGGAATTTAAAGTCACTGTGATAGCGCTGGCCAATCAGAATTAATTTGGTTTGTCCCAGAAGCACTGCATGGAGAAGCAGGAATTTCAATCCTTGGACTGCTGGACCAAATGTGGGTGCCGACCGCTCTGAACCCCTGGAGGGAAGTAGAGGAGATTTTTTTTTTCTAGAAAGGTGAACTAACGCTTTAAAAACATCCGAGTACACATCTTAAAAAGAAAAATATTATAAATTGAATTTCAATAATATGCAACGAGTGTCACTATTTTAAAAGGACGATAAGAGGCATGAAAGTGTGTAATTTAGTTATTTTTTAGGTCGGTGTTTTTAAGTTCAACAAGTTAAAATTGTAATGGTGGATGACAGACTGGTGGCACACAGGCCTTGGCTGTGGGGAGAGCTTCACAATAAGTAATGTAGGGGAGTCACAGCAGGTGTGTGCACCGGCCCTGGATGGCGATTTAATTAGGAAAGCAATGAGGAAATGCACCATCCATCATCCTGTAACTATTTATCTACTTGCAATTTGTGCAGCAACTTCCTGGCGCAGCCGACGGTGGAGAGAGTGGCCGTTTGATTCATGGCGAGACCATTACGTCTTAATTGCTTCTTACTGAGTGTGGGAGAGCGAGATTCCGTATAACGTTCATTAAGCAGCGGGCTCGCTCCCTCTGGCTGAACAAATGAATTAGATGGACCTTGGAGCCCAATCTGCAGGTGATGGTGGTCGGTGGGTAATAAAGGGGTTGCTGGCAGTATTCATAGTGAAGGTCAATAAAAGAGGAGACATCCTAAATATTAAGGATTCATCCTAAAGTGGACATTGCACTAAAATTCACACTTCACATAAGCAGCAAAGCCCAGATCAGTGTTACCAAATCACAAATGGATTGTGGCCAATGTGCTTCTATAACAAAGTACTGCAAATGTTCAGTCCAATAAAAGCTGCATTTTGAATGTCTGTGGAGGGTTGTACTTTGATGTCCTGAGAGGAGGTGTCTAACAGCTATGGGATGTAAACACTTTCAACATCAATCCCCTTTAAACCGTCTCGCGTGAAAAAGAAAAATTGAATTCTCTACAAAAACGTTTTAACTGAAGCATTTCTATTCCACTTTTGGAGAGCAAAAAAAATATCTGTTGTATCTCCAAATAGATTTTATCAAAAGTCACAATTTTTTTAGATAGCGATTGTAAAGGCATCATTTTTTCCTAAAATTTATTTACATTACTTACCTGCTCTGTGCAATGGTACAGCACCAATCAGTCCTCTTCTGGGGTCCCCTCCCTGCCGGCACCATCCACGCCTCCTCTCCTATGAGTGCTCTCATAGAAAGTTGTGTGCTATGGATGGCACTTGTGTGCGCATGCTATTCACCTGGACTGTGTACATAGACACACACAGCACATGATTCATACCTACCCCCTCCTCTCAGGGTTTGATTGACAGCAGAAGGAGCCAATGGCTGCCTCTATTCTGTGTGAAGAGAGAGCAGTGCTGCTGCAAACAAGCACAGTGCTGGAATCGGAAGAGCAGCTAGTATTTAATGGGGGGGCGGGGCTAAGGGGAGCTGATCATGAATATTTTTTTTTTTAACCTTAATGCAGAGAATGCATAAGAACCACTTTAAAGTACCTGCCAGGTATTTTAAAGGTATATATATTTTTTGTCATCATTGTCAGTCAGTCTTCAATGGTCTAGTAGTATAAGCTTGCTCTTAAAAGTGGATCTTTGCCCGCAACCCCCCCCCCCCCCTTTTTTTTATTTTGCACCCTACTTACTCAGTGGTCCGTTGTGCAGATTTCCGATACTCACCCACCCAGAGGATCCAGTGTTGCCCCGCTGAAATCCTCTTGTATTCGGCCACCTCTCGTTCCCGCGCTGTCACGATCATCAAAGGGCCCACTGGTTCTTCTTGATGTGGTGCTTTGGCCCTCTGCTCCTTTCTGAATGAAGCATTATACTGCCTGGTATATATGATGCAGGGAGCAAAGGGAGGACAGTGTGCACGTCATTCACCTAAGAGCCGGTTCACACAGGAGCGACTCGTCAGACGACTTAGCCGCCTGACAAGTCGCGTCCCACTCTGTGCAATGGAACCGTTCTAATCGGAGCAACTCAAGTCGCTCTGACTTAGAAAAAGGTTCCTGTACGACTTTTGCTGCAACTTGCATTGACTTCTATACAGAAGTTGTTTTGCAAGTCGCTGCAGTGGTCGCGTCCAGGTCGCCTGAGGCAGTTGCGCTGCCTCAGTGTGAACCGGACCTAAGGAGAACGGTGCCACTTTTTTTTTTATTTAATTTTTTTTTTTTTTTTTATGAAAAATGTAAAAAAAAAAAAAAAAAAAAAGGAAGCCCTATTTTGGTAGTGGAGGGGAGGAGGGGTGGATAGAAGAAAGGTCTTTAAGGGTGAAGATATCGCTTTACGCTAATAAAAGGGCCACAATGTAACCTCATTTTTTTTGCTTTGACAATATATTGAAAGCTCAGCTAGATCAGATCAGACAGATTTAGCACAGTTAGTGGTTAACTATGACTAATTTACTACCTAAATCCATTTTTCTTTAAGGACATATAAGGCTTTTTTTTTTGCACACCATTTAAAATGTCTGTTCAGCTTTTCTATTATAATCTGAAAAATGGGCAAAACTCAAAAACAAATTTTACATATAAACGTATTTTTTTTTAAAACTATTTTACACACACTAATTTGCACGGTGACGTTTGTATCTTGCCAACGTCGGCTCTCACTGGGCCTTTCTTTGTGTGGGACAAAGTGATCGCCGGAGCCGGCAGGCTTCATGTAAGTACATGACTGTCAATGGATCCATCATCTGCTTCCTCAGCTTTAGTGAAGACCGGCAGCCTCAGAACACCAGCTAACATTTTGTCAGCATTGGGCACCGTGCCTGAAAATGTAAATCTACAGATTGTGGTTGGGAACACGTCAAACCTATTCATGCTAAAAAAAAAAAAAATGGGTCCAATTTCCCAGCTGTAACTCTTATTGTCCCACAGAGAAATCTCACCTCTCGGCACTGATGTACTGTGAAGGTACCGATGAGCACTGTACCCCGGCCACCTGTACCCACACTTCTCTGAAGAAGAGACCCAAGTTAGCACCAGTGATGGTGACTTTGGTTCCACCCTCTCTCGGGCCAGTAAGAGGATGAATCTATAGAAGAAAAATTAAAATGGCACAATGATCAACACAAGGCAAAAAGGCCACAGAAAAAAAATACAAAAATAATTTTTAGCCAATTGTGCTCAATTATCGGTGATGGTACATAAATGTTTTTGTTTTTTAAAACATGATACTTCCAGGCAGTGAAGCATAAACTCTGCAAACGGTGCTCGTTATCTCCTATACCAGGGTTCTCCAAATTTCTACACAAAGGACCAGTCTATGGTCCTTCAGACTTTAGGGGGGCTGAACTGTGGCCATTGGGGCTAGAAAAATTCCTATATTCAGTGGGAGTAAATTATACTGTGGTCAGTAGGAGGGGGGAATAGTGCCCCATCACTGGTATTATAGGGAGATTTAGTGCCCTATCATTGATATCAGTGGGAGGAACCGTCCCCCACCATTGGGACCAGTGGGAGGAACCGTCCCCCACCATTGGGACCAGTGGGAGGAACCGTCCCCCACCATTGGGACCAGTGGGAGGAACCGTTCCCCACCATTGGGACCAGTGGGAGGAATCGTTCCCCACCATTGGGACCAGTGGGAGGAATCGTTCCCCACCATTGGGACCAGTGGGAGGAATCGTTCCCCACCATTGGGACCAGTGGGAGGAATCGTTCCCCACCATTGGGACCAGTGGGAGGAATCGTTCCCCACCATTGGGACCAGTGGGAGGAATCGTTCCCCACCATTGGTATCAGTGGGAGGAATCGTCCCCCACCATTGGTATCAGTGGGAGGAATTGTTCCCCACCATTGGTATCAGTGGGAGGAATCGTTCCCCACCATTGGTATCAGTGGGAGGAATCGTGCCCCACCATTGATATCAGTGGGAGGAATCGTCCCCCACCATTGATATCAGTGGGAGGAATCGTCCCCCACCATTGATATCAGTGGGAGGAATCGTCCCCCACCATTGGTATCAGTGGGAGGATCGTCCCCCACCATTGGTATCAGTGGGAGGATCGTCCCCCACCATTGGTATCAGTGGGAGGAATCGTTCCCCACCATTGGTATCAGTGGGAGGAATCGTCCCCCACCATTGGTATCAGTGGGAGGAATCGTTCCCCACCATTGATATCAGTGGGAGGAATCGTCCCCCACCATTGATATCAGTGGGAGGAATCGTTCCCCACCATTGGTATCAGTGGGAGGAATCGTCCCCCACCATTGATATCAGTGGGAGGAATCGTGCCCCACCATTGGTATCAGTGGGAGGAATCGTTCCCCACCATTGGTATCAGTGGGAGGAATCGTGCCCCACCATTGATATCAGTGGGAGGAATCGTGCCCCACCATTGATATCAGTGGGAGGAATCGTCCCCCACCATTGATATCAGTGGGAGGATCGTCCCCCACCATTGGTATCAGTGGGAGGAATCGTTCCCCATCATTGATATCAGTGGGAGGAATAGTGTCTCGCACTGGTGGGAAGAATAGTGCCTCGCACTGGTGGGAAGAATAGTGCCCCAATGGCCAGATAAAAGTCAGCAAAGGGCCACATCTTGCCCCTGGGTTGCAGTTTGTAGACCACTGTCCTATACCAATATACCTGTACAGGCGTTCATCATATTCAAAGGCAAGGGGTAGACACACCGAATACAAGTTTATATTTAGGGTCAGCTGCTGAAAGACAACATGGCTGCAAGTACGCTTTTCCTATTATGCACAGAAAACACCGTACAGGTAAAAAAGTCGACTCTGAAGACTCTGTAAAATAAATTAGAAGAGGACTGAAGCTGTTAAGTTCTGATTGCTGGACTTGGAAAAAGAAGGGTCCTCAGACCATAAAGAGCAGAAGACCGGAGGAGAGTGACATTTCCACACCAATTTCACCTCAACTCCACCACTTTAGAGTACTGGTGATAAAGAGAGACGACTTACCTCATAGATCTGGGGGCCAGTACACCGCGTGTTCCGTTTACTGAGATGCATCCAGCTAGTTTTTGGATTAGGGCAATACTGCTTTAGGAGGCATTTTCCTTCAGACACACACCAGCCACACTCAAAGCGAGGATCCGCCTTCAGACACAGGCCGCAGCTATCGCGTTGTGCGGGGCATTTATATAGCAGAGCTGGGGAAAGGGACAAAGATGTGTGCGGTGAGGGAACCAAGTGACACAAGCGGAGGGGCTTATTTCCCAAAACATTAGAAGAAAAAAAAAAAAAAGACAGTTGTTGTCTGTAGCAACCAATGACAGTCTTCTATTCACCCAGTGCAGTATTGGAGAATGAAACAGAATTTGATTACTTTCTATGGATGTCATGTACTGTTCTTCATTGAAAAAAAAAAAAACTTTAAAAAAATGAGGCTCACCAAGGCATTATTTTTAAAATTTGAGAGGAGTGGAGTACTACCACCAGGGCCGTCTTTAATATTGATTGGACCCTGGGCAAAAAAATTTTTTGGGCCCTCCCCCTCCATGTAGTTTCGCTCTCCACCTGCTTTGAGACATAATAAAAAGCAGCAAGACTCAAAATCAGTTTACTGAATCAGCGATTATGTTTGGTTGCCAGAGGTTACAGTATATCATTACCACTCGCTGACTGGTTGCTAGAGGTTACAGAATATCATTTCTGCTTGTTGATTGGTTTCTAGAGATTACCGTACATCAATACTGCTCATTGATTGGTTTCTATAGGTTACTGCACATCATTGCTGCTTACTGATTGGTTGCTAGAGGTTACAGCACATCATCTCCTCACTTCCTGCACACCATGGACTGGGGAGATGAGGGGCCCATTAATAGACATTAAACTCCTAGGACTCCTGGGATCAGTGGTAGTGCAGTGCAGACTTTGAAGCATGCCCCTTCACCTCCCCAGTGGGCAGCATTCAGTATAGGTAATGGTGGATATGACATCAGGGGGAATGATATACATAAGAATATCGCCTCTATTTACATATGACTGTCATCACTATTTACATGTCAATGTCAGTATTTACATATAAACACAGGGTCTGCAGGTGAGTCATCTGTACACAACAATAGGGCAGAGCTGGGCAGCATTAGTAACAGAACTTCACACTGAGATATCAGGACACAGCATGGGACTAAAACCTCAAGGAACAAGGGCATTTAAACTGGGATAGTTGCCAAGTATGAGGCAGATGCTTTGGGCCCCACAATGACGGGGCCCAGGGCAGCTGCCCCTTTTGCCCTGCCTTAAAAACGGCCCTGACTACCACTCAAAATTGGCTTAATCGACTTCACAATGGTGTGTGGCGGTTAATACGAACCTAGAGAGGGAATAATTAACTTATAAATATAGGGGCTGTCCCAAAAAGGTTTGTAAAGTCTGGGACCCCCGGCTGTCCTCTGTGGGGGGACAGCCAGGGGGAAAACATTTGTTTCTATGGTTCATCAGCCTGTTTGAGAGGTGGTGTTTCCTTGTTGGGATAAATACTTCTATTTCTTGACAATTGCAGGAGAGTGTATATGGTTCTTTACTTATATTGAGAAGCACAATTTAAACCTTTTTATCTTCTTTACTTTATGTTGTTATGAAGTGATGTGGTTTATGTGCCTTTTAATAAGGCTCTATAAATGCTTTGTTTTTCCTCTGTTGGAAATGTTTAATGTATTTTCAAGAAAATAACCTTTGATAAACAATTACCTGAATAAAAAATAAAATTGGCTTTCATTTTTAGACCTTTAGTTGAAATCAAAAGATAAAACATGAGCAACACATCAATTCCCCCCACATTTTATAAAGTGGCCACAGTAATTGTAAAAAGAGGAAAAGTGTCCATTGTTTACCTTGAAAGGCTGCAGGTTTATCAATGTAAAAATGTCCATCCCAGACGATCGAGAAGTCCACCTTCATGTCGCCGGAGTCATTACCCTCATATGTGTACTGCAAGAGAAAGTCAGAGAGAGTAACACCATTTCTATTGTTTTATCAGATTAGCAAAACAAAAGGATCTGAAGGTAAACTGCTTTTTCTAGCTAAGATATGGAAGACGGCCTCAGACTGGTTGCTATAGACATCATGGTCATCCTACTGTCACACTAGCATATTTTTTTTTATATCAGCCTCGTCAGGAAAAAAAGCTAAAAAAAATAAATAAAAAATAAAAATGAACCCAGAGTTTTAATAAGGCAATATCCCATAGCAAATACCGTATATACTCGAGTATAAGCCGAGATTTTCAGCCTCTTTTTTGAGGCTGAAAGTGCCCCCTCGGCTTATACTCGAGTCACCGCTGTCTGACTGCTCGATCAGCGTATCGAGCAGACAGACGGCGGACATTAAAATTCAAAAGCCGCGCCTCCTTCTCCGCCTCCGCCTGTGATAGGCGGAACACTGAATTTCCCAGCAGTCAGTGTTCCGCCTATCACGGACATCCGCTCATTCTCATACTACGGACGAGTATGAGAGGATGTCCGTGATAGGCGGAACACAGGCTGCTGGGAAATTGAGTGTTCCGCCTATCACAGGCGGAGGCGGAATTTTGAATTGTAGAATGGCCGCCGAGAAGAGCGGCGATCCATCGGCACGGCACGGGACGGAGGAGGCACGGGACGGAGGAGGCACGGCACGGGACGGAGGAGGCACGGGAAGGAGGAGGCACGGCACGGGACGGAGGAGGCACGGGACGGAGGAGGCACGGCACGGGACGGAGGAGGCACGGGACGGAGGAGGCACGGCACGGGACGGAGGAGGCACGGGACGGAGGAGGCTCGGGACGACGGCGGCTCGGGACGGAGGCTTGGGACACAGGTAGGCTGGACACACACACAAGGCTGCACGGACATACACACACACACAGGGATGGATGGATGGATGGATACACACACACACACACACACACACACACACACACACAGGGATGGATGGATGGATGGATGGATGGATGGATACACACACACACACACACACACACAGGGATGGATGAATATACACACACACACACACACACACACACACACACACACACAGGGATGGATGGATGGATGGATACACACACAGGGATGGATGGACGGACACACACACAGGGATGGATGGATGGATGGACACACACACAGGGATGGATGGACGGACACACACACAGGGATGGACGGACACACAGGGATGGACAGCCATGTCTCACCCTCGGCTTATACACGAGTCAATAAGTTTTCCAGTTTTTTGGGGGTAAATTGGGGGCCTCGGCTTATATTCGGGTCGGCCTATACTCGAGTATATACGGTAATTAACTTTCACTTTTCTTCTACCTGCACTAGGAACATGGCGATTTGGGCAAGAGATACTTTCTAAAATGTGAGCTGTGACAACATAGGACTGTAAAATTCCAGGACGTCTTTCCCCTTCAGGTTATACTGCCATCCACAGGAGGCTAGGACACCGATAAACAGCCTGTGATAACCCTCCTACTACCAACATGTACCAACCAAAGAGAGGATGGATATCTTCTGTTCAGCTCTGCAGTGTGTGTGGAAGACCCAACCCATTTTTGCTGCCATTTTTCTTCTTATGCCTCAAGATATTTCTTCAAGAGGACCACATCCAGCATCTCTCACCTGGAACTTCTCCAGGTATAGGGTCCACCTTCATCTAGGGACCAACCCCTCCCCCAGCATTCAGGGGTTGTTGGTTGAGAAGTCTGCCTGACAACTGTTACTGCCTGTTATGTACTTGACAGACAAGGCAAGAACAGGACTTTCTGCCCAGAGTAGGATCTGATCCATCTCTCTTGCTACAATCCCTGATGATTGGTGTACGCTACCACTGTGACATGTTAAAATGACTAATAGGACAATCTTTCAGCAGGATGGTCCAACACTGCAGAGCCAGCAAAATCTTTTGAAGTTACAGGATGTTGATTGGGAAACAACCAGATGACAACACTGAAGTCCCCATACACCATCTACACCATCAGGGTTCCAAGAACTCCCAAGAGGCTGGCGGGAAGGGCTAAAAAACGGTTAGTGTAGCGAGTTCCACAGTAAAGCAGGGAAAATGCACCAAAGAAATGTGGACCTCTAGATACGTATTCCTGATGTCCAAAGAAGCCAGAAAGATTCCATGCTGAAGAGAGGTGATGACAGACCTGGGGGATTCAATGTGAAAATCCTGGGCTCAAATGAAGACATTTAAAACTTTGAGATCCAAGATAGAATCTATGTACCTTTTAGGTTCAGGAACAGTGAACAGGCTGGAGTAAAATTCTTGAAATTGTTCTGCCACAGAAACTGGGACAATGTCACCTTAAAGTACAAGTTCACCTTTGGGAACATGTTAAATGTTCAGGTCGTTTTTAGGGTGGAAAATGTAACATGTTCCTGCTCCTGTAGCCTCTCCCCGATCCTCCTAATTGTGACAGCAGGCCAGGGATCTTCTCCCCGCACCCGCTGTCACAATTTGAAAACAACAAGGCCATGCAGAGCTCTGCCCCCACAGCGGCATTATTCATTCACAGAGTTCCATCAATGAACTACAAGTATCGACAGCCTTTGCAGTTACCGCCTTGCAGTTCTCAGTGAACTACCAAGAGGATGCTGAGCGCTCCAACAGTTGATTGATTCTTCCTGTCACTCAGTAACGTCCTGCCCGTATGAGGCATGGGCAGACATTCTGCAGGAGCCTGAGATTGCACCCGTGATCTGCTGACAAGAAGGGACACACCTTTATGCTGGAAATGGCTTTTCTGAGGATTTGACGGATTTTGAACCCCAGAGTGAGAGAAAAACACGAGAGATCTCAAATTTACAGGGTACAAGAAGAAATAAAAAGAATGTTTAACAGAGAAAGAGGGAGAGAATTTTACAGTCTTTTTCTGCAAGGAGGATGAGCACTCTTGCCAAACAGATGCTGTTCCTCAAAAGCCCTGTGGATCAATCACTTCTTGGACTTCTTGGTTCTGCATTCCAGCATGTTAAACAAAGTGTCCTATGCATGCGTACTAACAGGAGATCCAAGCAAAAGTAAAGGCACTGTCACAATTAGAGTTTAAACCTACAGCCATTTGCACCATGTGTTTTATCATCACGGTATCAACAACAGCAGATCTCTTAAGGCAGTGGTCATCAACCCTGTCCTCAAGGACCAACAGGCCAGGTTTGCAAGACAACTGAAATACATCACAGGTGATATAATTTGCTGCTCAGTGATTGCCGTATTCTAGTCTGCATCTCCCCAAGGTAATACATAAAACCTGGCCTGTTAGTGGGCCCTGAGGACAGGGGTGATGACCACTGTCTTGAGGGATTTGGACCAGTCAGTAATGGTTTGGCACAAGTCAACCACGGCCAAGATGGGGTACGGTGCAGGGCCCAACAACAGGAACAAAGTTCAGGAGAGGGCTTCAAAACACTTATCTGTTGGCTCCTTAAAAGACAGGAGCATCATCCATCGGGATGGCCATTGCCTTGTTTAAGCAAGGTACTGCTAGATCCACATGGGTACAAGGCTAAAAAATGCTTGGAAGGAAAAAACAGTTTGTCAGAATTTTACCAATCTCTGTAGGGATAGAGGTGGAACATCAGGGTGGTGTGCACCCATCTCACTGGCTGCAGCTGCAACAGTTTCGGACAAAATTCAACGGATTTGGTTGTCAGAATGTCCGATCGTGTGTACAAGGGCTTAGATAAACAATAGTGCAAAAAACCTGTACACTTCACCCAAAACTGAATTTGTTTGCAAAATACGTATTTTTTCACCATAAGTGATCTCAAACTAAACAACTGTCCAAAATAATAATAAACAAAATACTTCTATCGCTTGTTTTCAGTATGTGAGAGGAAGCGAGTGGTCTATAGTGGAGTATGTATAGGAATTGCTCATCACCAGCAGGCTTCTCAGCTTATCAAAATACCAAACTAATGGTTTAGGGTGGATTGGGGTGGATTGGGGGGGATTGGGGGGGATTGGGGCTCTGTAGTATTCCTTGGATGCAATTGTGAAGCGCTGAGTAGGTCGTTCATTTTCCATTTTGAGGGTCGTGTATTTAATCGATGGAAAATAGAATTATACAAACTGTCAAATTCTGTTAAACTGAATAACATTAAATACCCAGAAATGATGAATATCTGCAAAAAACAAAAAAAAAAAAACAGTTGCAGGGAGCGTCCAGCCTCCTTTCCATCATTACGGAAAATTTCTGCAAGTGAACATTTGTTATGGAGGACCGGCCCCTGGCGCTTTCACCGCACATGCGCCGCAAACCTGTCGTCCAGGATTAACCGTCACGGATATTTTGGATGTTTGGAAGCAGTAAGAAGAAAAAGGCAGAGCTCCTGACTGGCTGTAAATGTCATCAGGGAGAGTTTATATTTGTATTGGACAAGAAGAAGGCTGAAAATACACGACAGACAGACAGACGCAGCTATCCGCACCACTTCCATACTCCGTGTACATAACCTATACGGTGTGGAGGTGGAGGGGTCACACTAGTAGCAGGGGCTCAGCATAACAAAGGAGGGAGGATGGGAACGGCTCATTTAGATGGTCCTCTGTTGCTATAGCAACAGAACAGATCTGTCCCCTAGCAACTGCCAGCATCTCCATCCTCGTTCAGAATCCAGCCACACCCATCTGCCATCGGCTGGGGAGAGCAAGCTTTAACCTCTTCCTGCCCATCGAGGCGTCCTGCAGCCCCCGCTGATGTAACAAGTCATGTAGAAGATTAGAGACAGAAGTGCTTGGAAGGGGGAAGGATTACGCGGGGGGGGGCTATAGGCTCAGATTCGGCATATTTTTTAGCTGACTTCTCAGTCGGCAGCTGTCTTATGTGATCAGCGAGTGTTCCATCACTCCGCCACACTAAGAGCTTCGCAGGGAGCTGCCCGCTCCAGAATGAGCTCTACCAACATGTCAAGTATTATTTCAAAATTGGTATTCAGTCACTGCAAACCCATGACAATGCCTTCCCAGAAAGGGATCCAGCTAGATTTTTTAAATGATGGGATCTCAAATGCCCATCCCTTACAAGAGGGCATGCATCAGGAGGGGTTATAGTGCCAGCTACTCAATGCCAGGGTGCCATAATGTTGCTATTTAAAGCATTTTTAAAACCAAAACTGTAATGTATTGCATATTACAAATCATTAGATGTGGACCCTGCATTAGTGTTTTTATGCTTTTTTTCTCCTGTTTTCACCTGGCGATCTGACCACTTACACACCTATTAGATACCTGTCCCCAGTCTGGAGGAAGGAGCACAGGGGACACATCAGACAGCAGCATTGTCATTCTTAAGGGAGGGGAGTGTTAAATATTCTAGCAGATTTAACCACTTCAGACCCGGAAGAATTTACCCCCTTCCTGACTAGAGCTTTTTGCGATTCGGCACTGAGTCGCTTTAACCGACAATTGCACGACGTTGCACCCAAACTAAATCAACGTCTTTTTTTCCCCACAAATAGAGCTTTTATTTTGGAGGTATTTGATTGCCTCTGCGGTTTATTTTTTACGCTAGAAACCAAAAAAAGAGCAACAATTCTGAGGAAAAAAAAAAAACAACACACAATATTTTGTACTTTTTGCGATAATAAATATTCCCCCCTTTTTTAAAAAAAAAAAAAAAAAAAATTCTCAGTTTAGGCCGATATGTATTCTACATAATTTTTGGTTTAAAAAAAAAATAAAATAAAAAAATTGCAATAAGCGTATAGATTGGTTTGTGCAAAAGTTATAGCGTCTACAAAATAGGGGATAAATCTATAGCATTTTTATTATTATTATTTTTTTTTTTTACTAGTAATGGTGGTGCTTTGATGATTTGTATCATGACTGCGACATTATGGTGGACACATCGGACAATTTTGACAAATTTTTGGGACCATTGGCATTAATATAGCGATCAATGCTATAAAAATGCACTGATTACTGTAAAAATGTCACTGGCAGTGAAGGGTTTAACACTAGGGGGCGATCAAGGGGTTAACTGTGTTCCCTGGGAGGTGATTCTAACTGAAGGGGGAGGGGACTGACTAGAGGAAGTGACGGATCGTGGTTCCCAGCTAACAGGAACACACGATCTGTCACTCCTCTCAGAACAGAACAGGGAAGTGGGTGTTTACACACACACACACACACACTCGTCCCTGTTCTGTGTCTCCTGCTCACGATCGCTCATGGCTGGCGGTCATCGCGACGGTCGGTCATGAGAATTGGCACTTCTGCTGTGCAGCAAACGCACGTGGACCCTGTGAGCCAACATATAGCTATGACGGCTCGTGCAGGGGAGCCAATCTGCCCCAGTATAACTGCGGCGGCTGGTCGGGAAGCGGTTAAATACTCAAATACTCAACAAATTGAAGCCCAACTCCTTTATTTACAGCAAACTTTCTTTTTTTTAATTTTATAGATAGAGGTTTTACATGAATAAATAAAATAATTGTAAGCACCCCTCTCAGTGTTAAATGGTTTGTTGTCTCATCCCTGTAAACTGAAACATCTGGAAAAGAGCCTGGTATTTTGAAAAAACAACAAATTTACTGGCTGAATTACCAGGTGAAAATAAAGGAAAGAAAGCATAAAAAGGAAAACAAATACAGCCATCACATTAAGAAGTTGTAAGCTGCAATATAATAAATGTTTGCTTTTGGATTTAGTACTGCTTTAAAAGAGTTCAGTTTTTTTATAAAAAAAAAAAAAATAATAATAATAATAATAATAATAAATAAAAAAAGATTTATACTCACCTGAGTGAATGCATTATCAGTCCTATGCTGCATCTGTCCCCTCAATCGCTCAGTTCTCATTCTTCACTGAGCAGAGAGCCGGTGACTGTCAGCTCTTTGCTTTGCCCCTCCAGTGCTCACTGGAACACCAGGTTGTGCAGGAAGCGGGAGTGGCTGGCTCCGTTTCCCAGTGGCTCACTGAGAGGCTGAGCCAGCTGTGGGTCCATACATCTGAGTGGATCTTGACTGTAATCTCTGGATCTTTCCTGAGTCTGGACCAGCATGTCAGTTGACAGCAGGCTAAAGCGGGTCACAGCAGAACTGCACTTCTGTAATCCCCAGGGGAAGCATAGCCAAAATAGTTTTGGCTATAATTCTCCTTTAATGCGGCAGTGCTGGTGTGCCACAATGTCAGTTCATTACTGGAGGTCCCGTGTCAGTAACAAGAGACGATGCTGAGAAATGCTGACCAAAGTGGATGCGGACACCATGCGCTGAATAGCGGTGGAAGAATCCTTTCCCCAAATGATCTGCTGTCATCTCTCTTGTATATAAAACATTCCCCGTGATTCTTCTGCCCTTTAAAGTTTTTTTTTTTGATAGTTAGAACTTTATCAATGCGACAAGTTCTGACAGCGCATTACAAAGTCATCAAAGCAAGGTTTAACAGCAGTGTTTGCACTGAGTGCAAAACTGGAGGGGTTGTTATGGCAACCAGTAATGTAATTCTAAGATAATCAAGAATAAAATATAAATAAATCAGCAGGAATCTGGTTGGTTGTGATGATGAGCAACAGAGACTCTCTCAATTACTACACCTAAAGTCCTCTCTTAGGCCCCTTTCACACTGGGGCGGTGCTGGCATTGGCGGTAAAGCGGCGCCATTTTTAGCGCCACTTTACCGTCGTTTTAGCGGTGCTATTCGGCTGCCCGGTGGTATAGCCACGCTACCCCATTGATTTCAATGGGTAGGAGCGGTGAATACACCGCTCCAAAGATGCTGCTAGCGGGACTTTTTTTTACCGTCCTGCTAGCGCACCGATCCAGTGTGAAAGTAACCGCTTTTTTCAGGCGCTATACAGGCGCTATTTAACCTGAAAAATGCCTCAGTTTGAAAGGGGCCTTAGTGGACCAACGACCAAATACAATTGATAGAGGGGTTTCTCTCATGGGTGAGAGACCAAACAGGCCATTTTTACTACGAGGAGTCCACTATATGCCAAGGCAGTGTGTGCCCAGGTGCCATTTTCTTGTAGTACGTGTGGTCGCCACTGCAATATTTTGGCAAGCATGTGTACCCCATACCTGGAACAAAGAAAGCGGAGGCACAGCATGGGGCATTTGGTCCTATTAGAATTCCCAGTATCAAGGAACGTTAAATAAGGCTTCCTGTGATTGGCTGTTGAAATAGTGGCGTCAGCTGCCTGCCTCCGCACCTTAGCCAATCAAAGGAAGCATGCATGACAACACATGGGACCTCCTGAATGGTCAGGTTCTGTTTAATTCTAGCAGCAGATGGGAAGTTGTCTATACTGCTGCCAGGCACAGCGCCACTCTACATAGCCAGGCCGGTGAGACGCTTATTTCTTAGTGGAGCTTCTTCTGCAACTACTCATTTGATCCTCAGTAGCAGAGTTCAGCCACTGACAGCAAAGAAAATACAGAACGCTTTCTGCCATGGGGGGGGAGGGGCATGCGATTCACTTCCACCCATGTGAGAACACTGGTGAGTGGCCCAGCAATGTCACATGGAGGCGAGATAGGGAGCCCTTAGCCCTGTGTAAGCGCCGACTAGAGCAACTTGAGAGTTTACACAGGACAAGAGCTGTGCCAGCGCCAAGTCGCTCTATTCTAGCTGCTGAGAATTGCCATTAAAATGCGTCATCTTCAGTTACATTTGCTCCGTTGACCAAAAGTATTATTCAGCACCCATTAGCAGCCGACTTATTTCACTTGTTTCTGAAACTCCTCATTAAACGAATACTCCTGCACACTGTGCGCTCACCGAAGTGTTCTGACACTGCACGCTGCTGCTGTTAAACCTCACAGCAGGAACTCGTTGTATTTTCCCTTCAATGTTGAACACGCATTCGTAGTTTTTCTGGCCAGACTGCGGCTGGGGGAGGTTCTTGGCTTTCAGAGTGATCGGTTGCACCACACCAACTGGTATCAAGATTTCAACGGTCGGAATAATCTCCGGGCAGCCCTGCAAGGAAGACCAATTATGTTATACAGGTTTGCGAAGCGGACAGGAAAGAAAAAACAAGTACAATGCTGGAACATATAAAATTCAATAAATGCTAAAAAAAAGGTAAATGCTTGTTGGAATAGAATAAAAAAAAATGAGCTCTTGAAGGGGAATGCAATGGTGGTAACAATATCAGAAGCAAAAACCTTTAAAACATTGACTTGTGTGCACCGTTTGTTTTATGCTGTACCAAATAAACTTCAATTGGATATCAGTGTTGCATGGTTCCTGGCAAACACAGTCGTGAAATATTCCCACTAAAATCATCAGTTTCTATGCTCCCACCTAGTGGTTGTTTTTCGCCTTCTTGCCCCATGGACGGAGTGACGAATTTGCTGCTGAGACTCGCCTGGTGCTGGACCGCTGCACTTCTCAGGGATGTCAGGTAGGCTCCACCCTCCCTCCTCACCCCATTTCCCAATCCCCTCTTTACCCCTTATCTCTCTCTCTCTGCTGTTCTTCTTTCCTTTCCTTCTCTGTATTCTACACTTTAAGACGTTGCTTTTTATTGACCTACGTGGTATTGAGATGTGGTGGAGCATTAGGTTTCCTGTGGGCTAGTTGGTCCTGCAGCCGCCCTGTTTAGCTGGTGGGGGGGGGGAATCCTCCTGTCCGGAGGGGTCCATGCTGGGATGTCTCTCCTGGGCGGGGGGGTTGCTGTGGGCCTGTCTTACCCCCGGGGGACGCTCGGAGGAGGTAGCTGGAGGTGTTTGTGCCCCCCTCTCCTGGGCGGCCCCCGGGGGTGGTCCCATGCCTCCCCGGCCTTCTGTATGGCGGGGGGAGAGTGAGTGGGCCCCGGCCCGTCCTCTCCTTCCAATTCAGAGGCGCCTCGGAGCGGGGCCCTAGCCCATGGAAACCGGAATTGGCATGAGTAGGCAAGAAGACAATCCAGACGCTCATTACCAGTCGATTGCCTGACTCATGTGTCTGACATAAGCCGCCAACCCTCGGCCACCAGGACAGTTCTTATGGGTGTCATTGTTTCCTACGGTTTATTTGTTCTGTGTTTGGACCTGACACGCCTGTCTACTTTATACTTCAGTGTATTTTACTGTTAAACTATTTTAAAATAAAGATTTTACAAAAAAAAAAAAATCATCAGTTTCTGCTACAAAGCCTCCCCACCTATGGGTTCTACGTAACGTGGAAGGAAATGATTGGGGAGTCCAGCTGTGGGGGGCAGAGACACCTTCATTACAGCACTTTACAGACTGAGAAATACAAGAAGTATAAAAAGAGATAAAAGTGCTGAACTATCAGTTTTTAGGATGGGTCTGGCTTTTGACTCCACTTTAGTCTTCTGACCAATCAGCTGTCTGATTTAAGGTTTATATAAAAGCAACATCACTGAATAAAAACAATGTTTTTTTTCTTCCCAACCTGAAATCTTGCATAATCCTGATGCAATTACAGCAAGGTGAAAAAGAGGACGGACATAAAAGAAATGCGAGAGAAAGAGTTGGAGTAGGATCGCAGGAAATGAAGGCTAGATAAGCAGCTGCTATTATATGGGTGCCCCCTGTGCAAAGGTCTTTGCGGTTTCACATCCAATTTTTTATTCATAACTTTTTCCCCAATAAAAGGAATGCAGACGGTCACACAAGCATGCGCACAATAATTTAAAGGCAGCTTTACACACATATAAAACCTCTTCAATCTGGAGGAGGACAAACAGAGGACACACATGAGGTCATCGAAATAAATCAGTCTTCCGTGAAAAGAGAAATGGCGCGTATTAGCCTGAGTGCCACTTCTACTTTCACGTTTTATGGTTTTAAGAGAGCTTTTCCATGTAAATCTGAGCTTGTTGGCACTTCTCGTGCCGCTGCATTAACGGGAAAAGCATATTTATGACGCTGTGGGAAGGGAATCCAGACCAATGATGGTAAAGGAGTTCTAGCAGTGGAAAAAAAAAGGGAGATGGGTGATGAAATATTTTTAACACATGGTGGTGTTGATAGAAATGAGTAGTTCGGGTTGCACACCGGTATATTCAATGCATTCACGCTTCGATTGCACTGGCCATGGGTCAACTCGGAGAGATCCATTAGGAACACTTGTGCAGTGGACACTGCTATTTTAAAGTACATTCGTAAAAATTAAGTGTATTAGAAAAATAAAAAGAGCCTGTTTATCGTGTATATAGTTTTTCTCCTGTAGCAAAAGGCAAAGAGAGCTGAAAACCTAATCTCCAAAAGGCAGTAGTGTCTCAAACCTTGCATGACTCGGATCTCATGGGCTCCATCAATGCCTTTGTGGGCAAATATCTGGAGATTGTTGCGACGGGTCTACTGCCTTTTCCTAAAGTCTACGTGAAACTGTACTTTGCTTATGCAGGAACCAGCAACAAGTTCAAATATATTAGCTGTCCAACTAGCTGCACAGACCCGACTTTCTTCACTCCCCCGATCTATTCAACTACAGGAATGAAGGTATATACCAATAATATCAGGTATGGGAGCCATGTGGCTCGCACACTTTCTAATGCTTGGTGCTTGTGGTGCACATGGGGATGTGAAATCCTCAGCTCTGTGTAGGCTCCAGGTAATGACTTGGAGCTTACACAAGGGTTCCTCCATTTCACTCTTAGCAGGTACATATGGACGCCTAGGGGGACAAAGCAAAGGTTCACACGCCAACACACATTTGATAATAGCCTCCTCTCCAGTCATTCTGGTTCAGAATGAGCAATGATGTAACGTTTAAAGGCTTTCCAACAGACACCGAGACATGCTCAACTGAGCGGAACTGGAGTGAATAGCTAAGGGACAAGTTAGTAAACCACATTTTCATTTTATTATTACCGATAAGCCAACACCAGAACAGGTCTCCCCTGCCTCCCTCAACAGACCTGAAGCGACTCTACTCTTTAGGAATGCACTAGCCAGCACACATTTCTCAGAGCTTTAGTCTTCTCAGACTATTTACTAGAAATATATGACTAATGCCTGCCAATGTGACCAGACAATGGAGGGATGCACATATAGAATAATCCCTCAGGTTTTGTTTTGCGGTTGCTGCATCCTTCCTGAAAACCGTAATAATGATATTCATTTTCTGTTCTTACATTGGTTCTCTGGTACATGCACGTATTGCTTATGACTATTACGGACTTAGACATGTGTCTTTTTTCTTCTGTGTTTTGTTATCTTTTGTAAAACTGTATTGTTGCAAAAAAAGAAAAAAAATTCAACCGAAGCTAGAATCTTTGGTTAAAGCAAGAGCAAAAAAAATAAAAATTATATATACATACACGGTGTGTGTGTATATGTATATGTCTTCCCTACACGATAAAAAAAAAAAAAATAATTGGGGGGTGGGATGGGGAAATTGGGCTTTAAAATATGTTACAACATAAATGTTATGAAATCTTTGTTGTACACAATTTTTTGTAACGATAAAGTTTATCTAATCAGAGTATGCAGCCTACAAATGCATTCAACACACATTGAAGGAGATCCTCTGTACTGTTATCTACAATAGATTTTGATCATCTTTGAAAATGCAACCTAAAAACCAACTTGCTGCAAACAAATGCCATCAAGGATTCAAAATGGACGATATCTGGACATGTTAAAGAACAGATAGAATGAATTCTGCTGACGTGACAAGAAAAGGATGTCATCTGCAAATCAGGATAAAGCAATGAATACCAAAACAGAGAATCTTTAATATCAGTTTCTATAGGTCTTATAGCCCATGTCAAAATCTGTCCTTGCCCTAAAGAGTTTAAACTTCTTTAAAAAGAACGTCCCCACTAAAACTTATTGAGGATTTTAATATAAGATGTCAACAGGTTTCGTACCAAAGGTGGTAGAGGGCTGTGAGATTAAATCAGAAAAACAGAAAGATGTGTGTAAGCTGTTTTGTAACATTTTATATGCAGTAATGGAATGTATGTATGTATGTATGTATGTATGTATGTATGTATGTATGTATGTATGTATGTATGTATGTATGTATGTATGCGGTGATTGAATTACAGCTGCGCGGTGCATTAATCCACATAGATGTTTTCAGACTCTTCCTCCCTTATTCTCTGCACAGCGGCTCTTCCCCCCCTAGTGCCCCTGGGAGATGTGCAGCAAAAGATGAGGGACCACGTGGCCTTCTGCCTACTTACAGCTTGACGCCTCAGGAAGGCTCTTGTTGCCATGGCAACACATCCTCTCTCGCTGCTAACCCAGAGCTGGTTGACGTGGGTTACATCTGAGCTAGGGGCTGCATGCATGCAAATCTACAATAGTGTGTGAATGGAGATGTGTAGAATTATCTTTAGTATGTGCATCTAGGCCAAGTATCAGTCTGTTTGAGCATCTTAAAACAGAGTATACTAGCTTGTCTCGACCGACCTTTTAAATGTCAATGGCCAATTATTGGGGGGGGGTGAACCATAGATCAGAACGCACATTTAGATCAGAGCTAGTAAGCAGCCACATGTAATCATGTGCTTCCTCATTGCTGCTGGCTTCTAGTGGAAACCTTTTCGTGGCTGACTTAAGGTGGCTGAAATTTCTAACCTGCTTCTGAAAATGACCGCTACCTTGATGTCATCATGATCTAACAGCTTTAACAAAATGTCAATGACCTCAAAATATGTAGAGATTGGCAGTCTCCAATATCACTGGCTGCATGACTACCCCATTTTTGTGATTTAGAAAGCAACCAAGTCACCGGCATTTCCAGGAGGTAGTGAGCAAAAGCTCATCTTCTTTCCAAGGACGATTCTATTGATTTCTTTCCATGTATGTTTTCTTTAAGTGAAAAAAAAAAAAAAAAAAAACATTCATAAAACACGATCTCTAATGCCCTGTACACGCGATCGGACATTCCGGCAACAAAATGCATAGTTTTTTTTCCGACGGATTTTGGCCCAAACTTGTCTTGCATACAGACGGTCGCACAAAGTTGACGGAAAATCCGATCGTCAGAACGAGGTACGTAGACCACGTACGACGGGACTATAAAGATTATTCTGAGCATGCGTGGCACTTTGTCCGTCGGAATTGTCTACACACAATCAGAATTTAAACAATCAGATTTTGGTGTCAGAAAATTTTAGATCCTGCTCTCAAACTTTTGTTTTGACGGAAAAAAGTCAGATGGAGCCCACACGATCCAATCACACATTTTCCGTCGGGAAAAAGGACGACCGTGTGTACAGGGCATTACAGTGTGCAGGTGACGAGTTCACTTCAAGTGCAACTTCATCATTTTGAAACCTCTCATCATTTTGAAGGTATGGCGGTGAAGAAGTCAACCTTGTAAATACCGTGCCACTCATCTTCCTGCATGCCCATACAGGCTACTGAATACAAATCTAGAAGCTTGCTAGTAGTTATGTTGTCTTTTTTATAGCCAACAATGTGGTTAAATGACTACTCTGTGTTCCACCTATGAAAGACGGCAAAAGCACAGCTCAAGTTATTTTAAAAACCATCAGGATCATTGGCTACCAGTAAACCTCAAATATGTTCCACTATATGCACTTCAATAACCTATATAAGCATAAAAGGATTAAAATAATAAAGTTTTTTTTTATTTTCTATTCATTTTTAATATACAGTGTGGAGAGCAAAACAAAGAAATGTAATAGAAGGCATAAAGATCAAAGAAAAAAAAAAAAAGAAAAACCTAAAACACACAATATCGGTCTACGTATTTCAAGGTATCCAATTACTTTAGCGAAGCTTCTTTTAAGGTAGAAAAGCGAAGATCCTCTAAATTATTTTGTTTAGAGGCCTCTCCTACTTCTCTATAGAAAGAACAGCGATAGACCTCCAGATTAACAGTGATGGGCGTTTTCCCCAACTTAATTTTATTGTGTGTTGCATAGGATTTAAGATGGATGTTTTCAGCATTGTTCAAGAAGGATTGCCACCCCCTGACGAGGTGCGAGGAGATGGGTAGTCAGGCACCGCCGATTAAAACCCGCTGCTTATCCAACCCCTGACACTTTCAAATCAGTGAGATTCTCACTTTCACACACTAACACCAGCATTTGGCACTGAAGCCTGCTGACAATGTATATACCATAGAGGAGGGGGAGTCCATCGTGGAAAGATGCTGCTTATAGTCACCGTCTTTCCATGAAAAAAACGAACGAAAAAAAAAAAGGACAAAAAGAGAACACACAGGAGGGAGGACAAGACCGAGTCAGAGAAGCAGAGAAGGTAAAAAAAATAAAGGAAAACTTCTGAAAAAACAATAGCACATTCAGTAAATTGGGCAGAACAAAAAAGCACAAAGGAGTTGTGGGCGGCACAGTGGTGTAGTGGGTAGCACTCTCACCTAGCAGTAAGAAGGGTCGCTGGTTCAAATCCCAACCACGACACTACCTGCCTGGAGTTTGCATGTTCTCCCTGTGCCTGCGTGGGTTTCCTCCGGGTACTCCGGTTTCCTCCCACACTCCAAAGACATGCAGGGAGGTTAATTGGCTTCTGTCCAAAATTTCCACTAGTATATGAATGGGGACCTTAGATTGTGGCTCCTTGAGGGTAGGCACCAATGTGAGTGTGCAATGTACAGGGATAGGGACAATTGTAGACACTCACTCAGGTTGAACTGGATGGACTGGTGTCTTTATTCAACCTTACTAACTATGAAACTATGAAACTATGAGTTCTTGTTATCTCGGTTTCCAAACCACCCAAAAAAGGGTCAATGAAGTCCCAAACAAAGATTTTGGTCATAGGTAGTGAGAATTTCCCACTGGCTTCCTGAACCTCTTTGGAACCCTGAAGTGAGATGTCCCAGCTGGACACCCAAGTGCTGCCCACTTCACCATGGAGGTCTACCACCCCCCACCCCCCGTTCTGTGACCTCTCTAATAAGAAATGGACATAAAATGGGAGCGTGAGGTTCCTTTGGAAGGAGCAGCAGGTAAGAACCTGCGTTCCAGAGATTGTACCACTGCAGTCCTCCAGACATAGGAAGTCAGTGGGCGATTCACAACTCCAGCAACTCCGTATCAATTAGACGGGACTCTCTATTTAAAGGAAGCTTTAAATCTTGGAAAGGTTTGGCATCATACAGCTTAAAAGGCCACCCTAGTGGGGTCTTCGACTGCAGAGGTCATTTCAGCAGTTCGGCTGGGAGCTGTGCAATGACAAATTGGGCCGTCATTTATTGTAAGCCAACAAACTACATTTAGGTGGAACTAAAATACAATAAAATGATCTTACACAGATATAATGGACATCTCCATTTTAAGTAGCAAGTCAACCAAATAATTTTTTTGTTTTGCAGAAAGTTTGGATTTCAAGGAATACCCTTTCTTGGATAACCAAAGGAGAAGCATAGCCAAAGCTATTTTGGCTATACATCTCCAAAGGATCATAGAAGGTCAGTTTGTTCTGCACTCCTGCGATTTGTTTTCTGCCGACAGGGGGATGAAGCCTGCTGTCGGCTGATGTCACTCAGCCCACCCAGGCTCTGAAAAAATCCTGACCATATGGTTGGGATCCGCCCAGAAGCCTGGACTGGCAGCTGGCTTAGCCTCTCACCAATCTGCCAAGAGCCTGAGCCAGCCCCTCCCACTCCCGCCACAGCTCAGCACTCCAGTGAGTACTGGAGGGGCAGAGCAGAGAGACACTGACAGTCTCCAGCTTTCTGCTCACAGAATGCAGAGAACTGAGTGATCAGCAGTCTTTGATCGCTCAGCTCAGAGCCGGAGGGGGACAGATCAGATCGATGCTGCATCCACCTAGGTGAGCAATATTTTTTTTAATCTAATTTCCGTGCTTCTTTTTTTTAAGATTTTAAAACTGCAAGCTTTCAACTACATTCCTTCGTCAACCATTATATGATTCGGAAAGAGTGGAGGAGGGTGAGATTTGTTAGCGTTATTTGCCGTTTGTGTCCTCACTAGTGATACCCACCCCCCCCCCCCCCAACAGGACACAGTTATAAAGACTAGACAATTTTTAATTCCGCCCCAGCCAATGTCTCTGTTGATGAGATTTCCCATCACTTCCTGTTCAAGTAGTTCCATTAACTTGGCAGCAAGTTAGGAGAAATTACCGAATGCCATCAGCAATAAATAAAACAAAAAGGGAACACCACCTATCAGAGGTTTACCCCTCCCCCACTCTGAAAAACAAGTTTTGGTTACAGCTGCAAAACAGAGTATTGCGAGATCATGGAGAAAGCCAAACATCCCTTTTGAGGAGCTTAAATATCGACATTTTAGAGCCTATGTGATCCCTAGATTACACACTACATACTGTTGGACTTTGACTTCACTCTACTTACTATAGTTCCCCTATGTAACACGGTTTGATCCTCCCCACAGCCATGGGCTTTTGTTCAGCTCAGGGTCCCTTTCACAATTTGCCACGACTGATACATTTTTCCGGTGATTTTGACACGACTTGAAGCAATGTCTGTAATCTTGAGGTTTCTGGACCCCGAATCGCATCAAAGTTGGACCAAAGTAGTGCAGGGACGACTTGAAGATGCACATTAATGAATGGTACGCACCGGAAATCATGGGGTACGACTTATCATGGGACTTTTCAGTCTCAAGTCGCAGGCCAAGTCGCACAAGTGTGAAAGGGGCCTTAAGGTAATACTAATGTCTCTTTTTTTGTTTAAAAATAACAAACATGTTATTCTTACCTGCTCTGTGCAGTGGTATTGCACAGAGCAGCCTGGATCCTCCTCTTCATTGCTCCTGGACTCTCCCTCCTGTTAAGTGCCCCCACCTCAAGCAGCTTGCTATGGGGGCACCTGAGCCGAGTTGCAACTCCGTGTGACCATTAAGAGACAGAGCCACAAGCCTGGCCCTGCCCCCTCTCTCTCTTCATTGGTTCACTGACTTTGATTGACAGAAACAGGAACCAATGGTGCTTTGCTGCTGTCTCAGCCAATGAGAGTCCCTTGTGAAACCTTGCTGGATCGAGATGGGGCTCAGGGTATTATGGAGGTGAGGGGAGCTGCTGCACACAGAAGGCTTTATCTGAATGCATGGAAAGAATTAAGTTAAAAGCCTTCTGCCTTTACAATCATTTTAAGGCCTGGAATTCCATCGATTTGGAATGTACAGCAATGAGATAAACATTGCTATCTGGATTATTACAAAACATTCGTTTGCTTCCCAACAGGCAGACAGGAGCTAGCGATACATACATCAGTGTTGTTCACGCGACCTTCCAGAAAGAAGCACTCTTCGGCATTGTGTGTACAAATATGACGGTATTTACACCAGTGGCACGCATACGGACTGACCACGCAGGACAGACACCTGCCAACGAGAAACACACCAAAGTGAAATGACTAAAACACAATATAAAAACTTGTATACATCTTCTTATCACATCAACCTATAGCATTTTACATTGGAGGAGTTAATACCTTTTAAAAACTTAGATTAGAAGTAGGAAATGGTTAAAATCTGCTACCGGCTAACAAAGCAATCTCAACTCAGACCACGGCGTGGCTTCCCACTATTAACAGGCATCTGCTTCAACATTGATCCTATATATCTGTTTTTCAACCCGAAATAGATCTTTAATAAAATGTGCTTTACTTCCAATAAATGAAGTATATTGAAGCATGTGGTAATCCCAAAAAACGTATGAAAATCTGGTATAGATGGCTGGACTCTTGGGAGACATGAGAGGTTTTGAGGTAGGGTGCTGTGGGAGTTTAACCCATTGGCACAGGAAGCCACGTCACTATCTGCTCCCCATTTTCGATGCAATACTTCTCCACTATGGGATTCGTTCAATTGTTCAAATAGTAAAGAAATTAACTAGAAACCTAACTAAATATTAAAATATAACAAATGTTATTATAAAAATATGTTAAAAAAATAAAATAAAATGTAGCCTGTCTTAAAAGTGGGGCAGTGTCAGTCAGCAGGGCAGCGGGCGGTGTCAGCAGGGCAGCGGGCGGGCGGTGTCAGCCAGCAGGGCAGCGGGCGGGCGGTGTCAGCCAGCAGGGCAGCGGGCGGGCGGTGTCAGCCAGCAGGGCAGCGGGCGGGCGGTGTCAGCCAGCAGGGCAGCGGGCGGGCGGTGTCAGCCAGCAGGCGGGCGGTGTCAGCCAGCAGGGCAGCAGGCGGGCGGTGTCAGCCAGCAGGGCAGCCAGCAGGCGGTGTCAGCCAGCAGGGCAGCGGGCGGTGTCAGCCAGCAGGGCAGCGGGCGGTGTCAGCCAGCAGGGCAGCGGGCGGTGTCAGCCAGCAGGGCAGCGGGCGGTGTCAGCCAGCAGGGCAGCGGGCGGTGTCAGCCAGCAGGGCAGCGGGCGGTGTCAGCCAGCAGGGCAGCGGGCGGTGTCAGCCAGCAGGGCAGCGGGCGGGCGGTGTCAGCCAGCAGGGCAGCGGACAGTATCAGTAGGGCAAAGGACGATGTTAGTAGTTTTTTTTACCATGTTTAACTTTTTTTACAATTTTACTTTGTACCATTTTTACAATTGTATTTTAGCAGCCCTGTTGTGGTACAAATCACTCATTGTGTTCATTCAGAATAATAAGGGGCCGGTAAATGACATTTACCAGATCCGTCCCTTGCTCTCCACCCTAAAGATCTCATGCAGCAGCTGGTGGCAGGGGCATCAAAAGACATGACAGAACTCAAAAAAAATAGATTGTCACAGTAAGTAGATCTTGGCATAAGCAGTACAAATGTTTGTGAACAAACATATGATGTACTGTGGCAGGTGGCAAACCCTTGATAGCAGGCAGGTGACCAATAGAATGAGCCCCTTCCTTGCCAACCCCCGGAATAAGGACTGGAGGGGAGGCATTTACTGGAATCGATCCTCTGTATTTCCTACTGTGGCAGTTGAATGCCAGCGAGAAAGAGGAGAAGCCACCCTTCAGCTGCCACAGGAGGAAATACAGGAGGAACCCTACTGTCCACGTCCCTTATCGACACCTAGATCCTGATCGGTGGATTTCTGACCCCCGCAGAACAACATGTTGCTTACTGTGACACTCATTCTATTTTTTGAGTGCTGTGATGCCTCGTGATGCATCTTATGGCTAATAAAAAAACGAATCTTTGGATTTTGTTTGCTATTTTGGATGTTTTTGGGCTACACTGCAGGTGAGGGATTTCACTCATTTTATTTCTTCTCATTAAAGTCAGGCAGGGAGTCTCTTCTTTAGCAATCGGCACTGGGTGGTGATAAAGTCTTCCAAACAGCCAGTCAGAAGATACTTTAGTACAATGGTTCTCAACCTCAGTCCTCAACTACCCCCAACAGGCCACGTTTTCGGAATCTCTCAAATGAAATAGCTGTCCAAATGACCAAGTCATTGACTCTGATTTAAAGCACCTGTGCAAGATAAAGGAAAACCTGCAAACCTGGCCTGTTGGGGGTACCTGAGGACTGAGTTTGAGAACCACGGCTTTAGTATACGGTTCACAGACCATGAACACCACTAAGAAATGAGGACAATATATACAACTAGAGAACCAGAGAGGTGGAGAAGGAAGCTTACGACTGAAGGACGCTGCAGTTGTAGAAGACAAAGTCAGTGCTGGCAATCCTCAAACCCGTCTCTTTGGACTTCAGGTGTAACTGGACCGTGTGCAGAGCTCCTGGTGAAAACAAAAAGGTAAACTGTCAGAAAGAGACCTAAAGCAGGACTCTAGCCATACATGGCAGAGCAGAGCATGTTCAGTGTGGTGGTAGTACAGATGAAGATGTTGGCGTTATTTTGCTCCACTGCGTTTATTGCGCCGCGTCAAGCAGTGTCGGTTTTGGTTACAGAGCACACAGACCCACCCTGTCCTCCGGTGATTCCGGGAATGTCACGCAGTGAGGGGGAGGAGCATTGAATGGTTTCATCCACCAGGACCGCCTCGCTTTCGGCCATGTCCCCGAACACACAGGTGACGCCGGAAGACAAATCGGGGACATTCTGCACAGACAGGTTGAGCTGCAGAGAGACGTACAGATGTTACACAATCAGGGAAATATAAATAACAGCAACCAACTTTATCCACCTGCCTACGGGGCACTTTCACCCCCTTCCTGCCCAGGTCAGTTTTCAGCGCTGTCACAATTACATGACAATTGCGGGTCATGCAACACTGTACACCCAAATTAAACTTTTACCACTTTTTTGATAAAAAGATAGAGGCTTCCTTTTGTGGTATTTTATTTTATTTATTTGTATCATCAAATGCACTATGCTCCCATAGGGTACTAATAAATATTTATCCTTTTTTTTTACCCTATGTTAATCACTCATTACGCCGTAATGAGTTTCATGTAAAGTCCCAATTGCCCCTCTTGCCCCCATTTCCCATCCTGTTTTCTTTCGTGGTATTTAATCATCACTGTTTATTTTTTGCTAAACAAATTTAAAAAAATCCATATATTAGAAAAAAAAAGGTTTTAGTTTTTGTTATAAAAATTTTTTAAATAATTTTTCTCCCTTACTGATGTGCGCCAATGAGCATTGATAAGTGGCCCTGAAAGGCAGCACTAATGGGCACAAATTGGCAGCACTGATAATCAGGACACGGATGATTAGTGCCCCGATTATCATTGTAGATGTCCCCCTGTGTGCATTTGCCAGTTATGGTCTCTGCTCACGCACTGTCAGCACAAGGAGAGGACTGTTGATATCCGGGAAATACTTTTTACACTGTGATTGGACACATCTGGTCACATGGTAAATGGCCACTGTGATTGAATCTTTACTCTGATCACAGATCCCTGCTGATGCGTGCCACGGGGGGGGGGGGGGGGGGGGGGGATGGGAAGAGCGATCACAGGACGTCGTCCAGCAACGTGAGCCCATGCTTTAGCCCTCGTGGAAGGTGGTTAAATACGAGCGCCTATAAATTTGTCGTTTTTGGTTGCTCCACTATACATAACAAAAGTAAGTCGGTTATTGTTGGGCATATAAATGCGCCACACACAATGTTACAAAAATTGAAACAAAACCTCCTGGTGGCATACTTTTAAGGCACAAAAAAAAATTATTATAAAAGTTCTCACTATGAATATGAAAATTTATTGAAGTATGAAAATACAACACATATACAAAGCATATAAAAACGCATGTTACAGTTTTGCCATCCAAAAGGAAATAAGTAATAAACTAGTATTTCTTCCACCCAACGCGTTTCGGAGTT
The DNA here is from genome assembly GCF_037356315.1 of Lithobates pipiens. Taxonomy (NCBI): domain Eukaryota; kingdom Metazoa; phylum Chordata; class Amphibia; order Anura; family Ranidae; genus Lithobates; species Lithobates pipiens. Next base: position 285,262,274 of record NW_027507790.1, read on the forward strand.
GGTATACAATTCTCCTCCTTCAGGGGTGTAGTTTATAGCAAGAAAGTTAGTATTATACTATGGAATAACAATTGTTGCCGATTAAAAAAAAAAAAAAAATAGAAGTACAAAGAGGTCATTTCAAAAGTGCTTGAGCCAAGGGATCAACACAGAGGCATAACTCAATGGCAGAGAGGTGCTTAGCCCAAAACTACTAGTCCAGATCTCCCACACAACCAAAACCAACTCAAGAGGCAGGTACCAGGGGACCCGCTGGGGCCAAAATGGAGGGGAGAGACCCTGCAGAGTTGTGTGGAGGTAGCTTGGCTATATGAAAAGGAGTATACTAGCGTTTTATGAAGAGGCCACGAACATCAAATCTGATGTGGACTTGTGACGGCTCGCTCCGGCATCCAGCTCAATACTCCATTATACATAAGCCCCAGTTTATTGTAAAACCAAAACACCACTCACGAGGATCGCTATGCAAAGCAGTAGATTATATTTGTATAAAATACAGTAATTGAAGTGTATGCACCTTTTATTTGGCTATTAGACAAGGAAGAGTTCCCCTTTAACGTGCACCTTACCAGCAGTTCCGGAACGCTGACAGAGGCGTTGTTGGGAGTCACCTGCAGGCGCATGCATTGGCTGAGATCGTTGGTAAAGCGGTGAGGCTCGGCTGCCCGTTCACACTCGCTCTCTCTACAGCACCTGCACAGATATCAGAACACGTTTACATCTACGGGAAACAAATCCATTGAACAACATAAAATACTTCCTAAGAAAAAGACATTAAAGGGAAATGACTGTATATTGTGCCAAACGCAGTCGGTTGCTGTGGGACAGAAAAGTATATTTTCAGTTTTTTTCAGAAAACAGCAGCAGAGAAAAAGGAGTGAATATAAAGAAACGCCATGAGGATATAAAAACAACCCATTCCATCTAGTTGTGTATTCACTGAAAACATGGAGATCTTGTAAATTGTATGCATTAAAGCTGAGATCTGGGCTAGACAACCATTGTCCAAATATAAAAGCCGTGTGTGTTTCAAATCCGGTCATAGATGGTTCGAGTCTCAGCCAGTATAGCAGGGACCTCAAATTATGTTTGGCCGAGATTCGAACCATGTATGTATGTATGTATGTATGTAGGGGCAGGCTGATTGTACCCATTTTTATCCTTCAATCCACTTGGGTACAACCAGCATGTCATAATTTTAGCATGCAATTATTGCCAGCAGCTATACCCACCAGCAATAATCACCGTCTTCTACCAGCAGGGATGGCTCCCCGTGACCCCCCACTGGGAGAAAACAATAAGACCCCTTTCACACTGCCACTCCCATAGTGTCGGCGGTAAAATGCCGCTATTTTTAGCGCCGTTTTACTGTCGGATTTGCAGCGCATTCTGCCCGCTAGCGGGGCGTTTTTACCCCCCACTAGTGGCCGAGAAAGGGTTAAAACTGCCCGCAATGGCGGCGTTTTGCCGGTGGTATTACAGCGCTGCCCCATTGATTTCAATGGGGAGCAGCGGTGGAGGAGCGGTAAACACACACCGCTCCTTCACTGCTCCAAAGAAGCTGCTGGCAGGACTTCTCCTGACATCCTGCCAGAGCACCGCTGTAGTGTGAAAGCTCTCGGGGGTTTCACACTGGAATGAATGGAGCAGCAGTTTGAGGGCGGATTGCAGGCGCTATTTCTAATGCTATAGCGCCTGCAAAACCCCCTTGGTGTGAAAGGGGTCTGTGGGGGGGATTCCCCCATCAACACTGACTGCATTAATGGGGGAATGAAATTTTCCTTCCTGCAACCTGTGATTGCAGGGGAAAAAAAATGACATAACCTTTTGGCCAGCTTAAATCTTGGTATCCTTGTGAATGTGTTTCCATACCTGTGCACTAAAAAACTGTATGAAATAACTTGTGCACTTTGCAACTGTAATAAAGACCAGTCACGGCTTCTCTCTATCCCTGCACAAGGTGCCTGACCCACATCTACCATTGAGGATAGATTTCAACAATCGTTTTTGTGCCCGGAATCAGCTTTAATAAAACACAACCTAACAAGCAGGTCAACTTTTGAACAAAAAATAACAAACATGAAGAATTTGGAACTTGCTAAAATGATAATATAATGTAAAGTGGGGAAAGGATTCCAACCTCGGATGAAGAATTCTACAATAAATCTTAAAGTAAAATGCATGAGAGGAAGGAACCCGGGGGGGGGGGGGGGGGGCAACGCGGGATGGAAGCCCCTTGTGCTCCTCACAAGCATTTCCCATGTACTGTGCTACAAAATCTGCAGTGATCATTGAGTTATAGAAGTAAAATCTGAATCCATTATACATGACATCAATAAAGAATACTCTGTGTAAAGGTTAGCTACACTGTCTAGCGATATTGATTGTTCAGACAAAATATGGAGATATTGGCTGGGATCAGCAGAGGCCAAGCAAGTATGAGTGATCACCATCTGCTGAACCGTATGTGACATGTCACACGATCTCCGCACAGAGAACAGGGAAGAAAACCGAGGAAGCAAAAGCATGAAAAACACAAAACAGCCAATATTAATAAAATGTACAGCGGAGGATAAACAGAAGTGAAAACACATCATATGCAGCATGATATCATTCATCAGAAGGTACCAACCACAAATACAAAGTTCCTGTTTTGGCTTTCTGGTAAACACAATATAGTCATAATTACAAAAACAAACAAAAAAAACAAACACAACACACACATTACAAGCTGCTTTAGGAAAAGAAGGGGGGGGGGGGTTGTAAGGCCCCTTTCACATCTGAACAGACCTGAAGCCAGAGTTGTAACTAGAACATTCAGGGGCCCAATGCAAGAAACCATGGAGGGCCCCACCTTATCCCCAGCTGGGGATCTTCCCCCTGAGCCCGATGGTGGAACGGCAGGGCTCAGACGCAAGTGCGACCTTGGTAGTTCCGCTACTGCTATCGGTAGTTTTTTTTTTTTCTTTTTGATACTTTTTTAAAGTTAATTTTACAATTTTTTTTTCCTCAACTGTATTTATTTATTTTTAAGAGCGCCGTTGGGGGAGGTTGATGAAATATCAGGGGTCTAAAACAACCTACGCGGTTTTACCTTTGAGACACAGAAAGGAGATTGAGGACACAGCCCTCAATCTCTATATCTGCAGCCTCAGCTGCACAGAATGGACAGGAATAGCTCTATACAGAGCTTCCCGTTCATTCACAAACTGAAGCATTGTAAATGCAGTTTACTATGCCTCAGTTATGAATGGACAGAGTTAGTGATCAGTACCATTCAGAATTCACCGCTTTCCAACCTGACACATCCCCTCACAACAGCTGGAGGGAGAGGAGAGGGGGGGGCGGCAGAGCTGAGGAGGAGCCAGGGGAGCACACAGGGGCAAGGGGGGGCAGAAGAAAAAAGAAGCTGGATAGTAGGAGTGATGGGACATTGTATAGAAGAACCAATGCCCTCCATTTTCCTCCTGCAGAGCTGAATGAATGTGGGAAGGAGGAGAAGCAGGAGGCTTACAGTGGCTGCAGGAAGAAAATAGAGAGGATCAGTTCTTCTATATGCCACCCCTGCTATCCAGGTGTACAGGGGAGCCGCATGGGCCCGCTGGAGCTGGGTCGCAATTGTGAACCTTGCAGTTAGGGCCACTGCCTGAAGAGATTTCCTGCATATGTTGGTGTCCAGGTGCGATCACCCGCAGGAAATTGCTGCATGTCCAGTTACATGCAAACAGCTGGGCATGGTCAGCCTCTCATTGTTCTGTATGGCACTTCCTGCCTACAGTTATTCGCATTCTCCCTGCCGAGTCTCCTGCAGGAAATTGCAGTCAGTCCCTAATTGTGAATGGCGCCTTATATTGTTTTAGAATTTTTTTTTTTTTTTAACACATTAGAAAAATTACCACAACAGAATTAAAATTTTAAGAGCATTTACACCCAAAAATGATATTTGGGTTCTACGCGGTTGATAACAAATCACAGCCAGCTGGACTGCACAACGAAGAAGCAGTGACATTGTCAGACAATTCAGAAGCAAATGAAAGGACCGCACATGCCAGAGACAGAATTGGTAACATTTTACTTTTCAAAATACCGAAAACTGGCAATAATCTGCTCTGTCGCTGCTTCCTCACTAGAGATTCAGGTTACAGCAGAGCAACTTCCACTAATCATAACAGTTTAATTTCAAGGATACTGATCCTGGGAAAATGTTGCCACCAACAATTGACCTTACCAGGCCATATCTTCATTTAAAGTCTCTAACTCCAGTTCTCTATTTACACCATTGCCCATCAGACGTGATCATTTTAGGACTTCACATCAGCCACATGGCAGGAAGAAAGATACAATTCTCACAACTGGATTCTCCAAGTTGCTTGCGCCACATTATTCACAATGGTGCAGCCATTGTGAACGGTGCAGCCATTGCAGCCATTGTGAACGGTGCAGCCATTGTGAACGGTGCAGCCATTGTGAACGGTGCAGCCATTGTGAACGGTGCAGCCATTGCAGCCATTGTGAACGGTGCAGCCATTGTGAACGGTGCAGCCATTGTGAACGGTGCAGCCATTGTGAACGGTGCAGCCATTGTCAACGGTGCAGCCATTGTCAACGGTGCAGCCATTGTCAACGGTGCAGCCATTGTCAACGGTGCAGCCATTGTCAACGGTGCAGCCATTGTCAACGGTGCAGCCATTGTCAACGGTGCAGCCATTGTCAACGGTGCAGCCATTGTCAACGGTGCAGCCATTGTCAACGGTGCAGCCATTGCAGCCATTGTGAACGGTGCAGCCATTGTGAACGGTGCAGCCATTGTGAACGGTGCAGCCATTGTGAACGGTGCAGCCATTGCAGCCATTGTGAACGGTGCAGCCATTGTGAACGGTGCAGCCATTGTGAACGGTGCAGCCATTGCAGCCATTGTGAACGGTGCAGCCATTGTGAACGGTGCAGCCATTGCAGCCATTGTGAACGGTGCAGCCATTGTGAACGGTACAGCCATTGCAGCCATTGTGAACGGTGCAGCCATTGTGAACGGTGCAGCCATTGTGAACGGTGCAGCCATTGTGAACGGTGCAGCCATTGTGAACGGTGCAGCCATTGTGAACGGTGAAGCCATTGTGAACGGTGCAGCCATTGTGAACGGTGAAGCCATTGTTTGGCTTGGTGATGCCCATAGCACAGGGATCTGCAATTAGTGGACCTCCAGCTGTTGCAAAACTACAAGTCCCATCATGCCTGTGGGTGTCAGAGTCTTGCTATGCCTCATGGGAATTGTAGTTCTGCAACAGCCGGAGGTCCACTAATTGCATATCCCTGTCATAGCAGTTCTAATCTGAGAATTGCTAGTAAGGTTATGTCATCGTTGGAATAACAGAGGCCTGGAGTCCAGCATACGGTTTATTTCCTGTACACACCGACCTGTACTGATTAACTGCCACTGAGACCAAGGACCTGGTTGTGCTGTATGATGGGGGTGCCAGGTTTACAAGACTGGCTGAACAGAGTTACAAATTTTCTGGCAATTAAACACATGCATTTCAGTGCATTTAAAAATGAGACTTGTGTTTTAGAGTTGTTGGTGGAGTGCTTCTATAAATCCGTCACAAGGTTTTTAACATTATGTACGACTGCCCTTACTTCAGATCAGAGAGGCTTGCATAAGTTCTCATCCATCTGTACTTATTAATCAATAGCTCTTTTTATAAAAGCCAGTTTAAGTTAGCTTAACGAGTCCTTTAAACCTGACAGTGACAGAGTTCATAAAGGCCTAGAGAAGCAAGACAAAGCAATACGCTAAGAGGACTGAGCAAGGCGGGGGGGGGGGGCGGGGGGTTCTCGGAACAGTTGGTCGCATTGTGTGTGGCAGAGGCACCCCAGCTCCCTCCTTTCGTCCTCAGGGGATGGAGAAATACAATCCCTACAGCTCATTGTCCCCTGCACGGTTGGGCGTACAAGTGACCGGAAGAATGTTGCCCTCCTGTGCTCATAAACGGTTTCATTAGCACAAAGCGGCTGCATTTTCTAATGGGTTCTTAGAGAATGACCCCCCCCCCCAGCTCACCAGGCGGCTATTGTTCCCCCCTGGCCACTTCCTACTCCCTGGAGGAAGAATGGATGCAGCAAAGCCCCAGTCATATATTAGCCGGGGACTTTACAGGGTCATCAAGAGACTACACAACTACTTTAATCACCAGCAGAGGAGGGGAGGACGGGGCAAGAGGGCCACGGTGCTGACAAAGAGGAGGCCGGAGGGAGGAGGGTGGAGGAAGAGTGCTGACAGCCAGTGCAGGAGGGTAGGCACTCGGCCTGGGTGGAAGAGGACAGACCTCAAGATTTACTACCGTTTTAACGGCCTTACCATTTAATACATGAGATGAGGACACGGTATAATTATCAGGAGAGGCAGGCCAGCGATTAACAGATTTGACCTCTGAAGTGGGATATACTTCATCTTCTCATGAATTATACTGACAGTGGAAAAAAATAAAATGGATTGTGTGTATTAAAAGATATTTTCCAGGCCGCGTCTCGTATTGCTCAGAGAGGATTATTCGCCATTCTCAGCTTCGTTATGAAAATAAATAAATTGCAAACCAGCTGGGCAAGAAAATGGTTTATGGCCAACATTTCTTCGCTCTTTAATTTCCTGTATTAACAGATCACCAGCACCAGAAGAGCTCACACTCTAATGTCTCACCATAGTCACACAGCGCTGACATATTTCAAGGTGCTATAGAGAGAACGCTAAACTATTTTGGTGAGTTTCTGCACCAGAGGAGCTCACACTCTAATGTCCCATCACAGTCACACACTATTATCTTTATACATTTATAAAGCTCTGACATATTCTATGATGCTGTATAGAGAACACTGAACCAGTCACATCAGTCTGGACCAAAAGGAGCTCATCCCCCGATGTCTACGTCTTTGTGGGCAATCAAATAGGAACGCCTATACACCTAAAACGTGAACTATATTATATGTTATTGTTAATAGTTCATTTGAATTAACTATTAAACAGGCAGCGCAAACCTATCCTGACAATGCTAGCCGCCTGGCAGTCATGGTAACCCAGTGGCTGCAACATTTTGAATCGCCGTCCTGGAGACTGTATGCCGTCATGGACTTCTCTGGCCTACTTGCATGTTCCAGGTCAGGGACTAAAGTATTAAAGCCAGAGGGTAGCCTTACAGCCAGGCAACCAGTACAGCCAGAGGGTAGCCTTACAGCCAGTACAGCCAGAGGGTAGCCTTACAGCCAGGCAACCAGTACAGCCAAAGGGTAGCCTTACAGCCAGGCAACCAGTACAGCCAGAGGGTAGCCTTACAGCCAGGCAACCAGTACAGCCAGAGGGTAGCCTTACAGCCAGACAACCAGTACTTTCAGATATAGGTCAGTAACTGTACCACTCTCAGTTCTCTCAGGACAGGTTCCCTTTAAGGTCTAAAAGTTGGAAGGGGGACACACCTCTACTTTGTTGGTCCTTCCCCTCCACCGCTTTAATCCTCACTGCAGAATGGAAGACAGGAGACAGCACAGTATTGGACAGAGCCAGAGCTGCCTCAGTTAACCTTTCAAATTAGCCAGTAGGCGATTGGTTACTAGGACCACCCAGCGTCCTAGCAACCAATCACCAGCTTGCTAATATGAAGAGTTAACGTTGGCAGCTCCTGTCCTTCATCCAGTACTGTGCTGCCTCCAGTTCTCCTGTATACCAGTCCAGTTGTAGAGGCCACCAGTGTGCTGAACACCAGTAGTGGTAGTGTACACAATGGTGTGTGTGTTTGTGTGTGTGGGGGGGGCGATGACACTACAGTGGGGGGGGGGGAAGATTTAAAGCTGGCCAGAGGGCACTACTGTGTCCTCTGCCTCTGTACACACACAGTACATTACTGTTGGGGGGGGGTGACGTGAAGGCGGCAGAGAACACTATTGTGGGGGTTTAAGGGGGGCAATAGGACATTACTGTGACACATTAGGTGTCCTTCTTGCTGTCTTTTTATTGGGGGCTTGATGGTTATTTAAAAAAAAAAAAAAAAAAAAAGGGCGCCATCCCCTCGGGGGATCTCTGATTTCCTCCATGTTGTTCAGGTGGAACCTCCGATAGGTTGCCTATACCCGCTTTAAGGCCATTTATTCTTGTGAGTGACAACGTGGTAGCAGAACCTGCAGCCAGGAGGGTAACACCACCATTCACACCCTGCAGTATTTACCTTTTACTTCTCATACATTAACCTGCTCCTCGGTGAGGTCAATCCTGAGCTTTCCTCCTCCTGGGGGCCGTTTAAAAAAACCTCTCCGTATGTAACTGCCGGTGCCCAATTCATGTTATCTAATCAATGCTGGGTGTAGGGTACAGAGGTCTTGGAAACAGGGGAGACTTTACCGAAATCCTGTTAGTATTGGAAAAAAAAAAAAGGTATTTTATTGATTTGAATGAATACCTGGCAGGTTTCAGATGGGCCCGGGGTTCTGCTTTAATCTTCCAGTAAAGATTTTCAGCAGCTGAAGGAATCGCACACAAGACACCGGAAAGAAGGCAATGCGGAGAGTCCTCGGGGGACTCGCAATGCACAAATCCCAACCCCACACAGACAAATCTGTTGACTTGTAGAAGGAAGTTGTGGGCGATTCAGCCGGCTGGCATCTATCCGAAGCCGATCTCTGATTGGACGGACCCGTCCAGAATGAGCAGAGCACAAAACCAAAGCTTTCATGGTTTTCATTACATTATAATTGAAGAACAAACCAGGTGAAGTGCTGCACAACGCACGCCAGCGGCACGGAAATAGTTAAATGATTTTGTAGGGCAGAGAGATGCGGCTCCGAAGGTGGGCTCATTAGTATTGGAAAGCAAGCTGTTGCCAGGCGATTTGACATTTTAGAAAAAAACAGGAGATGCCTGAGCAACTGGCAGTGCCAAGCCAGAAGCAGAGAGACTGCCACAGCCATGCCAGGTTAACTCCTTGCTGTTCTGCGGCTCACAAGCACAGAGGAGGAGAACAGCCAGATAATACATAATCTCACAAAAGTCAGTACACCCCTCACATTTGTGTAAATCTTCTATCTTTTCATGTGACAACACTGAAGAAATTACACTTGTCTACAATGTAAAGTAGTGAGTGTACAGCTTGTATAACAGTGTAAATTTCCTATCCCCTCAAAATAACTCAACACACAGCTATTAACGTCTAAACCGCTGGCAACAAATGTCAGTACACCCCTAAATGAAAATCTCCAAATTGGGCCCAAAGTGTCAATATTTTGTGTGGCCGCCATTATTTTCCAGCACTGCCTTAACCCTCTTGGGCATGGAGGTCACCAGAGTTTCACAGGTCACCACTGGAGTCCTCTTCCCCTCCTCCATGATGACATCACAGAGCTGGTGGATGTTGGAGACCTTCCCCTCCTCCACCTTCCCTCTGAGGATCCCCCACAGATGATCAATAGGGTTTAGGTCTGGAGACATGCTTGGCCAGTCCATCACCTTTACCCTCAGCTTCTTTAGTAAGGCAGTGGTGGTGTTGGAGGTGTGTTTGGGGTGGTTATCATGTTGGAATACTGCCCTGCGGTCCAGTCTCTGAAGGGAGGGGATCATGCTCTGCTTCAGTATGTCACAGTACATGTTTGCATTCATGGTCCCCTCAATGATCTGTAGCCCCCCAGTGCCGGCAGCACTCATGCAGCCCCAGACCATGACACCCCCACCACCATGCCTGACTGTAGACAAGACACACTTGTCTTTGTCCTCCTCACCTGGTTGCCCCCACACACGCCTGACACCATCTGACACCAAATACCTTTATCTTGGTCTCATCAGACCACAGGACGTGGTTCCAGTAATCCATCTCCTTAGTCTGCTTGTCTTCAGAAAACTGTTTGTGGTCTTTCTTGTCGTCATCTTTAGAAGAGGCTTCCTTCTAGGAGGACAGCCATGCAGAGCAATTTGATGCAGTGTGCGGCGTATGGTCTGAGCACTGACAGGCTGATCCCCCCCCCCCCACCCCTACAACCTCTGCAGCAATGCTGGCAGCACTCATACGTCTATTTCCCAAAGACAACCTCTGGATATGACGCTGAACACGTGACCTCAACTTCTTTGGTGGACCATGGCGAGGCCTGTTCTGAGGGGAACCTGTCCTGTTATACCGCTGTATGGTCTTGGCCACCATGCTGCAGCAATCTTCTTATAGCCTAGGCCATCTTTATGTAGAGCGACAATTCTTATATCAGATCCTCAGAGAGTTCTTTGCCATGAGGTGCCATGTTGTACTTCCAGTGACCAGTATGAGAGAGTGAGAGCGATAACACCAAATGTAACACATCCATTAGTAACACTAACAAGTCACATGACACCGGGGAGGGAAAATGGCTAATTGGGCCCACTTTGGAGATTTTCACTTAGGGGTGTACTGACTTTTGTTGCCAGCGGTTTAGACATTAATGGCTGTGTGTTGAGTTATTTTGAGGGGACAGGAAATTTACACTGTTATACAAGCTGTACACTCACTACTTTACATTGTAGACAAAGTGTCATTTCTTCAGTGTTGTCACATGAAAAGATATAATAAAATATTTACAAAAATGTGAGGGGTGTACTGACTTTTGTGAGATCCTGTACATGGGAAAGAATAGTGTATTTTCAGTGAGCAAAAGATTTACAGCCATCACTGCAATGTATTGTTTAGGTTGAAAGTAGTTTCTGACATGATTTTAGCATTTCCACACGCTTTCTCTTCCAGGTTTATTATCTTATTAAATATAGAAACGTGTGAATCAGCCAAAACAAACAATATTCACCTCGCTTCTTAACAGTGAATGAGATAAGATGAAACCTGCCACATGAGGAGTGCATGGGTTTTAACGAGTTGTGTAAAACCCCCGTGTACTACTACTAGACAAGAAGCATACGTATATAGTTACTATAGATAGAAATAAAGGCTCTTAACAAGAAGCACTCAATAGCCACCAACATAAGATGATTAAAATAGATAACGGTATACTTTAGAGCTAGCCGTTGTCACTAGAGGGTCCCTGTAAATTAAGCCAAGATGAGATGGTCCCACTGGGGGGCTACAGAGGTCTCCAGCGTGGCTCATCTAAGGAAATCTCTAGTAATTGGTTTTCTGACTTTTCTAATTGATACATTTCAATGGTTGCCTCAAACATTGGCCCAAGGTAGCCATAAATGGCTGCATCACAACACCTCACATCATTTTCCACCTGTTCTTATTTGTACCAGTCTTTCTTCATTCTTGGCCTTTAAAGAAATGATACACAGGGGAATTCATAGAAAAAGTGTCCAAGAAAGTTTTTGGAATTCCGACGTGCCTTTACATGACAGATGTTGGTGCCGGCAACAAATTCATGTACCTGTTATAGACAGACAGATATATGAATCTGGGGGCTTGCATGGAGGCTGGAGTGTCCATCACCTGTCAGAGTGCAGCAGAGGGGAGTTTTGTACCTGTGGGGCAAAGCCATGTTGGGGAAGCTGAGACACCAGTCCTCCATCAGCTTCACTCCTTGTGATTGACAGCAGGCAATGGGGAATTCGGGGTCTCGGGCCCCAATGGGGAATTCGGGGTCTCGGCTTCCATATCAGGTAAGCCCACTGCAGCGTCACTGGTTGCCGACAATAAAAAGGAAAGTCCTCTCTAGGTGAGTGATGAGACAAAGGTGTGTAGATAGCTGGGGAAGAAGGACTCCAGCTACGGGTGAAGGTCTCGGCTCGCTGGCTGTGTGGCTGTGTAAGAGAAAAGATTGGGATGGCAGCACTCCAAATACCGAAAAGTCCCTTTTATTAGAAATATAAAAACATGGAAAACCACAGGATAGTAGCCAAACAATAGAAGGTAAACGTGTTTCACACAGTGGCTCTGTCCTTACTCATTACCCCAATGTACTCCTCTGCCGATCTTTCACTAGGGTAACAGGATGGGCACAGGTATGACGTCAGAGGAATACATTAAAGTTCAACAGCTGTATGTCTTGGTATACACAACACATGATAAATCTGAAATAACCATTCCATAACTGAAACCGAATAGAAATAAGCAAAACAAATAAAAATGCCTTAGTTGAAAAATAGCATCAAAAATGAAAATAACGAAGAGCAAAACAAAAAGAATGAAAATAAATATGAAGATAAAAATAATATACCAAAATAATACCAAGCATCCAAAATAAGGGATACAGGTATAGTGTAACAATAAACATAATAAATAAATCCATAATTAAATATAGCCTGTCATATGTTATTGATGGAAATTATAACAAAAATTAAATAATAAAATTTAAAAAATTTTTTTTTAATTATATATATATATATATATATATATATATATATATACACACACACACAAAAACGAAAGCAGAGAACATGACCAAAAGGGAAGAAAAAAAAAAAAAGAAAAAGAAAGAAAAAGAAAGAAAAAGAAAGAAAAAGAAAGAAAAAGAAAGAAAAAAGAAAGAAAAAGAAAGAAAAAGAAAGAAAAAGAAAGAAAAAGAAAGAAAAAGAAAGAAAAAGAAAGAAAAAGAAAGAAAAAGAAGAAAGAAAAAGAAAGAAAAAAAAAGAAAGAAATAACCCCCGAAAGGGGGGGGGGAATCAGTGGTCAAAGAAGATTGTATATACACACAGAGCATATCACATTCATATAAACTATAATGACTATGTGTGATTCGTACGTGTATTCACCAAAATGTCATTGGACCCAGACTATACACCAAGTGTGTATCATAAGACTATATAGACTGTATAGGATCAGTCAATGATGGAACATGAGGAAAATAATAAACATTGTATTGTAAATTCTGCAGGGATCATGTAGAGACCAACTCCGGTCAGAGATCTCGGACCACATCGAGATCTGGACGAGATTCTCCCGTGTATTTATGGGCTAATTCCTCACTGTTCTCGTGATCATTGAAAATCCACAAGATGAGATCTTCCATGGAGCCCCAGACAGAGGGAGATTACGTTATTTTGTGTTCCTTCCATTTGCAAACATCGCACCAACCGTTGTCACCTCTCACTAAGCTGATTGGCGATGGTCTTGTAGCCCATTCCAGCCTTGTGTAGATCTACAATACTATTCTGCCAACTGACAACAATGGGGCACTATGTCTCCTAATGATGCCTACAATGGGGCACTATTCCTCCACCAAACGTGGTGATGTGCGACTCCTACTGATGTCAGGGCAATTTCAACTCTCGCTTGCCACATTCTGGCCCCCCCCCCCCCCTAAATTCTGAAGGACAATAAACTGGTCCTTTATTTAGAAAGTTTGGAGACCCCCGACCTAGACTAATAGAGGCTGTATTTCTAATTTCATCAATACTGAATGTCATGTTATTCCTCTTGTGTTAATACTTTGAATTACTAACCTAGATCTAGTGGCGGACGGCTTCTGACTTTACTTGTCCTTTTCTGATAAGCATGGCTGTTGTGTGTCTGCACCACAACGTACTGAGTCCATGTCGGCTTAACAGCCAGGCAACTAGCATTGTGAGGAGGTCAGCAATGGTAGCTACATTTAGGCTTCATTCACACCCGAGCAAAGCATTTTTGAGCTTTTTTCAGGCATTTTGTCACACTTATTTGTACGTTTCTATGCAACGTTCTCTGGCATTTTTTGAGCTTTGCCTTTTTTTTTTTTTTATTAGCCAATAGGAAAATGATCATCTGTTTCATTATATGTTGCTATGTTTTTAGATTTGGTCATCTGCCTGGGTGAATATGCTCCAAAAATGCCCAAATCTACCCGATTCAAGTGACAAAAAAGGGTCCAGAACTTGTTTGAGCTTCAGGTGACTTGGAGTGGAGATGTGAACCGTCTCCATAGAGAATAAGGGATTTGTTTCCCCCTCAAGCGTTTTGTACCTTCAGGCTTCAAGCTACAAAACGCTCAGGTGTGAATGGGGCCTAAAAGATGCCTACATCTCATTTTATATCAAAATTCAGCGAGCCGTGCCCCAAAACCAAAGAGTGCCAGCTAAAGTGCAGGTCCAGAAGAAGCAAGTCATGCCAAGCTCAGGTACTGAAGGGCAAGAAAGGACCAGAAGGGAACGAGAAGGATTTCATAGAGCCAAAGCAAAGCCATGGAACAAAGCGCAAACAAGTCGAGTCTTACTAAGTAAAGCAGATCAAACATCAAACAGAGAACTAAAAGTGTTCTGAAGAGCAGAGAAAGAGCAAGGACAGGCCGGACCCCCCCAGCACTGGACAGGCCGGACCCCCCCAGCACTGGCCAGGCCGGACCCCCCCAGCACTGGCCAGGCCGGAACCCCCCCCAGCACTGGCCAGGCCCCACTATCAGTATAAAGTAAGCAGCACACTCAGCAGAGCGGACCTTGCGGGGGCTTTTATCACACAGCTGTGCATGCAGACCCTCCCCGGTCACACACTGAGCACATCCAGAGGATCAGGCTTCTTTAAACAGGATTTGAGCCCCTCCTAATAGGATTAGGAGTGTGGAGCTGGCTGATAATCCAGACCTCGCCACAACACAGGCAAATAAAAATAGGTGGAAGGCATGAAAGGCACCGAGCGCTATCTCTGCTCTGCACTCACAAAGACGCCGCGTTCCGTCATACGAGCCGAGGGAGAGGCCAACACAATTCTACTGCAAACCAGTCCGATACGCCATCTTTTCCTTGTGATGAAGGACAGACCACACCTCAGTCAGGGGGGTAAAAACACACTATTGGCCATGGTGGGAGAACCATAAATGTTTATGGAGACAAAGCTGATCATCTTCTGTAGACATCCAATTACTCAGTAATAATTATTTTGTTACTACCAACTTCCTGCCAACTCTTCCATCCGGTTCCATATACTTCACTACCTACAGGAAAGCTGTGCCTATAGAAATATTCACCACTTCTGAAAGTCCCAGTGTTAATGATCCACTGGCTTCAATATTTTCTGAGCTTGTTCCGACTCAGGGACTTACCTCAGGGACTTACCTCAGAGACTTACCTCAGAGACTTACCTCAGAGACTTACCTCTACAATCGCTTTTAAAAAAAATGAAGCGTTTACTATCACTTGAGTTATGCTCCAGGTGCAATCCAGCATGTACCCTCCCCCTCCCCCCACCAATGAGACCCGACAAGGTGCCACATCATTTCTACTGGAATGTCGCAAGAAAAATGCACAAACCAGGATGCAAAAACAGTGTCATTCCAAAGCCAGCAGAACACAATGATGTGTTTCAGAAGCCATGCTCTTTAACGTGAACAGTTTCTGCTGGCAATCCAATAAACAAACCATTACGATAGAATCCTGGCTTGTGTGGTGTTCCTCAAAGCGCATGTCAAGGCAACAAAAAACTATTTTAGTACATCTCAGGAATACCGGCATATTTTCCCAGGTTTGATTCCCATAAATAGGTACAGAAGATCTGTTGATGTTTCATAAATATAGTATACTCCTACCTTCCTCTGACATGACAGCTCTGAAATCCTGTGCACATGGTGTCAGCCCTGCCTACATCATTACTCATGGGATTACAAAAAAAAAAACAGAACAGAAAAATAAAAGCCCCACAGGTTTGTTAATGTTGTTCTTGGGCACATCTCAGAGCTGGACTGAGGCTGGGTTCACACGTGTGATCACAGACATTGCATGTGGTTTGCATTGCTGTGCAGATCGCATGCAATGTCTGTGCGGTGCGAATTTAACCATACAAAAATGTATGTCTGAAATCACATTGCATTAAAACGAGGCAGGATCCTTTTTTTTGGTGTTCACACCTATGCGATCCGATTCCTGCACCATTTGACAGATCGCACTGTGATCCAACCTGGGGTGTCATTAACTTTGCATTGACACCCACAGCGGTTCACAGATGTCAGTGTGACCCGCCAGCAGGTGACGTGATGCAGGAACCTGCAATGGAATTGCGCTGGTTCCTGCATCGCATATATGTGAACTGGTGTTCTATTGAACAGTGCCCTCCGTCGAAAAAGTGCCTGCGCAATACGGAAGGGCCCTCCAGTTCATTTCCCGATCAGCTGGCGTGACGTCACCATAGCGCATGCGCACATCCTAGGAGGCATTTTTTCGACAGCAGATACCATCGGACAGGCATAATTGAAAGCTATGCAAGTAGCGCAGGGAGAGCGTAGTTGTCAGATTGCGCCTCACTGATCCTGGGTGGGTTTACATTTTGCTCAAGGTCGGGTTTTGTCAGTGTTGCAAACCGCCCTTAGACACAGGCAAAACCCGCCGTTCAACCCGCCCTGCAACAGGCAAAACCCGCCCTTAGACACAGGCAAAACCCGCCGTTCAACCCGCCCTGCAACAGGCAAAACCCGCCCTTAGACACAGGCAAAACCCGCCGTTCAACCCGCCCTGCAACAGGCAAAACCCGCCCTTAGACACAGGCAAAACCCGCCGTTCAACCCGCCCTGCAACAGGCAAAACCCGCCCTTAGACACAGGCAAAACCCGCCGTTCAACCCGCCCTGCAACAGGCAAAACCCGCCCTTAGACACAGGCAAAACCCGCCGTTCAACACACCATACCCGCCCTGCAACACAAAAACCCAACCTTGAGCTCATTGTAAACCCTTTACAACCACTTTTTGCTACAGGGAAGCCTATAGCAAAATGTTTAGGAGATATGCCCTGTATTTGCATGTGCCAACGTCATCGGCACATGCGCACTGAAGCGATGGCAGTATGTGCCGTTGCTTCAGTTAGACTGTGCCGTTTCGGCGGCTCCAACACGCATGCGCCGGAGTGAGATCATCGCAGCTCCGGCCAATTCCAGTGCGCGCGATACTCGGAAGTAACTCTGAGAGCCACGTCGCCTGCCGGAGTGGTGTGCAGGGACCGCTGCTGAGGCTTCGAGCTCAGGTAAATATTTCATAATGAGCTAGTATGCTATGTATACTAACTCATTATGCCTTTGTCTTGCATGTTTTATTTATTTATTTTTGGGGTGGTTTACAACCAATTTAAAGTGATATTAAAGCCTAAAAAAAAAAAAAAAAAAAAAAAAAAGAAGGTTTTACTTACCTGCTCTGTGCAGTGGTGTTGCCCAGAGTCTCCCCGATCCTCCTCTTCTGGGGTTAGGTAACGGAAATGAGGTACAGCGAGGATGTGGAATGATCAAAAATTTCTTGTAAACATAAAATATGCATGGACTAAAAATATGGTTATGAACACATTCCAATTCTGGGTTATATATATATATATATATATATATATATATAGCGCCAAGTGGGCACTTTGTTTTGCAGAGAGGACGGCCATTTATCTAAAATAATATCAGAATTGTTTTATGTGACTATTTTAGATGCGGGGGGCTTAGCGGGGCTCTTCTTAAAGCTACGATAACCCAGCAGTCCCTCGCAGTCCCTCGCAGACAGCAGCTCCAGAGACCTCAATCATTTTAGCAGCTGTCCCCCTTGTAAAAAGCATTCTTTTGGAAAGGAGACTTGGCCCGGCACAGACAGCCTGAGTGCCTTGTAAAAAGACATCAAAGGATGGGCACGGCTCCACCTCTCCAGGACCCGAGTGACACAAGAGGAGACAGCGAGGGGGCTGACAAGCCCTTGATGGAATGGAGCGGAGCCTCCGAGCCTCCGAGCCTGGCCTGGCACGCAGAGCAGGTGCAACCACAGGGCCCGGCCAATACCCTCATCTCCACCACTGGGAGAATGCCTGGCATCGCCAGAGGTACAGTGCAAGGACTGGAGCCAAGCTAATGATGGGGGCTGCAAATCAGTGGGTGGGGTATTGTTGGCGTGTTTTGGGCAAACGCAAAAGAAAAAAAAACAAAAGATTTGGTTGGGGGGGGGGGGGGGGGAGGGGGGGATATGTGTTCATACAGTATTTGGGAGGGGACTGAGGAAGACGACGAGATCTCACAGACCGATCGTTTAGTAGCGAATGAAATTGTATTTTGCTTCGAAAACAAGAGGCTTAAGCTGGCAAGTCTGCAGGGAGCGGCGGGCGACTGATTTCTGGGAATACTTGAGGGCCAATTGTCAGCCAACGGCCTTCCCCATTCACATCAAACGGCAAAGAAACTCCATTTTATAAGTTGATATTGTCAGTTTTATATCTTTTAATCAGTGAGGACTCCTCTGCACTATTTATATTATAGAGAATAGAAGATGCAGAGGTGGGATAAAATACCCCCCAGGAGGACAGGAACACAGCCAGGAATTGTGGCGTGAGATCTCACTGTCGGGCCTCAGCTATGCCCAAAATATGCCCTTTAGGGGTGGATCAAACTTTTAAGAAGTTGTCATCATCATGTCATATACACTCACCGGCCACTTTATTAGGTACACCTCGCTAGTCCCGGGCTGAACCTCCTTTTGCCTTCAGAACTGCCTTAATTCTTCTTGGCATAGATTCAACAAGGTGTTGGAATTCCTCAGAGATTTTGGTCCATAGTGACACAATAGAATCACGCAGTTGCTGCACATCCATGATGCGAATCTCCCGTTCCACCACATCCCAAAGGTGCTCTATTGGATGACATCTGGTGAGTGTGGAGGCCATCGGAGTGCAGCGACCTCATTGTCATGGTCAAGAAACTAGTGGTGGAGCTTTGTGACATGGGGCATTATCCTGCTGGGAAGAGCCATCAGATGAGGACACTGTAGTCATAGGGGATGGACATGGTCAGCAGCAATACTCAGGTAGGTTGCGGTGTTTAAACAATGCTCAGTTGGTGCCAAGGGCCTCAAAGTGTGCCAAGAAAATACCCCCACACTATTACACCATCACCAGTCTGAACCGCTGATTCAAGGCAGGATGGATCCGCGCTTTCATGTTTACTCCAAATTCTGACCCCACCATCTGAATGTCGCAACTGAAATCCAGACTCATCAGACCAGGCAACGTTTTTCCAATCTTATATTGTCCAATTTTGGTGAACCTGTGCGAATTGTAGCCTCAGCTTCCTGTTCTTAGCTGACAGAAGTGGCAGCCATTGTGGTCTTCTGCTGCTGTAGCCCATCTGCTTCAAGGGTCGATGTGCTGTGCTCTGAGATGGCATTGTGCATACCTTGGTTGTAATGAGTGGGTTGAGTTACTGTTGCCTATTTAAAACCAGTCGGTCCATTCTCCTTGGAACTCTGGCATCAACAATTTTTATCTACACAACTGCCGCTCACTGGATATTTTCTTTTTGTCAGACAATTCTCTGCAAACCCCCAGAGATGGTTGTGCATGAAAATCCCAATAGACCAGCAGTTTTTCCAAATACTCAGACCAGCCCGTCTGCCACCAGCAACCATGCCACGTTTACGTCAATCCCCTTTCTTCCCCATTCTGATGCTCACTTTGAACTTCAGCAAGTCGTCTTCATCGTGTCTAGATGCCTAAATGCATTGAGCTGCTGCCATAGGATTGGCTGATTAGCTATTTGTGTTACCAAGCCATTGAACAGGTGTACCTAATAAAGTGACCGGTGTATATCTAAAATAGGATTGCGAAAAGGCTTTAGACTTCTTTTCTAGATTTCCTGAAGGAATTCTGCCCTTTGGTCCTGATCCGGCTTTGATGCCAATATATAAACATTCGTAATGCCCAACGCTTGGCAACGATCTGCCCACATACAGAAGAAGGCTGGTAGAGCTTCACGTGCCAAGCGGTTTCTTCCTCCAGTCGGGTCCGGCAGAGAACAACAAACGGCCACGAGAAGCACAAACTATTTATAACGGTCACATGACACGGAACCAGATCAACTTTTACAACCTAATAAAGTAAAAAAACAAAAAACAAACACACACACACAACACACAACACACAACACACAACACACAACACACAACACACAACACACAACACTAGTGAATGTATTATTAGTTCTCTCATTGCTGGGAAGGGGAGCCACATACACCTTTCCAGTCTTCACATAAATATCAGTCTCACATTTTCTGTAATGTTGGTTAAATGAATAGTGATGGACGAACTTCCGACGGGACGTTTCGCGAACGCGAAATGCGAACGGACCCAAACGTTCGCGAAACCGAACGTTCGCCGCGGGCCCCATTGACTTCAATGGGAGGCGAACTTTGCAAACCTTCATGTCGAATTTGCGGCCACGTGGTAATTATTAGGGGGTAAAACGTAGTCCCACCATCTGGACAATGACATAATACATGTATGAGGTGAATTTGGGATCGATAACTACAAGCATTTTTATTTTATTTGGGAAATTGTTCTAACAATTCAGGACTATGGAGCTAATGAAGGCAATGGAGGAGAGGGAAGGTCAGGGACCAGGGTAGGCAAAGAAGAGGGTGCAGGAGATGATCACCAGCAGCGTGACATACCGGAATGACACATGCACCGTGATAGAGGCATCTGACAGCAGCACCGTAATACAGAGCACTGACAGCAGCACCGTGACATACAGCGTGACAGCAGCACCGTGACATTCAGCGCTGACAGCAGCACCGTGACATACAGCGCTGACAGCAGCACCGTGACATACAGCGCTGACAGCAGCACCGTGACATACAGCGCTGACAGCAGCACCGTGACATACAGCGCTGACAGCAGCACCGTGACATACAGCGCTGACAGCAGCACCGTGACATACAGCGCTGACAGCAGCACCGTGACATTACAGCGCTGACAGCAGCACCGTGACATACAGCGCTGACAGCAGCACCGTGACATACAGCGCTGACAGCAGCACCGTGACATACAGCGCTGACAGCAGCACCGTGACATACAGCGCTGACAGCAGCTCCGTGACATACAGCGCTGACAGCAGCTCCGTGACATACAGCGCTGACAGCAGCTCCGTGACATACAGCGCTGACAGCAGCACCGTGACATACAGCGCTGACAGCAGCACCGTGACATACAGCGCTGACAGCAGCACCGTGACATACAGCGCTGACAGCAGCACCGTGACATACAGCACTGACAGCAGCACCGTAAGCAGCCCCAGGAGGAAGTCAGCACAGCACAGGGATGGTGTGATCCCCTCATAATAAGAACCCCCAGGAGGAAGTCAGCACAGCACAGGGATAGTGTGATCCCTTCATAATAAGAACCCCCAGGAGGAAGTCAGCACAGCACAGGGATATCATAAGCAGCCCCAGTAGAAATATGACACCGCTCAACCTCTTCAAAGAGGAGGGTAGGGGCATATAGTACGGTGTGCTTTTTGGGTCAAGGAAGTGAGCCAAATGAATTAAGAAGGTCTGTGTGCTTGATTCCAAAAATTGTTTATAGACATATACATGGTCTACTGGTCACATGTGTTGAATTCCTCCGAGATCCATGCCTCATTCATTTTTAGAAATGTGAGGTAGTTAACACTGTGGTGAGCTAGGCGAGTACGCTTATCGGTCACAATCCCCCTGCTGCGCTGAACGTCCTTTCGGACAGGCACTGGATGAGGGGCAAGCCAACAGTTCGATTGCAAATTGGGCAAGCTCTGGCCAGAGGTCAAGCCTGCCCACCCAGTAGTCTAGGGGTTCATCACTCCTCAGAGCGTCCACATCGGCCGTTAACCCAATGTAGTCGGGGACACCTGACGGTCTAGGCGTTCCCTGATGCTGGATCCGGATGACACCTGTCGATGGGTCGGCTGAAAGAATGACCTCATATCCGAAGTCACCAACACATCTTCAAACCGGCCTCTTCTTGCAGGCGCTGTTGGATTGGTACCCGCAAATCCTTCTCTGGGAAGTGGGAATTGCTCCTCTGCCAGCGCACGCAAAAGCAGAATGCAGCATTTCTCGAAGCAAGGCCTGGAAGTGCTGCATTCTGACAGCCCTCTGCGACGGCGGTAACATTTCCGCCATTTTGTGTTTGTACCGGGGGTCTAAGTACGTTGCCACCCAGTACTGGTCTTTGACCCTCATGCTTTTTATACGGGGGTCCCTATTAAACACTGGAGCATGAAGGCCCCCATTTGCACTAAAGTGGAAGCGGTGTGGTGGCCTGGCTCCTGCTCATCATCCAGGATAATGTCGTCCTCTTCATTCTCCTCTCCCCATCCTCGCACAACAGGGATCCCAGAAAGGTTTAAAGCATGCTCTTCTTGCTCCTGCTCATCCGCCCCGGCACCATCCTCCTCTGACTCCTCATCAGACTCCTGTTGTTGACTTGTCTCAGATAGAGTAGCCCCCCCTGGGAATTCATCCAGCATTGCGACTTCCTCATCTTCCCGCTCCTGCTCCTCCACAGCCTGATCAATGACACGACGCAATGCACGCTCCAGAAAGAAGGCATAAGGTACCATGTCACTGATGGCGCCATGGCTGCGACTGACCAGTTTGGTGATCTCCTCAAATGGCCGCAGAAGTCTGCATGTGTCGCGCATGAGCAGCCACTGGCGCGGTGAAAAAAAACCCAGCTCCCCAGAACCGTTTCTTTCGCAGAGTTCATACAGGTAGACGTTAACTGCACGTTTCTGCTGGAGCAGCCTATCAAGCATATAGAAGGTTGAGTTCCATCGCGTCGGGCAATCGCAAATAAGACGTCTGACCGGCAGATGGTGTCGCCGCTGAATGTCAGCAAGGCGAGCCATGGCCGTGTAAGATCTTCTGAAATGGGCCGAGATTTTCCTTGCCTGCCGCAAGATGTCCTGGACCCCCAGGGTATTTGACAAGGAATCGCTGCACGACCAGTTTAAGACGTGTGCCATGCACGGCACGTGCGTGATTTTGCCCTGTTTCAATGCGCTAAGCAGATTGGCACCGTTGTCACACACCACTTTACCAACTGTCAAATTGAGCGGTGTTAGCCACTCATCTGCCTGTGAACGCAAAGCTGAAAGGAGTGCCGGGCCAGTGTGGCTCTTTGCTTCCAGGCACAACAGACGCAGCACGGCATGGCAACGTCTCACCTGGCCTGTGGAATAGGTTCTGGGGAGCTTGGGCGGTGCAGTGGAAGAGACGCTAGCAGCGGAAAAGGAGGAGGCAGCTGAGGAGGAGAGGGAGGAGGATGGAGTAGGAGGAGGAGAAGAAGAGTCAGGCCTGCATGCAATCCGTGGCGGTAAAACCAAATCTACACGGGTGCCACGGGTTACATGCTTGACGGCCGTCAGAAGGTTCACCCAGTGGGCAGTAAAACTGATATACCTTCCCTGCCGTGTTTGCTAGACCACGTGTCTGTGGTCATATGTATCTTGGCACCGACACTGTGTGCCAGAGATACATTCACTTGCCGCTGAACATGGCCATATAGCTCTGGGATGCCCTTCTCTGAGAAATACTTCCTTCCTGGGACCTTCCATTGTGGTGTTCCAATGGCCACAAATTTGCGAAAGGCCTCCGAGTCCACCAGTTTATATGGCAGTAGTTGGCTGGCTATGAGTTCTGACAAGCCAGCCGCCAACCGTTGGGCAAGAGGGTTATCCGGCATCATCATTTTTTTACGCTCAAACATTAGGCCCACGGAAGCCTGCCTTTTTGCAGAAAAATGTGAGCTTGGCGTGATGGAAGGTGGAGTGGAGGACAATTGTGAGGAGAGAGGAGAAGGAGAAGTAGAAGACGAGGCTGGACGGTGAGAGCCTGCAGTGTGGCTTTGTGTGTTCCGTTGCTCCCACTGGGCTCGGTGATGGCTGCTCATGTGCCTTCTTAAGGCGGTCGTCCCTAGGTGAGTATTGGGCTTACCGCGACTAACGCGTTGACTGCAAAGATTGCAGATGGCAACGCTATTGTCAGCAGCGGACACGTTAAAAAAAGCCCACACTGCGGAGCCATGTGCCGGTGTCCTGGGAGCGCCAGATGTGACCGTACATGGTCGATGACTCGCTCCTGATACATTTGCAGTCTGCTTTGTCCATGCTGTGCAATGTAAGTCATTGCTGCTTCTCCTCCCTATCTGCTGGTCCATATCTCCCTCTGAACTCCCCTCCTCTTCCTCTCTTGTGGGCACCCACGTGACATCACTAGACACGTCATCATCAACGTCACCTTCCCCACCGCTATAAGTAGAGATCTCGGAGTAGGCAGCAACACCGGGGACCAACCTCCTCCTTGGGCTGATCTGGGTACTGGCGTCAGACTGCTGAGTAGCGCTTGTTGCTACCTCCTCTTCCTGATCCAATACCAAGAGTGGCTGCGCATCAGAAATGTCCTCTTGATATGGATCGGAAAATAATTCCAGTGACTCAAGCGGAAGGTATGTGGTGGTGGTGGTGGTGGTCGTGTTGTTGGTGGTAGTGTCTTTGGGGTGCACATAGCAGAGAGTGAAGAAGAGGGTGCAGATCGAGAGGATGAGGAGGGTGCAGAAGAGTAAGGCTGAGCGAGCCACTCAACCAAGTCTGGTGCATCCTTTAAAGTAATTGAACGCACCTTCTGCAACTTCCCACTTTGGCTCATGCCTGTTGCTCCTGCCCTACCCCTACCCACCCTGCGGAAGGGCCTGCCTCTTCCTCTGCATGTCATTTTTTAAATGACTGACCCTGTGACAAAACTCTTAGTCCCTATACCGCTGAAGGACTGCTGCAGTATACGTGAGCGGTGCACGTCAACCCTATCTATTGTGGACCTATAGCGGTCCTTACAGAACAGCAGACTGTAGGACTGCTGCAGTATAGGGCAGCGGTCAGCAGTGGTGCACGTCAACCCTATCTATTGTGGACCGATAGCGGTCCTTACAGAACAGCAGACTGTACCGCACTCAAGCCTATGTACCGTAGCACCCTATACCAAGTTACCAGTCCTTATAAGAACTTTTGTGGAACAAGCAGGTTGTGTGTTAGTGATTAGCAGACTGTACGTCAGTCCCTATACCGCTGAAGGACTGCTGCAGTATAGGTGAGCGGTCAGCAGTGGTGCACGTCAACCCTATCTATTGTGGACCTATAGCGGTCCTTACAGAACAGCAGACTGTACCGCACTCAAGCCTATGTACCGTAGCACCCTATACCAAGTTACCAGTCCTTATAAGAACTTTTGTGGACCAAGCAGGTTGTGTATTAGTGTTTAGCAGACTGTACGTCAGTCCCTATACCGCTGAAGGACTGCTGCAGTATAGGGCAGCGGTCAGCAGTGGTGCACGTCAACCCTATCTATTGTGGACCGATAGCGGTCCTTACAGAACAGCAGACTGTACCGCACTCAAGCCTATGTACCGTAGCACCCTATACCAAGTTACCAGTCCTTATAAGAACTTTTGTGGAACAAGTAGGTTGTGTGTTAGTGATTAGCAGACTGTACGTCAGTCCCTATACCGCTGAAGGACTGCTGCAGTATAGGTGAGCGGTCAGCAGTGGTGCACGTCAACCCTATCTATTGTGGACCTATAGCGGTCCTTACAGAACAGCAGACTGTACCGCACTCAAGCCTATGTACCGTAGCACCCTATACCAAGTTACCAGTCCTTATAAGAACTTTTGTGGACCAAGCAGGTTGTGTATTAGTGTTTAGCAGACTGTACGTCAGTCCCTATACCGCTGAAGGACTGCTGCAGTATAGGGCAGCGGTCAGCAGTGGTGCACGTCAACCCTATCTATTGTGGACCGATAGCGGTCCTTACAGAACAGCAGACTGTACCGCACTCAAGCCTATGTACCGTAGCACCCTATACCAAGTTACCAGTCCTTATAAGAACTTTTGTGGAACAAGCAGGTTGTGTGTTAGTGATTAGCAGACTGTACGTCAGTCCCTATACCGCTGAAGGACTGCTGCAGTATAGGGCAGCGGTCAGCAGTGGTGCACGTCAACCCTATGTATTGTGGACCTATAGCGGTCCTTACAGAACAGCAGACTGTACCGCACTCAAGCCTATGTACCGTAGCACCCTATACCAAGTTACCAGTCCTTATAAGAACTTTTGTGGAACAAGCAGGTTGTGTGTTAGTGATTAGCAGACTGTACGTCAGTCCCTATACCGCTGAAGGACTGCTGCAGTATAGGTGAGCGGTCAGCAGTGGTGCACGTCAACCCTATCTATTGTGGACCGATAGCGGTCCTTACAGAACAGCAGACTGTACCGCACTCAAGCCTATGTACCGTAGCACCCTATACCAAGTTACCAGTCCTTATAAGAACTTTTGTGGACCAAGCAGGTTGTGTATTAGTGTTTAGCAGACTGTACGTCAGTCCCTATACCGCTGAAGGACTGCTGCAGTATAGGGCAGCGGTCAGCAGTGGTGCACGTCAACCCTATCTATTGTGGACCGATAGCGGTCCTTACAGAACAGCAGACTGTACCGCACTCAAGCCTATGTACCGTAGCACCCTATACCAAGTTACCAGTCCTTATAAGAACTTTTGTGGACCAAGCAGGTTGTGTATTAGTGTTTAGCAGACTGTACGTCAGTCCCTATACCGCTGAAGGACTGCTGCAGTATAGGTGAGCGGTCAGCAGTGGTGCACGTCAACCCTATCTATTGTGGACCTATAGCGGTCCTTACAGAACAGCAGACTGTACCGCACTCAAGCCTATGTACCGTAGCACCCTATACCAAGTTACCAGTCCTTATAAGAACTTTTGTGGAACAAGCAGGTTGTGTGTTAGTGATTAGCAGACTGTACGTCAGTCCCTATACCGCTGAAGGACTGCTGCAGTATAGGGCAGCGGTCAGCAGTGGTGCACGTCAACCCTATCTATTGTGGACCGATAGCGGTCCTTACAGAACAGCAGACTGTACCGCACTCAAGCCTATGTACCGTAGCACCCTATACCAAGTTACCAGTCCTTATAAGAACTTTTGTGGAACAAGTGAGTTGTGAATGTTTAGCAGACTGCAGCAGAAGGGCAGCAGTCAAGTATAATATCCTTTCTATATTTGGAAGAAAGAATATTATACATGTACAAGCCTATTACTGTACCACTGATACCAGTCCTGAAAAGAACCTTTGTGGAACTAATAATAACAGCAAGTCTTTAAAATTACCCTCACTGCCTGACAACACTGCTTCCTTCCTGTCCCTATACAAATTGGCAAAAAAAGAGAACGATTAGTGGTTACTGGAACAGCTCTTTTGTGGACCTTGATAGTAACAGCTAATGATGATGATGATGATGATGATGATGAAAGACTAATCTGGCTGTCCCTGTAGCATACACCGTCCTTTCCCTTTCTCTAAACTAACAAAAGACACTCAGGCTGCTGCAAGAATCAGCAGCACAGCAAACCTATCAACACCTAACACCTATACCAGTCCTGAAAAGAACTTTTGTGTACCAAATAGCTAGTGGTTTATCTCTCCCTACTCCACACAGGAACCTGTCCCTATCGTAACAGAAGAAAGAATGTAAAATGGCCACCGGATCGGGTGTATTTATAGGTTAGGGGGAATGTACAAGTGTCCATGTGCTGTCATGTCTCAATTGGCTGTCCTGTATCACATGATAAACGTGTCACCAAAGGTTAAAGTTCTTGTATACATTAAACACGTAAGTCCGCCGCGGCGAACGACGGAAAAAGGCGTTCGAACGTGCGGACCGCGAATGTCGGAAATTCGCCGCGAAACGACCGCCGGGCGAACCGTTCGGCCATCACTATAAATGAACAACATGATTTCCACCTAAAACCCAAACATAATGGTGCCGGTCTGCCTGCAGTAGGGGCATTAGACAGAAAGCTCCTTTGGGCCCCTGGAGTGATATCCGATGTATTCTCCAAAAACGATGTTGAACGCGTCAGTTCTAAATACCGTATATTTTATACAGATATTGGTCAGCTGGACAAAAACAGCCCCCCACCCCCCCCCCCCCACCATCTTGCAGAGCCTGCTGGGACTTGTAGTTCCATAACAGCTGCAGAGTGTCAGGATCTGAAAGCGATTTAACAGACTAGTTAACGGGGTATGGAGGGGGAGGGGTATAACGGAATGAACAGCTAACATTCCAGACCAACAGACTAGTTAACGAGGGCTATAAATGGGGGAAGGGAGATTCCAGACGGAGGTATGTATGGAGATTACTTTTACAGAGCTATGGAGCAGGTTGGAGACATTGGAAACAACCGAGTAAAAAAAAAAAAAAACGCATTTATCCAGAAGTCATTTCTCTACTCGGTAGGAGGAAAAAAAAATGGCATCTGATCAACGGCGGAAATGTCGGGGAGCCCCTTTAGATTTCTATGCAGCACATTTGTGTCATCAACCGATACATTGTAATTGTATTGTCTCCTTTTTATATTGTAAAGAGCTGCAAAAACTGTCGCCGCTACATAAATCCTGTATTATAATTATAATATTATATGAAAAAAAACAAAAAAAAAACATTCTAATGTGTCATCATTAAGTACAACCCACAATATGTGATATTTATGTGACAAATGTACAATACGTCACATGAACAGACAAATCATTGAGAACTGCAATGAAAATTCAGGATGCACTTCACCAAAACAAAAATTTACACTTTAATTAAAAAAAAATAAAAAAAATAAAAAAAAACACACTATTTTCATAAATAATTGTATTATATTCGACTTTTTATTATCATGAATTGAATTTTATTGAATATGGATTGTTGGCCATTATCGGCACCATTTGAAGTGATGTTAAAAATATTGCTTGGTGCATATTTAGCAAACCAATCCCGCACCTCCTCATTGAAATGCATTGAAAACGCAGCAAGTCACATGACCTATGAAAAGCACCCCATAAGATAAAATCACAGGCGGGTTCCGCGGCCATTATTGGTACTTTTTTTTTTCAGCGCTTAAAACCCTATTGGCAGCTGAAGTTTGGGTGCATCGCTAGAAAGCGTACAATCAGGGTGGGTCAAAAAAGTTCCTTCATGCTGGAAATTAGCTTTGCAGCAAACGCTTGTCAATCTCCTTGAGGCCCGCCAGTTTTTTTTTTTGCACGCCTTCAGGCCCCTTGCGGTTCATAATTTACTGACGTTTAGTCAGGAACTTGTGACGCCCATGTGCACTGTGTGTAAAGTCCTGTGTCATGTTGCGGATAGGCGAGTGTGTAAAATAAAAGCAGCTTCGCTCGATTCTGCCGTATTTCTCGGTTTCAAGCAATGATTGATGGGCGTGATGGACGGCGCCGACACATATATAATAAATCTATGCAGGGCGCTTCTTCCTCTTGTGGAGATCACTGATGAGAAGAAGAAGCAGTAGATGGGCAGGTTATTACGTCTTCCTTCTTCTCACAAGCATTGGCAGCTGGTGCTCAGTATTTTGGGGGGCAATAGACTAGTGTCCCCCCTCCCCCCTCTCACCACCACCAACCAAAGTTGTAACGCTCCCACCACGCCCCTCCTCCCCTCACCCGGCCTGCCAACTTATATACATAGAAATCCCCATAGACATGTGCGCCCCCCCCTCCACCTCCCCATTAGCATGACGTGTGCTCCACCAATCACAGCCGCTCCTACTAGTGAATATTAATTTGCTATTGTCACACAACTGGGTGGGTTCAGGGCGCTGTGCTCTCCGCCCACCATTTTTTTTAAGCCAATTAGAGCCTCTGGCTCCAATCGTGCTTAAAATAAAAAAAATAAACCCCATTGGAATCCATGCGTCCGGCGCCCTGCATGTAGATTAAGGGCTGGGTGATTTTATTAGGGGGGCAATGCCCCTGCACCCCTTAATGACTGCTGCCCCTGCTCACAAGACAAAGGTTTAACTGGCTGCACAGAGATTTTAAAACCAAGCTTCATACTTCTCAATTCCATTTGCAGCAATTTATTTATTTCAGGTACTTGTATAACGCCGTCAATTTACGCAGCGCTTTACATATCCATTGTACATTCACATCACCCCCCTACCCTCAAGGAGCTTACACTCCAAGGTCCCCAACTCACATTCATACATACCAGGGACAATTTAGACTGCAGCACGTCTCTGGGGTGGGTGGGAGGAAAGCAGCAATCACTCATCATCCAATGACTAGGACAGTCCCTGAATGCGATAGGCCAGAGCTGCCCCTATGAGGGACGCTTCTTTGTTCCAACAAGTCATTTTAGATCTAATTAGATTGAACACGCGCTTCGGAAGATCACAGCTTTCACTACAAATCCTTTTTCACTGGTTATGATTTGTGACGTGTATACAATCCCCATGAACAGAATGTTTTGGTCAACTAGAACAGTCACTTAACCACTTCCGGACTGCCCCCTGTATAAAGCAGTGGTCCGCTTTAACATAAAAGTGGTCCCAGTGGTGGATTTGCCCCAAGACCCTTTTTTATGGGCAGCAGGAGAGGTGCCGTGTCTCTCCCCTCTCCCGGCGCAAACAATCCGATAGATGGGCAGGTTGTCGAATAGTTACATAGTTAGTAAGGTTGTATAAAGACACCAGTCCATCCAGTTCAACCTGAGTGAGTGTCTACAATTGTCCCTATCCCTGTACATTGCACTCACATCGGTCCCTACCCTCAAGGAGCCCACAATCCAAGGTCCCCATTCATATACTAGGGCCAATTTTGGACAGAAGCCAATTAACCTCCCTGCATGTCTTTGGATTGTGGGAGGAAACCGGAGTACCCGGAGGAAACCCACGCAGGCACAGGGAGAACATGCAAACTCCAGGCAGGTGGTGTCGTGGTCGGGATTTGAACCAGCGACCCTTCTTACTGCTAGGTGAGAGTGCTAACCACTACACCACCGTGCCGCCCCACTACACCACTGTGCTGCCCTAAGATGGCCCCCACTCAACATATGCCCTTGGAGGACCGGAGCAACGTCAAACGTCACTTCCACCCTGTGGCCTTAAAGGGCTCGATTTTATTTTTTGTTATTACTTTTAAGTGTAAATGTGAGATCTGAGGCCCTGTCCTGCTTATTTCTATTACAAGGGATGGTTACATTCTTTGGAAAAGGAATAAAAGTGATGAAAAAAAAAATACATTTTTAAAGGGACAATCTAAAAATAAAAAATAAAAGTAAAATAAATAAGAAAAAAAAAAAAAATTATATAAAAGTTTAAAGCACCCCATCCCTCTGATCTTGCACGCAGAAGCGAACACATACGCAAGTCGTGCTCACATATGTAAACGGCGTTCAAACCACATGTGAGATATCGCCGCGATCCTTAGAGCGAGAGCAATAATTCTAGTCCAAGATCTCATCTGTAACTTAAAACTGGTAACCTGTAGAAATTTTTAAACGTCACATATGGAGATACCAAAGTTTGACGCCATTCCACAAGTGGGCGCAGTTTTGAAGCATGACATGTTCGGTATCAATTTACTCGGCATAATATCTTTCACATTATAGAAGAAAACTGGACCAACTTTACAGTTTTCTTATTTATTTTTTTATTTTTTTAAAAGTGTATTTTGCACAAAGAAATTGCATTTGTAAGACTGCTGTACAAGTACGGTGTGACAAAGTATTGCAACAGTCTCCATATTATTCTCTAGGGTCTCTGCTAAAAAAACAAAAAAAATTATGTTTGGGGGTTCTAGGTAATTTTCAAGCAGAAAATACTGATTTTAAATTGGAAGCAACAGGCTTGGTCCAGAAGTGGTTAAGCCGGTCAGAGGGTTTGAACCTTCAGCAGAGATGGCTGAGATTTGAACCATGTATGGGGCAGGCTGATTGATGGATCCACTTGGGTACAACTAGCATGTCAGATTTTTTAGGAAGCGATTATTGCCGGCAACTATGGCCACTAGCAATGAACACTTTGTTCTCCCGGCAGACACAGCTCCCTGCACAGCGAAAGAAAACAAGTATAATGTATCCTGTCTCTTTGGATTCCACCAATATCAACTACAATGCAATTAAGTCTTTAGAAATGAGGCTTTGTATGAAGCTCCAACATGTATTAGAGGCCCGAAGCAGCTGGAGTGATGAATGTGCACACAGAGGGTCAGTACACAGCTGCAGGAATGATGGCCGCCGTGTCTGCCCATCGTCTCCGTTCTCTCCCCCTCCTCCCCCAGCTGGATGGATTTAGCAGTCATTTCCCAGGTGAGGACTGAGATTCTCCAGACCAAAAGGCAGTAACATCCCACACCATACAGCTCCACCGAGAGCATCCATGTCCTGACAGCTGCCTCAGCACTCGTGGCTTAAAGCATCAGTCCACCCAAGAGAACAGATATGGGTGTATACTGGTGGACTGAGCAGCACAGTGGTGTAGTGGTTAGCACTCTCGCCTAGCAGTAATGGTTCGAATGCCAACCACGACACCATCTGCCTGGAGTTTGCATGTTCTCCCTGTGTGGGTTTCCTCAGGGTACTCTGGTTTCCTCCCACACTCCAAAGACCCAGCGCCGAGACCCAGCGCCGAGACCCAGCGCCGAGACCCAGCGCCGAGACCCAGCGCCGAGACCCAGCGCAGAGACCCAGCGCAGAGACCCAGCGCAGAGACCCAACGCAGAGACCCAGCCACCAGTTCAACCAGACACGTCAATCATTCCAGTATCCACCAATATCTAGATGGCATTTTTTTTTTAGCTGCCTAAAAATAAACAAACATGTTAAGCCTCATCTCTTCCAACAGCAAAACTGCATACATGTTGTAGGATTCTATTGTATGTTTATGTGCAGGAAGCCAAGCTTATTCTAAAACTACCTCGTTTTTTTTTTCTTGGTTCAGAATTGCTTAGTTATGAGCTACGGAGGAGGCGTAGTAGCACACAGGTTATAATTTATTTTAATTCTTCCACATGCGCCTGATTGTTAGAGGCATGAGGCCTGCATAAGGATAAGTTCTCTGTTATTTTTGTTTTTCAGAACAAAAAGGGTTTTTCTTCTGAAATCATACTGAATAACAAATGAAATGCAAATAGAGAAGCATACACAAAGCCATATACACAAATCCGTGAACACACAAGCAATTTGAATATTTCATTTCTCATTGCATGTCAGGAATAATCATCCATATTGTCAGGCAACTGAACAATCATGCCCGTTCCTGCACAGAAGTGGGGAACGGGTAAAGCGAAAAACATTAACAGAATGTGTTAGTTGGGAAAAATGACAACATATTGTCTAGGAATGAATCTAATTTATGAAAATGTGGAGTCTTGGCTCTCTAGTAAGTAATCTGCAGCGCCAAAATGCCACATTCTCAATAAAGGAGGCCATGCGTCAGCTGAATCCTGCAAGCCATTAGTTGGACGTATAACCAAGGAAGCAGAGACCACACTGGGGCTGGATTCACACCTGGGGCATTTTTAGCGCTTTTAGCATTTTGCAGATTTGCACTACAGAACGTGTTCCATAGGAAACCATGATAACTGGACTGTAGTGCAAATCAGCAAAAAGCGCTAAAAATGCCATAGGTGTGAATCCAGCCTAAGGCCTCATGTACACTGCTGCGGCTAAACGCACATTTAGGCTGCATTCACACCTATACATTTTTAGCGCTTTTTGCATTTTGCAGATTTGCACTACAGTCCATTTATGATGGTTTCCTATGGAACACGTTCTGTAGTGCAAATCTGCAAAATGCAAAAAGCGCTAAAAATGCCCCATAGGTGTGAATCCAGCCTTAGGAGCAGTTGGGTATTTTTCAACTGCCCCTGAACTCTCCACGTTATCTTATCTGTCCATGTACACGGGGTGGTTTACATTCATTTCTAGGCATTTGAGATTAGAGACATTTTTCGGAACGCAAAAAATGTGTTCAAAAGCTGAGTTTACAGGCATTTCAAGCGCCAAACGTGTCTAAAGGAGGTAATTTGCGTTTAGCAATGTTTCGTTTACAAAGCAAGGAACATGAACGTGATTCCCAAAGACAATGTATGTCCAACTTATCTAGGAATGAATGATAATAGTATATAACCCAAGTGGGGTAAAAGACTCCTGAGCCAAGTGAATGTCATTATACATTACCTTTCATTTCTAGATCGGAGCCCCTGCTGCACCCCAGGTAGGACATACATTGTCCTTGGGAATCACATTCATGCTTTGCTACAGACTCCACCTCAGCTCCCGCTACAGACAATTATGGTGGCCCAATTGCTCCAGTGCAGATATCTTCACAAGCCAAAATGCAAGTAGCAGAGGAGATCAACACCCCTTTTTACTTTCTCCAGGTCATGTCCTCACTTCCCCATGTCCTCAGTGCCCCTTAGAAATGTTATGTGATGTTTATATCTCTCTACAGATTTTTATTACGCATTTGCCCCTGAAGAGTGGCTTTATTGCCATGAAACGCGTCGGTCATACAACGATGCATACGTTTTCTACTCATAGGCCACTACCTTGCGTTCTCAGGATTCTTTCATGTAGTTTTACCAACTACATTATGTACGATTTGACAATTATATGCTGATGGTTTGTAATCTGCTGTTCGCTATACTCTAAGTATCCACTGCATGTCATTGGTGTGTGTTTTAAACAATAAACACATTGCTTATTATCTTGTCCTACTTGTCACAATACATCATTCAGATTCCAGAAACCCTCTCTATGTACCATATCTAGGGACGGAGATACATGGCAACAAAGACCGCCTCAAATATTCAGACAGTTGTATGCAATTGGTGGATGATAGAAAGAAGTCCTTACCTGCTATGAAGCACACACCATCCGCAGTGAGGATCCCCGGATCCCAGGCAGGCGGCACACGTGTTATATCTCTGGCAGCTCTCTACAGGAACTCGGCTGACCTGTGGTAAGACCGTTTTTAGCAAATGGAAAAAGACAAAGCGAATTGCAAATGACAATCACCTGACCTGCGAACATCATAAAGAAGCCATTTTATGTGCTGGCCAGGGAACCTACTGGGGGACCAAACATTTTCTAGCCAGCAGTTCCTTTTTTTTTTTTACTGAAAGTAATAAAAAAAAAATGTTTTTTATAATTCATAACAGCCAATAGGCTTCTCTTGTTCACATCTCTATTATACAATGGGAAATTCTTATTTCATCCCCTGCAGATTTTGTAAGTTTTGCCCACTTAAGAAATGAAGGTCTGTCATTTTTATCAGAGGTGTATTTTAAATGACAGAGGCAGAATATCAACCAAAAATCCAGAAAAGTTGCAGTTCAAGCACAGAGGTCAGACGTTTCTTGTAGGTGGTGATGAGGTTTGCACATCTCAGGAGGGATTTTGGTCCTCTCTTCTCTACAGATCTTCTCTAAATCCTTAAAGCGAATGTTAATCCCAACAAAAAATAAAATAAAATGGATCCTGCTCCTTTAAAGCATGTTATAGGGCACAGTGCTTGTGTGGGGTCATTTGGCCCCCATAACACCTACAAAATATGGCTGATCCTGCCAGTTTCTACCCTCCGCTATGTAAACTGACCACGGTGTATCATGGCTGCTGAGCCCTGACACTGTGGTCAGTTTACGTACCTCCGTCACCTGCAGTCTGCTCTCCTGTGTCCTTTACCCCCTCCCTCCCTGTCAGCTTGTGACAATGCCTGGTTCCCCCTCAGCTCCTGCTGCTTGAATAACACATATGCACCATCCGCGTTGTCTCCTATTGCAGTGTCCCTCTCTGTGTTTGATTTATAAAAATAAATACTGTAAATACCTAATTTCAGAGCCGCGATCACATGACCGGCCGGCACTATTCCCCACTTCCTCCTCCCTTCCCAACTGATGTCAGCGGGGGGGGGGGGATCTCAGCCCCGCCCTCTGCATCTGTCAAACAGGGAGAGGAGAGCGCTGGCCGGTCATGTGATCGCGGCTCTTAAATTAGAATTAAAATCTAAAATACCGTAGCCAGTCTGCGGTAGCCGGAATACTTAAAATACTTATTTTACTCACTGAACTGCAACTCAATTTATAACATTTGTGTTGTAGGTTTATTTTCTGGATTTTTGGTTGATATTCTGTCTCTATCATTTAAAATACAAAGTATGATAACAATTATAGATCATTTCTTTCTAAGTGGGCAAACTTACAAAATCTGCAAGGTATCTAAATTTTCCCAACTGTATGGCAGACTGGAAAAAAATAAATAAATTTGATGACTGCTAAGGGGCAGAGACACAAACTACTACGGGGGGAAAATCTCACAGCGAGAGTACGAAGAGGTCAGGTGACCTCCAAAATGGAGATTTCAGTTTTTTTGGGTGCAATATATAAAATGATGAGTATGGCGACGGCCCGAGAGTTTATTTTTTACGTTTTCTTACCTGTTTCTCACTCAGTATGTATACAGATTGCCAGTCTGGACTGAACACCATATCCCGCAGTATTGGCTTTCCTGGCACCACCACGGCAGTGTCATACAGTACAGCATCTGCAGGGCTGTCCACGCGAATCTGTCACAGAAAAAAGGAGAAGAAAAAAAAAAAACAATGAGAATGCAAAGCCCACGGGACATGGAGGCTTTTGTGTGCTCAGTCACTGTACACAGAACGTCTCGTGTCCCTGCGAACGTCTGCCTATTCATTCTTCGCCATCCTCCAACATGACAAACATCATTAGTATAAATGACTGTGAAACAGACTGTGACACATTTCAGGGGGTTCAGACACAGAACAGGAAGGGGGGGAGGGGGGGTCTGTCTGAGGGCTGGACACATACAATTAAGTCTACATGAAAATGACCAAAGATTGGAGTTGTAATCTATTTTGTGTGTGTAGGAGTTGTAGCAAATAGGCGTATCAAACACAACACGCCGAAAACCGTATTTATGGACGTTGTAGATACGCGTGTGGGGGGGAATATTTTCTTATTTTTATATTCTATATCTGTACAACCGCACAGTGATTGCACATGGCCGTTCCTCTCGCTCCAGATGTTACCAATGGTAGTCACTGCATTTCTTTCATTTTGATCCTAAAGCAGCTCATACCTTATGCATTTTTTGTTTTTTGGTTCAGCCAGCGGGTTGTACGAGAGAAAATGCCTCGATTCCCCCCATCCACACATTGGAAGGGGATGGGGGGGGATCCCTAACCCTACCCCAACCCTAACCCCCTACCCTAACCCCTACCCTAACCCCTAACCCTACCCCAACCCTAACCCCTAAACCCCCAACTCTAGGCCTACCCCAACCCTAACCCCTAAACCCCTACCCTAACCCCTAACTCTAGGTCTACCCCAACCCTAACCCCCCAACTCTAGCCCTACCCCAACCCTAACCCCTAAACCCCTACCCTAACCCCTAACTCTAGCCCTACCCCAACCCTAACCCCTAAACCCCTACCCTAACCCCTAAACCCCCAACTCTAGCCCTACCCCAACCCTAACCCCTAAACCCTCTGTGGTATTGTATTCTACCAGTGTGAGCCTCCCCACCATCAGAATACAAACGATCAATACAATTACCGGCTATAGCCAGCGACACTGATCATTCCAGAAAAACTAAAAAAGGCTAGTGGTCCATAAGTGGACCAACAGATTGACTTGTGTGCAACCAGCCTGCCCATACACGAGTCAAAATTTGGCCCGTTCCCAGCTGAACTGGCCAAATTTCAATCCATGTATGGCCGACAAATTTGTAGGGAAGGATTGAAGGATTTTTTGCTGGTTTACATAGCATTCTGTGTTTCTGTTGGGAAGATTTTCCTCATTTCCTACCAGAGAAACCCAGAAACCGAGACAGGAAAGAGGACAAAGCCAATAAAATGTGACAGGGATTCTAACCCTTCCTTGCATTATCCTAAAACTAAGATCATTTAAAAAACATGGTCATGGAAATAATCAAAGTCTATGAAAATCAAAGTTATCGTATGCTGCAATAGCCCCGTGCTGATCACATGCCCCTCCCAAGAAAAAAAAAAAAAAAAAAGTCTCTAGAAATACACACTAAACTGAGCATGTGCAGAGTGACTCCAAAGGCTCTATTCTATTAGGAGATTGGGGACAGTGGAAGAAAGGGAGGATCAGATAAGATAGGATCAAGCAGCCTATTTACACAATGCAGAGGATTAACCCCTAAGGTTCCACAGTGAGAATAATAAGCATGCTTTACTGCATATACAAACCGATTTTACTGTTGTGGGTTTAGTAACACTTTAAAGTCTAAGGGGCAAAAAAATAGCGCAATGCATCTCACCAAAGTAGCACAGGTATTTTTTTTGACATTGATATGAACAGGCACCATAGAAATCAATGTGATTTCCATTGTCATGCGATTGTCTGCAACTCCGGTCGCATCTGAAATCACACCAGTGTGAACCAGGCCATACATTTCTAGAAGAGTGTATAGAAGAGATGCACTGAAACACATCGCCTAAAAATAGTGTTATCTGCATCTGGCTGATGAGAGAAAAACGGTGCCGATAATGAATGAGATTTTACCACAATGTCACTGTGCTTATGGCGTGTTTTTCATAGGTCATGTGACTCAAAAAGTGAAAAAAAAAAACGCAACACCGGTTTCTTCTTGCTGCGTTTTTAATGCATTTCAAAAGGGAGGTGCATTTTTGTTGCTTTTTTTGACTGATCAAAAAACACCACGATGGACCAGTGTGAAGACATACATAGACTTTAAAGGGGTACTTTTTTCTTGAGCTTATAATTCAGTCATTAAAAAGTTGTGTATGTATAATATATATATAATTCCCCCCCCCCCCCCCCCCAGTACCAAAATTTCCATTTGGTGCACCTCTACTGTATAGTACAAAATACGATAAAATAAAAAAACAACATTTGCAAAGAAATTATATGATATTTATTTTGGTTTCACTTGACAAAATCCAACCAACATAAAATGAAAAAAAAAAAAAACAATTTAAAGATATGCAAATGAAGAGAAGATTACATGGTAGACGATGGAGTTATTATGGTAAATTGTTGTAGGAAAGGCATCAGATAAGAACGCTTTAGGCTTTTGCCACCGAGTTGATGAGGCACATTCCAAAATCATAAGGTATAATGTTCATGTATATTAATATATAACAATGTGTGTGCGGGGGGGGCGCAATGTGTGTGCGGGGGGGGGGGGCGCAATGTGTGTGTGGGGGGGGGGGGGGCTGAAGAAAGCATGATTAAAGAAAGGATAACAAGACAGTACAAAGCCTCCTCATGGTAGCCATTGTCATGTGTCTTGTTGCCCGAGGCCCCGGTATAACACAGGCCTCAAAGAGGGTCGGGCTTTCTGACAGCCGGGCTTCATCCTAATGATGGCAGAAAAAAAAACATGACAGCAACTTTAAAGTGCAAATCCTGAACAATAGCTTTCCAAATTCTAGGGAAGCAACGAGGAAAAGGCACCATTCCATAAAGTGATTATATATATTATATACACACACATACATGTATATAAAATATATTTGTATTTAAAGGTTTATACATATGCACTTTTTTTATTCTGTTTTGACAAAACGATCTGGTTCTTGGAGAGAGTTGGCTGTACAATATTCTCAACTGTCACTCTCTGTCTGCAGCCATTTTGCACGGAGTTCAGTCCATGACTACAATCGCAGATGGGGCATCAATAATAAAAATGACCAAACACATATGAACAGGAAAAAAAAAAAACTGCATAAGCAAACTGCTGGAAATGGCACAGCACCTTCCAAAAGAAATGTTGCAATGTTTGGAGAATTTAGAGAAATTCAAAATGGGATCAAAAATAGAAATTTGCAATTTGGGTGCAAAGAAAACAAAGTCCCCGAAGCAGATCCTGCGTGTTATTGGTATGTGCCAATCACACAGATCTTTCTTTTAATCTTCTGCAAAAGGAACTTGTCCTGGTTGATCCACAACCAATTCAAGAGGTAAACTAAATCTGTTAAAGTGATTGTAAACCATTACATCCAACTTTGACCTACAGGTAATCCTAGATTAAGGCCTAGATTAAGACTTACCTGTAGGTCCAAGAAATATCTCCTAAACCTACACGGTTTAGGAGATATTTGCCGAAAGACAGACATGCGCCATAGACAGCGGCATGCAGGCGCACTGAGCACACCGCGGTCAACGGCGATATGCTGCGAGTGGCGGCTCCCGTGCGCATGCGCAGGAGTGACGTCATTGCGGCTTCGCCAAAAGACAGCAGTGGAGCAGCGAGACCCACCGAGAAGATGGACCCTCCGGACTACAGGGGACAGAGGTGACATCGCTGGCTCCTGTGTCAGGTATGTGACACATAATGGACTACTATGCGATGTGATGCGTTGCGATGCATAGTAGTCCATTATGCTTTACCTTTGCAGGGAATGAAAGCAGAAGTAACACCCATCGGGGTTTACTTCCTCTTTAAAGTGTTACTAAACCCTCAACAGTAAAATCAGTCTGCATATGTAAAGCATGCTGGTTATTCTCACTGTGGAACCTAAGGGGTGCATTGTGTAAAAAGGCTGTCTGACCCAGTCTTCTCTGATCCTCCACCACTTCCACAGTCCCCAATCCATCTCCAGATAGTACAGCACCTTGGGGGCACTTTGCACATGCCCAGTGTGGTGTATAATGCTGGGGTGTTTTTTTTTTTGGGAGGGCGAATGATCAGGAAAGGCCAATCAGCACTGTCCAGACTGAGGGTCAGGGGTCCTGCAGCCTCATAGGACAGCCAGAGGAGAATGAAAACTCCTCCTACAAGCTTTAACTAGTGCTC
The DNA here is from genome assembly GCF_037356315.1 of Lithobates pipiens. Classification (NCBI taxonomy): domain Eukaryota; kingdom Metazoa; phylum Chordata; class Amphibia; order Anura; family Ranidae; genus Lithobates; species Lithobates pipiens. The sequence goes on from NW_027507790.1 coordinate 285,302,599, forward strand.
AACCAAAAACACGGATAGTCACAAGACTGCTCTAATTGCTGATGAGAAAAGGTATTTAGCGGTTTATATTTACTAAAATAATTGCATTTCCATGTGTACTGTGGAAGACCAGATATAGTGAATGCAGGGTCCTGGGTTTAGTAATACTTTAATGTACATACATTTTTAGCACAACTAGATCATAAAACAACAATCCTGCTTAAAAAAAAAAAAAAAAAAAAAAAAAAAAAAAAATGATAATAGGAGAACCGCAGACAGGGTTACCCTTGCAGTTTGGGACCCACCCTGCTACACCAAAATGTACGCTGTGTCACCCCACCCAAACACCCCCAGGGGTCACAGGCCCCCCTGCACCATGGTGGCACCATGGCTAAACTGCTTCCCACTGCCAGCAACTAAGTGTCCACAAAGCAGCAGAAGGCTACAAACTGGGGGGGGGGCACCTTTTACCCCAACAAAACGGCTCGACTCCCCAAACTTTAAACACAAGGCTCCCTAATTTATCTACGTGACCATAATCTCTTAAATATCTTTGGACTCCGCTACAAAGTGTCATGGTTTTTATTGAGCTGCATTGTTATCACCAAGTCAGGGAGGTCAGCGGGTTTCAGGGTATACACCAATCCCAAACCGCCCCAAAGATGCTGCTTGCAGGACTTTTCCCCATCCTGTAAGAACACCGCCCCGGTGGGAAAAACGCTCGGGCTTCCAAAATATGGAGGCATGAGAGGCGCTTTCTTTTATGCCATTTTTAGCACTAAAATGCCTGAAAAGTGCCCCAGTGTGAAAAGGGTCTTGAGTGCCACAAATAGTTACAAGATTGCCGGTAGCATTGGCCTTAGGACTTGCGTCATTAGGCTTTGGGCTCGTGTCTGCAGTTGACCTCCTGAAATGCTTCAGTCAGTGTTGTACAGGAATGCAGAAATGCCCACACATTTCACAAAAAACAGCAAGTGACTCGTTTTTATTTAGAACTTTATAATCTCACCCAAAAGTGAGGTCTACACATCTGCATGTTCTAGAAAAATGAAACAAGAGGGTGACCATCACATATTTAGATGTTGAAGAATTCCAGGTATGGATATTTTATAAAGTTATGTTGGCCCAGCTTGGATCAATGTAACAACAGTTATACTATACCCGGCTGGTGACCCTGGAAGCTGGGCATCACGGGGGTAGACAGCGCTCACCACTTGGTTCCAGGCCCTGTGCCAAGCTTCTGCCCTGCAGCACTGGGAGCACTGGAGGGCGGCTGTGCGGCACGAGTGCCATTCAGAGAATGCTTTGCATGGAACATGATGCTCTGCGCTTTAACCAAACAAAAATAAAGCTTCTTTTTTTTCAGTTTTCCAAAATGTGTTTTCAGAACATCTGTTATAAAGCAATTAAAATGTAATTGTTAGAATGTGCTAAGAAATATGCGATGCGGCCCACTGGAAATCTCACTTGGGAGGGCCGGTTGGATTAAGGACAGGAATAGTGTGGCGATAGTGCTTGGGCAGTGTGCGCCACCCGGCTGTAGATCAGATTCTATGAAAGTTCTCCAGGAATACATACAAAAGAAATATTTATATATTTCTCCATATAAAATTACAGGACCATGCCTCCATGATGGGCAGAGCTTGAAGAGCTTCATACTCCGTTTTTCCAAAAGCTGAAGCTTGCCACAGATCCCCAATGCTGCTGCGCGGGTGGAAGCTTGCCACAGATCCCCAATGCTGCTGCGCGGGCGGAAGCTTGCCACAGATCCCTAATGCTGCTGCGCGGGTGGAAGCTTGCCACAGATCCCCAATGCTGCTGCGTGGGCGGAAGCTTGCCACAGATCCCTAATGCTGCTGCGCGGGTGGAAGCTTGCCACAGATCCCCAATGCTGCTGCGCGGGCGGAAGCTTGCCACAGATCCCTAATGCTGCTGCGCGGGTGGAAGCTTGCCACAGATCCCCAATGCTGCTGCGTGGGCGGAAGCTTGCCACAGATCCCTAATGCTGCTGCGCGGGTGGAAGCTTGCCACAGATCCCCAATGCTGCTGCGCGGGTGGAAGCTTGCCACAGATCCCCAATGCTGCTGCGTGGGCGGAAGCTTGCCACAGATCCCCAATGCTGCTGCGCGGGTGGAAGCTTGCCACAGATCCCCAATGCTGCTGCGCGGGCGGAAGCTTGCCACAGATCCCTAATGCTGCTGCGCGGGCGGAAGCTTGCCACAGATCCCCAATGCTGCTGCGTGGGTGGAAGCTTGCCACAGATCCCCAATGCTGCTGCGCGGGGTGGAAGCTTGCCACAGATCCCTAATGCTGCTGCGCGGGTGGAAGCTTGCCACAGATCCCCAATGCTGCTGCGCGGGCGGAAGCTTGCCACAGATCCCCAATGCTGCTGCGCGGACGGAAGCTTGCCACAGATCCCCAATGCTGCTGCGTGGGCAGAAGCACACCTTGGGCACCAAGAGTCATTCTGCGCCTGAACTGCAGATAATGAGAACATTTCCATAGCTACATTGTTCACTTTCTGTCAGTGTTGCTCCTCTGGCAAGACGTTCTGTCTAAACCACTTGACAGCTCTGAGTTGCACAGTGTTAAATCCAGAATCTTGCTCTCCAAGTAATCATTTCATCCCCTACAACTTGCCAGTAATCTATTATCCATCAGGAGAATTAGCATGAAATATTAAGCCAAGCATCAGAGGGGAAGGGAGAAAATGGAGGTGAGGGAGGGGGGGGGCTGCAGACAAGAGGACGAAAACAAGATTTTCATCTCAAGACAATGAGGTAATGAGAAGTGGGTCCTCTACGGGCGAGACTTCCATCTTCCATCTTCGGAGACGGGTGAGCCGGGAGGAGCGTCCGCCATCAATTATGTCCTAAAAACCATGCGGGTCATTCAATTCTGGTTTTAACATAAACTATCACTTTTTCTTTTCCCCGGATGACATAGAATCACTCATGTGGAAGCAACGTCTATTGTAATGCAAGACAAAACTTTGTTTTGGGAATAGCATGAGAAGGTGTTGGCGCAGAGGTTCTGTATCCTCATGAAGCCCCCGAAATAAAGGGAAAAGCCCACCTCTGACAGTGGAAGAAAATGTCCCCAATATGGACAATATACCTTCTACTCCTCTTCCAACAGCTACCATAATAAATTAGGTTTCCCCTCACACTGGTCACCACAGACAGTAAGTTCTCCCCAACAACACCAAAAGTAAAAAAAAAAACAAAAAAAAAAAAACAGACAGATGTTCTAACACTTCCGTTTACTCAAAGCCAGAAAAAATTTTTTGGCTGGAGTGACCTTTTTATAGCCCACCAGTGTCACAAACACTGCTGGGCCAGTTGCAGAAGGTTCCAGATAAAGCCATATAGTTTTTGGGAAGAAGCGGATCATCCCCACAAGGAAACAGTCAGGGCTGGCTTAGCCCTTCCTCCTCTGGGCAGGCCGCTCAGCTGTCGGCTAATTGCCAGCTCTCTTCTCTCTCCAGTCACCCAGCTGTTCCTGATCCTACTCGTCTGACCTGCCTACTTAAAGCTGTCCAGCTCACTTCATCTCTGCCTTCGCCTTGGTCACATCACTAGAAACCATCTCCTGCGGTTCTGTTTAAAGACTGGATTGCCGACATCCCTTCTGCCTCCTTACCCTGCTTGCTGTTGCTCTACTTGGATCCCTGACTTCTGGCCTGGCCGATTACCCGATCCGGTTATTGAACTCTGGACTGGCTGACTACCTGATCCGGTTACAGAACTCTGGCTATGCTTTGACTACGCTTTTTCTATTTACCTTTTTATTTTTATTAGTAAACAAGTGTGATTTAATTGTACTTCTGTCTCGGCCCGATTCATGGTTTCTGACAGAAACTTCACAGTTTGCAAAAGCGAATCAGAGTATTTCAATGATTTTCTGATCTCCCACTGAGCAAATGGGGAGATTTATTAAAACTGGAGCTCTCAGAATCTGGTGCAGCTGTGCATGATAGCCAATCAGCTTCTGACTTCAGCTTGTTCAATTAAACACTTCAACACCGCACCCCATCATATGACGTCCACGACTTTGTGCGGGAATATCTGAATGATGCCTGCAGCTACAGGCATCATTCAGATATTAGCAGGCGGCGATTCTGTGTACAATAAGAATGATCATAGCGGCAGTTCCGCTGCTTGATCGTTCTTATAGGCAACAGGAGAGGACCCCCCCCCCTCCCCCGCCATCATCCGATGCTTCTGTGGGCTCTCTTGTGCCATCAGGGGCCCGGAGAAAGATTCAGATGCCGCCGGATGAAGACCATAGAGATGTCCAGTGACTTAGATGGTCACCGGTCATTTCTATGACCATCAGAGACCTGGGCGCAACGTTATGACGTCACGCCCGGACCCCACATCACTCCATAAAGAGGACCAGTCTCAATAGATTCCTATTACAAGGGATAATTACATTCCTTGTAATAGGAATAAAAGTGATCAAAAATAATTAAATGTAAAAAAAAAAAAAAAAAAAAAAAAAAAAAAAACACACTTTTAAAAACACCCCTATCCCTGGTAGCTCATGCTCAGAAGTGAATACACGCGCAAGTCCCACCCACATATGTAAACGCTGTTCAAACCACATATGTGAGGTATCATTGCGTGTGTTAGAGTGAGAGCAATAATACTAGCACTAGACCTCCTCTGTAATGCTAAACTGGTAACCTGTAAAAAAAATGAAAGCATCACCTATGGAGATTTTTAAGTACTGAAGTCTGGCGCCATTCCATGAGTGTGCGCAATTTTAAAGCCTGACATGTTGGGTATCTATTTACTTGACATAACATTAGCTTTCACATTATAGAAAAAAAAATGGGGCTAATTTTAGTGTTTTGTTATTTTTTAATTCATGAAACGGTTTTCCAAAAAAAGGCGTTTGAAAAATTATTGCACAAATATCATGCGAGATAAAAAGGTTGCCATTTTATTCCCTAGGGTGTCTGCTAAAAAAAAAAAAAAAAATAAAAAAACATATATAATGTTTGGGGGTTCTGAGTAATTTTCTAGCAAAAAAAATATAATTTTTGCATGTAAGAGGAGTGCCGGAATAGGGCCGGCATTGAAGTGGTTAAAGTGCTACTAAACCCACATCATAAAAAACGATCAAATCCTGAATTACATGCTGTTCATTCTCATCCATTCACTATGGAATTTGTTTTTTGTGTTCTGCAAAAAGTCTGGTTGATCCTACTGCTCTACCGCTCCCCTTTCAGTCCAAGTCCCCACTGTAGCAAGGGATTTTGCTGTGTAGTGTTGGCAGCTAGTGCACATGCTCAGTTTTCAGTGAGCTTCTATGTTAAGCATTTCCTCCCGATCATATCTGAGAAGCCCATGTGACTAAAGAGTCACAAATGTGGGCATATACAGGGTTAAATGATGGCCCACTCCCTCCCTCCCTCCCTCCTCCATGCCCACTAACCAGCTAAACAATGGGGGGGTGGATATTACACAATGATTGATGGAGGCTTCACCTCCCTGCTATTCTAGGACACAGGCTCGAGGAGCTCGACACAGTGACTGGTAGAAATCTGCCCACACCAATTCTATTGCCAAAAAAACAAGATTTGATTTCAAATATATATTTGTATGAGGATTTAAAACAGTTTATTGAAACAATTTATTTTTTCTCTGTATCCCAAAAGGCGGTTTTGTTTCATTTTGAAGATATGACCAGCAGCAGAGAACTAGAAGCTCCTGCCACTGTTTCCCTGCAGACAGGACGGGGAAGAACTGGGTCATGTGAGAGCGGTTATACAATTAGGAAAAAGATACTTAGATTTTTTTATTTTTATTTTTATATTAAAATAATTAGAGTGCCTTGAACCTGTGGACTGTTACTGGATAGCTGAACGGTTGGGAGTGCTACCAGATTGAGACATGGGACTGTACTGGTATCCCTCCACTTTGATACTACTGTATGCCTTTAGGCTTGGTTCACACAGGGGCAACACGACTTTTGGACGTGACGTGACTTGGGTGTGACTTACAACACTACTTTAAGTCGCCCCAGGCCAGGTGACTTGCCGTGGCCAATCAGAGAATGAGCTCTGGGGGGGGGGGGGGACTCCTTTTGAGAGCTGATAATTCTCTGAGAGTCGCCTCTGTATAGACGGAGATCCAAATTGGAGGCGACCTCCATTGAAATCAATGGGTGCCAGTCACCTACAAGTCGGATTGAGGTAGTACAGGAACCTTTTCTGAAGTCGGAGCGACTTCCGTAGTGTACATGACAGCTCTCATTCACTTACATTGATTTCTACATGTTGTGCGACCTGAGGTGACTTGGGGCGACTTGAAGTCAGATCTGAGTCGCCCCTGTGTGAACCGGTGTTGTGCCATATAGTGTCCGGCCATCATATAGCATTCGCCCCATACTGCGAATGCTGAACAGCGCCTGGCCGTGAGTGGAGGTGGTAGCCCCACCATCCAAGCGGACATAGGGTTGTGAGTATTAAAGGGCCCCTGGCGGGCGAGCTTCACTCGCCACGCTTTGGGCTCGGTCTCGCTGCGCTTGGCTCTTTTATATTCCTACTCTGTGTCCACTTGGATAGTGGGGATGGAACCTGGACTCACGGCGCAGGCGCCGTTCATCCTCAGCAATTTTCGGAATCTGTGTACTGCGCATGTGCAGTACACAGCGGACACTATTGGATGGGGGACCTTATATGACAAGACACCGGCACTAACTGTTCTTGATGGCCTCAGCAATCTAAAAACGTATACTAAAATGTGTTACTCTATTTTGTAAAACAAATAAATATGATTGAAAACAGAAAAGGACAGAGCCATCGTCCATACACAGAAAGGGAAGGTATAATGTAAATGGAATGGGGCATTTAGTATCATTTTATCTTTGGCAATAAAAAAAAAACCTGGAGGCCGAAGGATTTCTATGCAGAGCGGCACCAGATTTTGCACACTCCAGTTTTAGTAAATAACCCCCAATATGTCATGTTAAATAGTCTATATTAGGACTATAGGCAATACTTCTCCAGGATATATATCTATACACACACACACACATATACACACACAGACACAAAGACTGCCCGTCCACCAGCTATGGCAACCAGACTGGTACCAGACCAGTTCATGTATCATGACAAATGGCAGTTCTCTGGCGGGGAAGCAAGCAGAAGAACATCACACCGATGCGTTTAACCACACCACCTTGAAAGCTGCATTTGGATGACTTGGCAGTAAAATTAATATCTCACAAAACTTCCAGAAAGAAAACATTTCATTAAGTACAGCAATTAAATTTTCCAGCTAAAACCACTAAACAAAATACGATGAATGCAATTGCTCTCCTGACACAGGGCTGACCAACTGGGACAACTGCTGCGTAGGCGTAACGTTCCTACCAGCAAGCGCGTTCTACAGTCAATTGACCGATCGTCTGAAAACAACAATGGCCATCATTTTATTTATTATAGTGGAGCTGAACTCAAAAAGTAAAAGGTTTGCCATGTTAAAGAAAACGTCTAGGATGTGTGAATTGTGCTTCGGAGACTGGTGGGCTTTTTGTCTGGAATTCCTCCTGAAAAATAGCAATGCAGTCACAGGTGACCGAGCCTAGGAACTCCGGGACCTGCACTCCCCTAGCTGTTTATCTGCAGAGTTAGCCCTAAGGAACTGCTAGTCTCAGGAGATCTGTCACAACTGTGCTGCTCACTGTTCTCCTCGCTGGAGGCTTTGACTTGAGGAAGCAAATCCCTACCTTCACCAAGATGGCCACCTACATGAGCCCTATAGACATACGGGTAATTAAGAATGTTTTTTTTTTTAGATTCATACTGACCTAGGTGGATGGAGCATCAGACTGATGCTGCAGCTGTCCCCCCCCCCGCGTCTCTGCGCTGAGAGCCGAGCCACCGAACACCGCCGATGGCTCGGTTCTCACTCCTCCCCAAGCAGAGAGCTGCTGCCCGTCAGTGAACATCTCTCCTGCTCTGATCCTCCACGCTCATTGGAGCACTGAGCTGTGGAGGGGCGAGGAGCGGCTGTCTCAACGGCTCACTGAGACTGCCATCAGTCAAGGCAGCTGGCGGATCCAGACGTCTGAAGTCGGGATGACGCGGGGGCCTCGACTGATTGCAGTGACGTCAGCGGAGATCAGACTTCAGTCCGCTTCCTGCTGAAAACAGTTCACAGGAGTGCAAAACCAATTGCACTCCTGTGACCCATAAGAGACACCCAGCCTAAAAAGCTCAGGCTGTACTTTTTCAAAAAGGATTCTAAAAAGCCCCCCTTTCGCCCCCTCTTTCCTCACTAGCTCACCGACTTTGACAGCAGTGGGAGCCAATGGCGCTTTGCTGCTGTCTCGGCCAATCAGGAGGAAAAGTCCCAAACAGCTGAGTCTCTTGTGCAACATCGCCGATAGAGAGGGGGCTCAGGTAAGTATTAGGGGGCTGCTGCACACAAAAATAGATTAAGATAAAAAAAAAAAAAACCTTCTGCCTTTACAATCACTTTAAAAAGGAGTTCCAGCTACCTCTGAAAAAAGTAAAAGTCAACAGCTACAAAAACAATAGCTGCTGACGTTTGAAAAACAGTCATTCATTCACCTGTTGAACGATCCAGCGGTGTGCCCACCCCAGTCGGTCTCACCTGCTGTCTTCGGTCCCCGGCATCTTCACTATGGGCACCCCGGCTGTGACAGCTTGTGGCTTCACAGCCAGGTGCCCACTGCGCATGCTCGAGTCGCACTGCACATCGTGATTGGTGGATGCAGTTTTCTGGGACCTGACAGTGTCCCAGAAGACAGCAGGGGGAAGGGAAGCAGGTACTTGTCAAAATCAGGTACCTGCCCCCCCCCCCCACATGCAAGAGGAATGAGTCCTTAAAGCGCAACTTCCCCTTTGAGTGGCGCTCCACATTAAGTAAGGGAAACCTGCCGTGAAGCCGCAAGGTTTCCTACCGGACATGCAGGAGCCACGCTGTGCTTTGTGAATGATAAATCAGAAATGGGGGACGATCGGCTGCAGCGAGTCCACAAACAATACTGGCGACTCCTCATCTGCCCTCCACCAGCCGTTTTTTTTTTTTTGGGCACAGCTTTCAGAGTTTAGTTCCTCCGTAAACTAGATTGGGATGGCATGAAAACGTAATGTGGCCACACAGAGCGACAGTAAAATATGATTCGACAACGTTTTACCTCCAGATTATTTCCTATGACTAGCACAGGGTTGTGGGGGGCGAGGGGGTCAGCAAGACCTGTACAGTCATTTAATGAGGCCATTGCTGACCTTGACTGTGAAAGAAAAAGTGAAGGCAGGTTTTCTGCGGCTGACAGAACACATCAAATGGACATACGGACAACAGGCACACAAAAAGCCACAAGAAAAATATGAATGACAACAATAAATTCAAAGTCAGCCTGTGAAATTCTTCCTTAACTGTGGTACCAACGGTCTCTAAAGTCAGCAGAACGAAAGCTGAACAATAGTTTGTGTCACAATATGGCGGCCTTCACTCTTAAAAGTCATTGAATAACCCATGGCCACATTAAAATCGCTCAGAAGGAAAAAGGTTACCTTTTTTGCACATCGCAACCAATAAAACCCAAAAGTAAAATAAAACAAACTACAAAATCACCATGAAGATGAATGTTCTGGTCAGACGCATCGTGCACAGGGCATTGCAATTTATCTGGTTCTGAAGAGAAGTGAAATGAAACCGGAACACGGCCCATCGTTCCAAGGAAAATCTCTGCAGCTGTTAAATCGACCGGCGTTCACAAATCAGCCGACACATTCAAAGCCGTTTATTGTTTTATCTATATGAGGATACCTGGGGATTGCAGCTACTTTTCAATTACACTTTGGATTCTCAAAGGACTCGCCTATGCTGTATAGGGGTTTTCTACTGAGCAGCAAAGATGACTACCTTTACATAATGAAATCTTCCGTCCACCGAAAACCACAAAGATAACGTTTTCCAAATTTGAAAAGATTAAAATATCTAACAGAAAAAAAAAAAAAGCAGGGCATTCTTATGGGACATGTTGCACGCACGTGGGCAGAAGTCAGGGAGGTCTGCTCCGTCTGCACAGATGCAGGTCACAGCCAGTTCTGGAAACAGTGTTGAGTTTGATTATTATTCACCCCTAGAGTAAAGCCGCTGAAAGTGTATTAAAGGTTTTATTAAAGGGACGTCACCTCTCGCTTTTTTCTTCTTTCCACTCTTCGCTCGTTTCCAGTGTTGTCCCATTGTAATAAGCCTAAGGCCGCTGTACTTGGTCATGATTAAGTGCCGAGTGCGCAAAACACATCAACTTATTTAGTCCCCACAGTGTCCGTGTAGCTGCCAGTAGTTGCTTTTATACTTTTTTCAATAAAGAGGAAGATTCTTGGAGTGCAGCTGTCTAGATAGTTTATCATCCACCGATGCACTTCAGGTTCTGCGCAGCCATTTTCTTTGCTTGTGTCATCAGGAGCCGGCAGTCTCTTTCATGCTCTAGCAGCCATCCCCTGATGATGTGCAGTGGCGCGGTGCCCTTAAAGTATTCTGGGATGGGCGATGTGCTCCCCAAAAAAGGGTACGGTGAGGGGAAAAAAAGTATTTGATGCCCTGCCGATTTTGTACGTTTTGCCCACTGACAAAAAGGATCAGTCTATCATTTTAACACTCGGTTTATTTTAACAGTGAGAGACAGAACAACAAAATCCAGAAACAGACATTTGAAAAAAAGTTACAAATTGATTTGCATTTTAATGAGTGAAATAAGTAATTGACAGGAAGTCCCACTCAAAACTAGTCACCCATTCCACCACCAAAAAAATGACATGCCAAAATGTGGCACGTAAGGGGGCAAGGAGTGCTTAAAGTGGAAGCTCCACTTTTGGGTGGAACTCTGCTATAAATAAAGTTGATTTAAATCACATCCACCCTGCGGTAGGTTATACAAATTTCTTTCCTTCCACCACAGGTGAAAGGAATAAAAAAAATGCTCAATGTCCCCATCAACACAGTCAGTGGTGATGGTGTTATTTCTCCCCCACCACTATTGTATTCTGCTGGTGGGGAGCCTTCAATGCCGGCAGAACTCAATGATCCTTTTCTAGCGGCTAAAGCCAACGGCAGCGACCACATGCTAAAAATCTGACAGGCTGGTTGTGTTGAAGTCGATCCAACCAGCCTACCCATAGATGGATGGAATTTTGCCCAGTCCCTGCTGAACTGGAGAAGATTTGCGTCATCTATGACCAGCCTAAATTTACAGACACTTAAAAAAAAAAAAAAAAGAAAAGAAAGAAAAAAAATTGCTTTTTTGAAACAATGAAGTGAAAAAACAGCAGCAGCTCACAGCGCACAGCTCACAGCGCACAGCTCACAGCTCACAGCTCACAGCGCACAGCTCACAGCGCACAGCTCACAGCGCACAGCTCACAGCGCACAGCTCACAGCGCACAGCTCACAGCGCACAGCGCACAGCGCACAGCTCACAGCTCACAATCTCTCTACTCTATTCGGGGATTTTAGGTCATTTCTGATCATTTCCATTAATAAAACACAGGTTTGTATCAACACCATTGCTTGCAAAAAACGACCGCCTACAGAGAAAAGTTCTTTCTGCGATTGCCGCTCTGTGAATCCGTTCACTACATTCTCTGTAAGAAAATAAATAAAATGATCGACAATAGTCGGCCTCGCTAAAGGGGCCCAAAAGTGGCAAAAAAGTGTATGCAAAGCCAAAGTGGATTGTGGCGTGGAGTCTGAATGGTCGAGGTGTAAGCGATGACGATCAAAAGCCTTCACAAGAATAACAAAACACATTAATCATCAGATCATCGGACACGGAGCCAGTGTTGGGGGGGGGGGGGGGTGGCTGCGCGGAAAGCCGAAATGGAAAGGCGTGCTGATTTGCCAGAGACGTAAAAAATGTGAAAGACCAAAATAAATGTGTAAAACAGGAGTGCGCTAATGGATTCCAGCTGGGCCGGATTGTGTGCGACGGGCTCGGGTTTCACACCGTTTTATGAAAAGTTTAATGTTCCGCCTCTCCCCTGGGCACGCTGCCCTTGGAGTTAAAATGCCATAACCACATTCTGGCCGATCGGGGCCTCAGAAAGAAAATGTAGATGATTTAGCATGGATCAGGGGTTGGGATCATGTGGACAACCTTTACAATGTATAGGGAGGAGGCAAACACAAGAGCTTAACTAGGAGAAGCCGTCTTATTCCCGTTACATTTCGGCTACACGCAGTCCATGCCGATTGTAGTACTGAGGAGAAGAATGGAGGCAAATTCCTAAAAGTGTTTATAAACTGTAACAATGCAATTCTCGATTTGATCACTTTCCATATACAGTTGTGCTCATAAGTTTACATACCCTGGCAGAATTTATGATTTGGCCATTTTCAGAGAATATGAATGAAAACAAAAACATTTTCCACTCGTGGTTAGTGGTTGGCTGAAGCCATTTATTATCAATCAACGCGGTTTACTCTTTTTAAATCATAACGGTGACACAAACTACCCAAATGACTAGGGGTGCAACGGATTGTCACCCCACTCGGATCGGCACACGCCATGATCCGCGGAGCGTTCTCGGCCTTAGGAAAGGCCGTGGCTTCAGCATAGTTCCGAAGTGGCGGCCATCTTTCTACACCCAGGCCGTTTACACTGATCGCTCCGTCAAATGATGGAGCAATCACTTGTAAACAAACCGGCGTCATGTCATGATGCCGGTTCCTCTTTCCCCTCTCTGTACAGTGGAGGGGAGAGATCGGTGTCAGGAGCGCTGTGGGCTGGATCTGTAATGCCCACAGCGCTGCTCTGTGACAACCATCCATCCATCCATATCCTGCCAACACTCTGCAATACCCAGCCAATACTACGCGATACCCAGCCATACTCAACCAATATTCCAGTGGGGGAGATGAGGATTTTACAGTGGGGGAGATGAGGATTTTACAGTGGGGGAGATGATGTGGATATCACAGTGGGGGAGATGATGTGGATATTACAGTGGGGACTATATGGTGGTGGAATTTTCACAGGTTTTTGCAAATTAAATTATTTGCTGATCCGAAAAATTATCCAATCTGTGAATCTGATCCGAGGAACGATCCAATCGGTGAGTTTTTTGATCCATTGCAGCCCTACAAATGACCCTGAACAGAAGTTTACATACCCTGGTGATTTTGGCCTGATAACATGCACACAAGTTGACACAAAGGGGTTTGAATGGCTATTAAAGGTAACCATCCTCAACTGTGATCTGTTTGCTTGTAATTAGTGTGTGTATAAAAGGTCAATGAGTTTCTGGACTCCTGGCAGATCCTTGCATTTTTCATCCAGTGCTGCACTGAGGTTTCTGGATTCAGGTAGACCAACTAAAATTCAGCCACGATTGGCAGGAAAATTGTTTGGGATGAAAAGAAAAACCTACAAATAACTTCAGGTGAAAACATGTGGTGTGACTGTTTCAAGATGCACAATAAAGAAGCACTTGAAGAAAGATGGGAAAAGACTGCGGGTCTACAGTATCTGGTCAAATGTCCCAAAGATCTTCTAGCTTACCTCTAGAACGCCCCGATACGCCTCAAACTCGGAGTGCTGTAATAGGCAAATGGTGAGAAAAGCTGGAATAGAATTGTGGCGGACCCCTCCCCAGGTGACCTAAAATGGTCTGCCAAATGTAAAGAGCAACTTCACTGGCCAACCAGAAAGTGGGGTAATAGGCTAGGTATGGTCAGACTCCAGCCAACCTTCTTAAGGACTGTAGGCTCCATCTGCCGGTAAGGTAAGTTCACGGGCAACAAGCCAATTTTAACAGGTTATCTTTGACCCCAAACTCTTTAAAAATCATTTCTTTCACCATTATAATTGGCCGGGGTTAAGATTTGCATTTGCATCAATCTATGACATAAGATAGTAAATATGTATTGTTAAAAAATGAAATAGATGATATTATTGTTATGTTGGGTCCCTAAAGTGCTCGATTACATTTTCAATTTAGTAAATGCACTTAGCTGATGGGGCCCTCGCTGACTTCTAACTAGTTTGGCACACGGCTATGTTGGAGTTTTACAAGCCTACTGTAGAGTACATAGAGACTCCACTAAGGCTACAGGTTGCGTTTTCAGAAAGCCCAGCTGGGTCACATCATCACAGATTGGAACACCCCAAAAATTGAAGGGGGGGGCAACGACACCCCTATACACCCTTCTACAGTGCTTTTTATTGGAGAGCAAATAAAAATGGACCATAGCTTAGATTTGGAAAACAGTTTCTTAGGGTTTGTGGTATAAATGTAATCCCCTCCCCCACCCCCAATCCTAAAATCATGGATGTACCTTTTTAAGGTTTGAATGAATAGCAAACGGCTGAGATTTATGAAGGTGTTGGGTGCGAATCACTGAACTCCAGCTATTAGTGCATTAGAATAAAGCAATAATGGTTACGGCTGTGTAAACAGTATTCCACCTAAGATGCTCATAACTTAATTGCTGTGAGGTTGGCTGATTATGAGAACAATAAGCAGCCAGCGGGACCGGGCACGGCGCGCTCTCCGATAATTATCTGTGTGGCAGGCAGGATTTATGGCGCTGCATGATGTATTCTCCGTCCTTTTCCCCCGGCAGAGGTGAAGGGCGATCTATAAAAGCTGTCATTAATGCTGAGCCAAAGCCTGTTATGTCTCCTTTCTCCACCATACCAGCTGCGCTCCTCCTGCCCACAACCAGATCCTGCGCTGTTCACGTACAAGAAATCGGGGCTGTCCGCCCGTCTTAAAGAAACCTTACAAGAAAGACTTCGGCTGCCATACAGGACACTTCCATTCAACCAGAGGGTCGAATGAAAAAAATAAAACACACACACACTTGATTCCCTACTGCAGCCCTTCTGTATTCTGATGGGCGGAGACTTCCTCGCCGCCAGAATACATTGATCAGCACTGCAAGCTATAGCCAGCAGCACTGATCAAGAGAACATTTTTGCACGCCTCTAAAACACCAACTCATTTTTACTCTATATACAGAGTGGGGAAAAGTTAAACCTTTTTTACAGGTTTTTAAATCGGAGGCTGTGACCCCACCAAGGTGATCATTCCCTCACTTTATGTCCTGATAGCACCTGTACAAGGAATAGGTGAAGGAGCGGTCACCATTAAAAAAACATTAGTCATAAGAACAATCCTTCACTACATTAAAAGTGTGTTTTTATTGGTCTCCCCATTTAAAAGAATTCCCATCACTTCCTGTCCTGACAGGAAATGAAGGGAATCTCTGCATTACACTTCTGGCTTGTAAAATGAAGACACTCTGCTCAGCAGTGCATGCAGCCATTTACACTCATCGGCCACTTCATTAGTTACACCTTTTCAAGTTGCTAATTGTTAATCAGACAATCCCAAGGCAGCAACTCAATGCATAAGGCATCTAGATGCGGTGAAGACAACTTGCTGAAGTTCAAACCTAGCACCAGAATGAAGGGAAAAAAAAAAAAAAAAACGGGATTTAAGGGACTTGGAATGTGGTATGGTTGTTGGTGCCGGACGGGTTGGTTCACGCACAACCATCTCTGGGGTTTACAGAGAATAGTGCAAAAAAAAACCTGTAAAAAAGTGGTGTTTGTTTTTGACGCTCAGTGTACAGAAGACCTTAAATTAAAGTGGTTCTAAAGGATGAAGGTGTTTTAGCTTCATGTATTCTATGCATAAAAAGGTAAAAGAAAACTGAGTGTGCAGCAGCCTCCCTCAGCCCCCCCAATAATTACCTGAGCCCAATCTCGATCCAGCGCTGAGCACAAGAGGAGCGGCTCTCCTGGGTCTCTCCCTCATTGGCTGAGATGCAGCAGCAGGAGCCACTGGTTCCTGCTGCTGTCAATCACAGCCAATGAGACGAGAGCAAGGGGGTGGGGCTGAGCTGCACTCTCTGTCTTGTGAACACAGAGCAGGGTTCAGGAATGAGCACACATGAATGCACTTGGCAAAGAGGAGGAGCCAGGAGTGCTGACAGGGGACCCAAGAAGAGGAGGATCCAGGTTGCTCTGTGCAAAATTACTGCACAGAGCAGTTAAAAATGCCATGTTTGTTATTTTTTTAAATTTCCTTTACAAACATTTTTTTATTTTATTTTTTATTTAAAAGAGTGCAAAAAATCAAAGCTTTAAAATATTCATTAGTTACTTTGTTCTGTTTAGCCAACTGCTGCACCCACTTAAAACGATTCAGTCCTCCCATTAGGGGTGCGTGAGATAATATGGAATTTACAGATTCATTGTTACTCTAGTTTGTTACACCTTTTTGTGGTTTCTTATATGTAGGTATGCAACTAATATGACTCCATTTGTTGTTTAAATCAATTTTATCCAGCTTGGAGTAATTTCATCCATATGATCGATATTTACAAGTCTGTTTTTTATTTTTTTTATTTTTTTTTTAATCGATCTATACATTTCTATCTTAGGGCCGGTTCACACTGGGGGCGACACGAGGCGACACGACTTGCCGCGCCGCGACCTGACAAGTCACCCCCGTTCTGTACAATGGAACCGTTCTAAGAGGAGCAACTCGAGTCGCTCCGACTTAGAAAAAAGGTTCCTGTACTACTTTTGGGCGACCTCGGGACGACTTGCATTGACTTCTATACAGAAGTAATTTGCAAGTCGCCGCTGAGGTCGCGGCGAGGCAAGTCGTGTCGCCTCGCATCGCCCCCTGTGTGAACCGAGCCTAATGCCAAATATCAATTCATATTGTTGCTTTATTTTCAAATTCTGTATTTCATGATTACAATGATATTCAGATTTATGTTTTACTATGTGTATGTAACTTGCAATATTTGTTTTATCAATAATAATCAATAAAAACATTGAAACAAAAAACTATTCAGTCCATTTAAAAAAGGAAAAATTGAATATTGGAGAGAGCTCACCTTCTTCAGTGTTCCGGCCCGGGTGCCCACAAAGACCACAGAATGCCCGTCGTAGCTGTAAGCTGCCACGCTAGCCATGCCATCGGTCTTCTCTTCAAACAACGGAAGACCTTCGATCACCTTGAGGCCACCAATGGGCTGATTTAGAGCCAAGCCACAGAATGCTTCATGAATATGGATAGGCTGAAAGAGAAAAAAGTGACATTATACTCAGCACCCTACAAAGCAGCAAATCATCGCCAAGATTTGTGTGTTAATCCTAATGCAACGGACTGAGGTTTTATTAAAATGGATTTGGCAGGTTTCCTCTGCAGGCTACAAGACTTGAGTGCAGAGAGTTTACCGTGAAATGTCTACATGCTTTTTCCTTTGCTGGACTTGACCTGAGATCTCTTCTGAGCCATGGTGACCCACACATGTGGTCATCTTGGAGGGATGTTTGGGGTGGTTATCATGTTGGAATACTGCCCTGCGGTCCAGTCTCTGAAGGGAGGGGATCATGCTCTGCTTCAGTATGTCACAGTACATGTTGGCATTCATGGTCCCCTCAATGATCTGTAGCCCCCCAGTGCCGGCAGCACTCATGCAGCCCCAGACCATGACACCCCCACCACCATGCCTGACTGTAGACAAGACACACTTGTCTTTGTCCTCCTCACCTGGTTGCCCCCACACACGCCTGACACCATCTGACACCAAATACTTTTATCTTGGTCTCATCAGACCACAGGACATGGTTCCAGTAATCCATCTCCTTAGTCTGCTTGTCTTCAGCAAACTGTTTGTGGTCTTTGTGCATCATCTTTAGAAGAGGCTTCCCTCTGGGACGACAGCCATGCAGACAAATTTGATGCAGTGTGCGGCGTATGGTCTGAGTACTGACAGGCTGACCCCCCCCCCCCCCACCCATACAACCTCTGCAGCAATGCTGGCAGCACTCATACGTCTATCTCCCAAAGACAACCTCTGGATATGACGCTGAGCACGTGACCTCAACTTCTTTGGTGGACCATGGCGAGGCCTGTTCTGAGGGGAACCTGTCCTGTTATACCGCTGTATGGTCTTGGCCACCGTGCTGCAGCTCAGTTTCAGGGTCTTGGCAATCTTCTTATAGCCTAGGCCATCTTTATGTAGAGCAACAATTCTTATCAGATCCTCAGAGAGTTCTTTGCCATGAGGTGCCATGTTGTACTTCCAGTGACCAGTATGAGAGAGTGAGAGTGATAACACCAAAATTTAACACACCTGCTCCCCATTCACACCTGAGACCTTGTAACACTAACGAGTCACATGACACCGGGGAGGGAAAATGGCTAATTGGGCCCAATGTGGACATTTTCACTAGGGGTGTACTGACTTTTGTTGCCAGCGGTTTAGACATTAATGGCTGTGTGTTGAGTTATTTTGAGGGGACAGGAAATTTACACTGTTATACAAGCTGTACACTCACTACTTTACATTGTAGACAAGTGTCATTTCTTCAGTGTTGTCACATGAAAAGAGAGAAGAAAATATTTACACACATGTGAGGGGTGTACTGACTTTTGTGAGATACGGTACCTGGAGGCCTTACTTGTCATTTGGCATATAAACTGCCATTTTCCCTACAGTGTTCAGCCGCATTGGGTTTTACACAAGTGATTTTATTTCTTGCTGGAAGTAACTGGAACTTCTCAGTAGATCGGCTGTAAGACTTAAATGTATAGGAGGAGTAAGGATTGGCAAACAGACGGAACCAACGGCTCCCATGTGGATTAAGCTACACAAAAAGCATGTAGTGGCATCTTGTAGCTTCCGATCACATGATGGGAGAGAGAGAGCGATGGGGGAGAGAGAGAGCGATGGGGGAGAGAGAGAGCGATGGGGGAGAGAGAGAGCGATGGGGGAGAGAGAGAGCGATGGGGGAGAGAGAGAGCGATGGGGGAGAGAGAGAGCGATGGGGGAGAGAGAGAGCGATGGGGAGAGAGAGAGCGATGGGGAGAGAGAGAGCGATGGGGAGAGAGAGAGCGATGGGGAGAGAGAGAGCGATGGGGAGAGAGAGAGCGATGGGGAGAGAGAGAGCGATGGGGAGAGAGAGAGCGATGGGGAGAGAGAGAGCGATGGGGAGAGAGAGAGCGATGGGGAGAGAGAGAGCGATGGGGAGAGAGAGAGCGATGGGGAGAGAGAGAGCGATGGGGGAGAGAGAGAGCGATGGGAGAGAGAGAGAGCGATGGGAGAGAGAGAGAGCGATGGGAGAGAGAGAGAGCGATGGGAGAGAGAGAGAGCGATGGGGAGAGAGAGAGAGCGATGGGGAGAGAGAGAGAGCGATGGGGAGAGAGAGAGAGCGATGGGGAGAGAGAGAGAGCGAGGGGAGAGAGAGCGAGGGGAGAGAGAGCGAGGGGAGAGAGAGCGAGGGGAGAGAGAGCGAGGGGAGAGAGAGCGAGGGGAGAGAGAGCGAGGGGAGAGAGGGCGATGGGAGAGAGAGCGAGGGGAGAGAGAGCGAGGGGAGAGAGAGCGAGGGGAGAGAGAGCGAGGGGAGAGAGAGCGAGGGGAGAGAGAGCGATGGGAGAGAGAGCGCGAGGGGAGAGAGCGATTCAATGACATGTTTCTTGTGTGCCTTACTATATACACACACAACCATTTGTTGCATCTGTTAATCAATTACTACCCCCGGCAGCACCATTGGAGGCAGTTTACACGCCTTTCTGCACCTTCTCACATTTCAGGCATCATTGCACTTATTAGGACAAAGGCTGCAAAATCAGATGAGATCAGACAGGAGAGCGTTTGAGCTTCATTCACAAACAACCCGCAGAGAATCGATTTTTTTAAATTTACCAATTTATCTAATATTGACATTTCTGCAATGCTTTACATAAAGCACAGGAACTTTCCCTTTATTCCTTGCCCTATAGGAGCAAGCATTACCCAGCCTACCTCCGCATGAGTCTACCATATTCACATACATACATACATACACATACATAGTTTGAGGGTTCCAAGTAATTTTCTAGCAAATACAGATTTTGTAAGCAACAAGTGTCAGAAAAAGGTTTAGTCTTTAAGTGGTTAAACTGACCTCATTTACAGACCGAAGTTCATTCCTTTGATCTAAAAGCTCTAAATGTTACAATGTTTTTCTTTATCTCCCCTGAGCAATGAGGAAAAGCTGCATTAAGATTGCGCGGAGGGTTGAATTGCGATCTTGATTCTTTCTTAAGTGATGGTGACCCCCTGACATGCCACATTTGGCATGTCATTTTTTTTGGGGGGGGGGGCAGATACCCAGTTTTTATGGGGACCCAGCTCTCACTTCCTCCCCAGGCTCCTTGGCAGCAGAAAGAAGTTCACCACCTCCCCCCCTGCAATCTTCTGGGACATGTCATAGGTCCCAGATTGCCTGACCACTCACAGCACGCAGCTTGGCTCGTGTATGCACAGTGCGCACCCTGCTGTGAAGCCACAGAGGGGGGAGAGAGAGAGAGAGAGAGAGAGGAAGAAGAAGAGGGAAGAAGGAAGAAGAAGAGGGAAGAAGGAAGAAGAAGAGGGAAGAAGAAGAGGGAAGAAGGAAGAAGAGGGAAGAAGAAGAGGGAAGAAGAAGAAGAGGGAAGAAGAAGAAGAGGGAAGGAGGAAGGAGGAGGAGGAGAAGGAGGAGAAGGAGGAGAAGGAAGAGGAAGAGGAAGAAGAGGAAGAGGAGGTCACCTCCTTGACCGAGACCCTTCTCCCCATTCGCTTAGTTTGGCCGGGCGGCCCGCTCTAGGAAGAGTCTCGGTGGTTCCAAACTACTTCCATTTATGGATGGAGATCACGGAGCTCATTGGGAACTTCAATGCTGCAGAAATGTTCCTGTCCCCTTCCCCCGATCTGAGCCTCCATACAATCCTGTCTCCGAGGTCTACAGACAATTCCTTGGACTTCATGGCTTGGATTGTGCTCTGACATGCACTGTTACCTGTGGGACCTTCTATAGACAGGTGTGTGCCTTTCCAAATCACGTCCAATCACCTGAATTTACCACAGGTGACCTCCAATCACGTTGTAGTGGAAATAGGAGGCACCTGAGCTCAAATGTTGAGTGTCATGGCAAAGGCTGTGCATACTTCTGTACATGGGATTCTCTGATTTTTAATAAATTTGCAAAGATTTCAAACACACGTCTTTCGCGTTGTCATTATGGGGGATGTTTGTAGAATTTTGAGGAAAATAATGAATTGAATCCATTTTGGAATAAGGCCGTAACATAAAATTTGAAAAAAAAGTGAAGCGCTGCGAATACATTGTATGCCATGGTCACGCTGAAAGAAAAAGGAGGAAGTCAAGTCTTTAAAAGGAAATGGCAGGATCAACAGGAACAGTTTACGCTTTCTCCTTCACGGAGCTCATGTTTTGCCTCTACATATCCTTTATCAGGGCTTCAAAAAGGGATTGAACCAGTTATAGGAAATTAAATTAAAAAAGAAAAAAAACCCCACCCCCACAATGAAGAAGGTGAAGGGCGAGTAGAGCTGAACGCTGCACATTCTTCTCGTTGACGTTGAATATTATATCAGGAAAAAGCAGACAATTTTTTTCCCCCCAGAAAACAACCTGCCCCTTGCCTGGGCAAACAACGGATTTCTTTGAAAGGTTTCTTGCCCCAGAGGCTGGCATGATCTGGAACATCAGCCGTGGGATTGGCATGCTCGATTGTGGCTCATTGCCAGGCCAAAGCAGTTCTGCCGAATGTGTTGGCGCAGATGCACAATGCTGGGGAAAAACAAACCATGATGGGTGAGAGAGGAGCCGGTGATTGGTTCCCTGCCGGCGGAGGGCGGAGACTACGCAAATGTAAAACTGTCCCGACACCATCTGCTCCACACCGGGTCCAGAACGACGATAAGACACCAGGTGACCCCCAATCCATAGAGGGGGCTCGTAGGATATAGAAGTGAAAATCTGAGCTCAATAAATGTGAAAAAGCTCAATAAGGGGATAAAAAAAAAAAAAAACACCACGTGTTATTGATGGTCAAGATGGCTGTAGCTCGGTTTAAAAAAAAAAAAATAATAATAATAATAAAAACAGCCAGGAGGAGGGATCGCGGTTTGAGCAGTGGTTGTTACCTCTAAATAAAGCTTTTGTTTTTTGAACACAGTAGAATAGGGCTGAAAAAAACTAAACATAATTGATTAGCCGGTCAGCTGATTAGTTGGCTTGGATACAGAATTCATTATTTGTTTACATAGCACGAAATAAAGTGCAGTACATCTACAGCTCAGTACACTGTCCACACATGTCAGCAAGTGCCTGAGAACATGTGAATGTGTGGGGAGCAATGTCTCATGGGACATGTAGTCCTGGACAGAAGGAGGAAGTTTTTTCCTTGTTATAGGGGTGCTCTATACTATACTTTGCGGCTTGTTGTACTCTTAAGGCAGGGGGAGCCAGAAGTGCTGCTGAGGGACCCCGAAAAAGGAGAATCAGGGCTGCTTTGTGCAAAACCATAAGGGCCGGTTCACACAGCGAGGCGATGCGAGGCGACACGGCTCGCCTCGCCTCGCTCCCGCAAGTCGCCCCCGTTCTGTACAATAGAACCGTTCTGAGAGGAGCGACTCGAGTCGCTCTGACTCAGAAAAAAGGTTCCTGTACTACTTCAGGGCGACTTCGGGGGCGACTTGCATTGACTTCTATACAGAAGTCCTCTGCAAGTCGCCGCTGAGGTCCCCGCAGGTCGCGGCGAGGCAAGTCGGAGACGCCTCGCCGCGCCTCGCTGTGTGAACCGGCCCTAACAGAGCAGGTAAGTATGACAAGTTTGTTGTTTAAAAGAAAAAAATGCAACATTTACAATCACTTTAAAGTAGTGTTGCCACAAAAAAAAAAAAAAATTGGAGAAAAAAAAAAAAATGTTTTACTCACCTCTAAATGCCTGTTGCTAGGGGGTCCCTCGTAGTCTGCCTTCTTCAATGCTCAGGCTGGTGACATCACTTCCCCTCGTGCCGCACAGTCATCTTGAACCTGTCACGTGTCACAGATGACTGCGGCGTATCACGGCGCCCGGCACCGCTCACGCAGTGGGTGCCCAACTGTGAAGCCACAGCTGGGTGCCCACAGTAAGAATGTTGGCGCTGCAAGCGGAGCGGGGAACAGGGGGGGGGGGGGGGGAGGGCTTCATTCCCCCACATCGCTGGACCCTGGACAGGTAAGTGTCCGATTATTAAAAGTCAGCAGCGGCAGTATTTGTAGCTGCTGACTTAAAATTTTTTTTTTTTTTTAGGGGGCCCCCCACTTTAAGGGCTCTGTGCAGGGAAGATCAGCATCTGAACCTAAAGAAGCTGGAAGTTCCTCCATCCCAAACTCACTCATCCATGTCTTTATGGACCTTGCTTTGTGCACTGGACCAAATCATTTGGTGAAGGGGGGATTATGGTGTGGAGGGGGGGGGGGGGGGGGGAGTTATGGTGTGGGGCTGTTTTTCATGGGTTGGGCCCCTTAGTTCCAGTGTTTAGCACCCTTCCTCCCTAGTACACACATCGGAGGGAGAGAGTGACAGGCAGATACGCGACCACTGATCAGTGGGAAAGAATAGGGTATTTAAAAAAAAAAAAGAAGATGCATACAGTATATACCAGGGCTAAAAATTTCAAGTCCTGAGCTACTAGCCAGGCCTTAAGAGTTACTCGCCACCGATTGCCCCACCCAATCCCTACCCTGCCCCTAAACACCCCTCATAAATGATCTGATCAAATGACACTTAAGGCTGGGTTCACGCCTATGTGAATTGGATGCGGATTTCTTTGCATAGCGGGGAGAATGTGACCGGCTCTCTATGGTCCCGGGTTCACATCCGGGGTGGCTGCAGAGCGCACTGCATAGAAAAGTCTTTCACTCCATTTCTGGGCTGAATTCAGGCAGATTCATCCCTGAAACGGAGAACAGCATTCCTGTGCGATCCGCGGCCAGTTTAGGTGTGAACCAAGCCTTAGGTTTTATGCAAAATTAAAGTAACAAAAATAAATATTAACAACTTTATCTGCGCCCCTCAGTACAGCCTCACCTGCGCCCCTCAGTACAGCCTCACCTGCGCCCCTCAGTACAGCCTCACCTGCGCCCCTCAGTACAGCCTCACCTGCGCCCCTCAGTAAAGCCTCACCTGCGCCCCTCAGTAAAGCCTCACCTGCGCCCCTCAGTACAGCCTCACCTGCGCCCCTCAGTACAGCCTCACCTGCGCCCCTCAGTACAGCCTCACCTGGGCCCCTCAGTACAGCCTCACCTGGGCCCCTCAGTACAGCCTCACCTGGGCCCCTCAGTACAGCCTCACCTGGGCCCCTCAGTACAGCCTCACCTGGGCCCCTCAGTACAGCCTCACCTGGGCCCCTCAGTACAGCCTCACCTGGGCCCCTCAGTACAGCCTCACCTGGGCCCCTCAGTACAGCCTCACCTGGGCCCCTCAGTACAGCCTCACCTGGGCCCCTCAGTACAGCCTCACCTGGGCCCCTCAGTACAGCCTCACCAGTGCTGAGGAAGAGTCAATCTGGCCAATCATCAGAGAGCGGGGATTGGCCACTGTAACAGCTTTCATTTGTATTACTGGGTTCCCGGCGCCGCTCACGTCACATGCAGCCCCGCCTCCTCACATGGCACCGTTTATTTATCATAAATCATGGGACACAGTTAGGCGAATTATTATCTGCTGGGACATCCCAGAGTAATAGCCTTGAGGGGAAGGAGACACCCTGCCAAACAATAGCCATCAGAACTTATACGGCAGTCTGCAGTACACTGCGGCCGAAAGCCAAATGCTCGGCTGCTTGAACATCCACCGGATAAAATCTTGAGAGCGTATCCACTGAAGACCAGGGAGCAGCAACAAATCGGAGCCACGGCCTAAAAAAACGTTAGTACTTCCTGTATGGGAGGGGTTATATAGGGTCAGACTTCCTGTCTACGACCTTTGGTCTCCCAGTGTCCATTCAAATAAAGATGACATATAACCCAGCAAGTAAAGGAATAATAGCCCGACTCTGCCCCGTGACGTATGATAAAGAAAAAAGCAGATGGGCAGAATAGGAGAAGCTGCAAAGGAAAAGGCTTGGCACTGCCCCTTCTCCCCGCACATACCCCCCGCTCTCATCTACTCTGAAGAAGGAACTTTACCATGTTAGGTAAGGGAAGGAAGGAGAATGGCCGACACTTGGCAGAAATCTTTGTGGACTGTCAGACCCGTATTGGCCAAAGAAGAGAAGATGAAGTCACGGCAGCTCACATTACCGCATCCTAACTTTATAAGGGAGTTCAGTCATTTATCCACATCAAGGAACATTTCTGAAATGTTGAGGGGCCCCCTAAATGTTACATTATTCAAACTTCTAACAGAAGACGATTCCTTCTTGCAGGATGATATCACTTTATCTGGACTTGCCCATTAATCAGCACAGCTGTGTGCGCTACGCCCATCGAGGTTCCGCACATAATCGCTGACAGGCGGTGAACCTTTACCTCTTCTCTACAAAAAACAGCACATCGCATGCCGCAGCCTCTCAACCTTTGTAAACACAGAGAAACCCTTAAAATAACCCGAAATCTCAGAGAACCCCGATAAGATCTCGCTTTATCTACAGCTTATGGTAAATTACCATGAAGGTCAGCGGGAAGAAAGCTCCTCACATCTGTGGTCAGTTAGAAGAATCCCCCTGAAGATGTGAAGGGTCTCTATAGAGAAACAAGAGGTAAAGGATTGTCACAGCTCAAGGAACAGCGAGAATCCTCTGGACTAGGAGTCCCCAACCAGCGGTCTGAGAAAATGTTGGTTCTGCTGCAAATCAATACTTTAGCGGATGAATAGCGCTCAAGGATGCTTCCAGTGTTGTTCTCAATGTGCTCTGTCAGTCAATATGGTCAGCGCACATTGATAACCGACGCCCCCCTCTGTAGTTCCGGTGTCCTATCATATAAGGTCCCCCATCCAATAGTGTCTGCTGTGTACTGCGGGCCGGACACTATATGGCAGAACACCGGCTCCTGTGAACTCAGAGGGAGGCACCTGGAGTAGTACAGAGAGCTGGAGGTAAAGGAGGGAACTTTTCAATGGCAGTGCTGATCACAGACTGTGGGAGGGAGCATGGAGCTCGAGCACATGGCTGGATAAGGGAGGTAAGATCCAATGAGGAGTCTGTAAGAAAGCAGTGCGATTCACAGTGCGGAGGTGTTGGGTGGCAGAGAGACAGAGCATTGTGTGTATAATGCAGCAGAGTGATCCAGGGGGAGGAGGGCAGAGAGCCAAAGCATTGTGTGTATAATGCAGCAGAGTGATCCAGGGGGAGGAGGGCAGAGAGCCAAAGCATTGTGTGTATAATGCAGCAGAGTGATCCAGGGGGAGGAGGGCAGAGAGCCAAAGCATTGTGTGTATAATGCAGCAGAGTGATCCAGGGGGAGGAGGGCAGAGAGCCAAAGCATTGTGTGTATAATGCAGCAGAGTGATCCAGGGGGAGGAGGGCAGAGAGACAAAGCATTGTGTGTATAATGCAGCAGAGTGATCCAGGGGGAGGAGGGCAGAGAGCCAAAGCATTGTGTGTATAATGCAGCAGAGTGATCCAGGGGGAGGAGGGCAGAGAGACAAAGCATTGTGTGTATAATGCAGCAGAGTGATCCAGGGGGAGGAGGGCAGAGAGCCAAAGCATTGTGTGAATAAGGCAAGTAAAATTCAGGTTAGTGGTCTGTGGGATTAAAAATTGTGAGTTTAGTGGTCCGTTGGGTCCAAAAGGTTGGCGATCACTGCTCTGGAGGAACCCTGGTTGAGAGAGGCTGGTATAGAAGCCCAGGGCAAAGTATCGAAGGGCACTGCCACAAAAGGCCAAACAATTCACTAGAAATCTGTAGAAGCCACAATGAGAACCGGCCTTACCTTGGCCTGTGAAATGACCAACTTTCAGTCCTTTTTGTTTAGGTGAACTGTCCTGGGGATGCCAACAATCTTCTGCTGGTTTAACCATTTCAAAGGTTACGGCAATTCCTGTATGTCGGCTTTCCACGCTGCTAATGCCTGGCTGCCATACCGTTCTACTTAGTACTTTCAGAGATACAGACCTGGAACATGTATGCAGACCAGGATTTTTATCCCAAAACTGACTTCATGCTTGTTCTGGGTACAGGGTGGATAAAAATCAAGGATTTAAAAAAAAAAAAAAAAAAAAAAGTGTTTTTTTTTTATTATTATTTTAATCAGATTTTTATCAAATTTCAATAAAATGCTTTGGGAATAAAAATCTATCTAAAGACAGTTTTCTATTTAAGATACATTAATAATTTTGCTTATATAGCATGAAATAGAGCTTGGTTATGTAGCATGAGATTGCATATTCTGCTATATTTACATTTTTGGTAAACTCATTCAATGAATCCAAGTTCTACAAGCTGAGATGACATGCACTGCATTGATGCATTCACACAATTTCACAGTAACCGTGAGATAAAACAAAGTTCTGGAATATTCCTTTATTCCATTGTTTTGCAAATCTATGTACACTACAAACTGTATGATGGAATGGGTTCTGATATCGTGTTTTACTAACCTGACAGCTTTTTATTCTAAATAGGAAACCTTCATTTTGTTTGCAAATATTAAAGATTCTAACTACCAGCAAGAATAAGTCCTCACATTTAAAGCGCACCGGTCATTTCAGATCCATCATGGCAGCGCCTGTTAGCGGGCATCCACTCACCTGCTGCTGCCACGTCCCTCCCCTTGTTGCGTCACCGCCGCATCACCAGCCGTCCCATTATAGTGAATGGGATTGTCGGCGAGTCACCAGCGGGTCAGAGGAGGAGCAGCTGCAGGACAGATGACAGTTGCTCTTTGAAAATGATGATATAAATTGAGTTGATTTAACCATTTGCCGACCCCCGCACGCCGATGTACTTCCCTACATTGGGGGCGTATATCGTTGTTATGGCAGCAGCTAGCTGCCATAACCCTGGTATCCCTGCGTTCGGCCGGTGGTCGGCTACAAGATAAAAGTGATCTCTGCGGCAGATTCACCGCAAGATAACTTATCGGTGGCGGGAGAGGGCCCCCCCCGCCACGATCCGGTGCCCGCCGCCGATTACCGAAGCCGTCGGCAGCGGCGGAGGTGATCGCATCTGTCTCCTTGCTAGGTATGGGGGGACAAGTGAGGGGGAAGATGGCCCCCACCCGTCTGCATACCATAGCAGGGCGGAAGTGACGTCAAAACCTCACTTCCGCCCATACTTCTTAAAGGCACTTTTTTTCGTTATTTTGAAAAAAGGTTTTTTTTTTCTGCATTTATGCCCCAAATATGAGATGTGAGGTCTTTTTGACCCCCCAGATCTCATATTTAAGAGGTCCTGTCATGCTTTTTTCTATTACAAGGGAAGTTTACATTTCTTGTAGTAGGAATAAGGCCTCTTTCACACGGGGCAGATCAGTAATGATCCACCCCGTGAAGATCCGCTCGCTCAGCGGGGATCGCTCCGTTGTCCGGCTGCGTTGTCCTGCGGCTGTGGACAGGGCGGTCTCCGCACACTGTGCAGGGACCGCCCTGTCAGCTCTCCACTCTCCTCTATGGGGGACCGTCTGTCCGTGTTCATCCGATCTGCTCTGCAGACAGATAGAAAAATAGGATTTTCCTCCGTCTGCAGAATCGGACTGTTGCGGAGGCGGACGAAATCGGGTGTCTGCGGATGCTCATCCGCAGACACCCGCTATCCCATAGGGATGAATGTATGTCTGTATTTCATCCGCAAACGGATGGATGAAATACGGACATATCGTCCGCATGTGTGAAAGGGGCCTAAAAGTGACACATTTTTTTTTTTTTTTTTTTTAACAGTGTAAAAATAAAAAATAAATAAAAAGGTAAAATAAATAAGAAAACAAAATGATTTTTTTTAAACGCGTCCCCGTCCCGCTGAGCTTGTGTGCAGAAGCCAACAAATATGTGAGTAGTGCCCGCATATGAAAAACCACATGTGAGGCATCACCGCGATCGGTAGAGCGAGAGAAATAATTATAGCCATAGAACTCCTCAGTAACGCAAAACATGCAACCGGTCGAATTTTTTAAATGTCGCCTATGGAGATTTTTAAGGGTAAAAGTTTGGTCGCCATTCCACGAGCGGGCACAAATTTGAAGTGTGACATGTTGGGTATCAATTTACTCCGTGTAACATTATCTTTCACAATATAAAAAAAAAAAAAATTGGGATAACTTTAGTGCGGTCTTTAATACAAAAAAAGTGTATAAAAAAAAAAGTGCGCTTGTAAGACCACTGCGCAAATACGGTGCGACAGAAAGTATTGCAACGACCGTCAATTTATTCTCTAGGATGTTAGAGAAATTTTTTTTTTATAATGTTTGGGGGTTCCAAGTCCTTTTCTAGCAAAAAAAAAAAAAAAAAAAAGTTTTTAAACTTGTAAACACCAAATCTAAAAAAAGAGGCTTAAAGTCTTAAAGTGGTTAAATCAAGCCTTTGCTAGTGATTTAAATTGAATTTATTTAATTCAAATGCAATCTGTCTGGGTCAGAGACTCAACCTACTGAATCCGGAGACGGTCAGGCAACTAGCATTTTCAAAATATCAGCAGATTAAACTCCATCTTTACATCTCGTACCTCCAAACTGGCTGGTGAAGCAAAGCCAATAGAAAGGCATAAGACGGGTCAGATAGGAGGTCAACCTCACCTTCCGTCTGTAATACAGCGCACATCGCTTTCAAGGCTCCTGGAACAGTTTCAGAGAACGTCAAATCAGTGCAAAACACGCCATTGGACAATTCTTCTGCCTCACACTCCATATTGCCCATTTTGGGGTCACAGCATGGATCCTCCCCTCCCCCTCCTCCTCCCCCCGCAGCTTCTGCTTTTCTGCTCTATTGGATGGATGCCCCATGGGAGACGTCTTATGTCATAGTGACATCTTTCCAATGATGGACGCCACCTGTCCATATCCCCTCCTCTCTCCATCAGTCAAATATGCCCTCGATTTTTACTGAATGGATTTATGAGATCCCTTTACATCAGTGTGCCGGCAAAACACAACGAAGGAAGCCTAATAAATTTCTAATCACGTTCCACAACAGGCATGATGTATACAGATTTATATTGATCATCATCAGTATTACATCCGCATGCCAATAGGAACACATGACTGTTTTCCATCTGTAAAAAGACAGGAGAAACGGATAGAAGGAATGGAACAAACCTTCCGACTCCCCGACTCCTCTAGCGTTTTTTTTTTTATATGTAAAGTTATTTATTCTCAAAAGATCATAAATTTAAAAGTCAGCTTTGTCATTTTCAGGGTCCGTTCACACGAAGAACCACTTTTGGAAATCAGTGCTGTGCCACAAAGTCGGCGTCGCACCGATTGGGAAAGCTGTTACCCATCAGAAAATGCAAGCTTAGTGACGTTCCATTGTGGCCATCTTGGTACACCCACACTCGTCCGCAGTAAGCCTACAGTCTGAAGTCGCCAAGCGGACATCTTTTTACACCAGCCGCAGTCTTGCATTTCACACTTATTTTTACCAGTAAACTGAGCTTATATCATGAAATACAGGATTTGGAACGCCGTCAAACTGTTTTGAGGTTGAATTTTAAAAGCAGCGGTGTTCTGTCAGATTAGCAAACCTGTGAGATCAGCAGGCTTGCCGATGCTTTTAAAAATTCAACATCAAAACAGTCACACGGACTTCCAAGTATTGTATTTGACTATATAAGCTCCGTTTACTGGTAAAACTAAGTGTGAAATGTAAGACTTCGGTGGGTGTAAAAAGATGTCCACTTTGGCCGCCTTCTGACTGTAGTGTGCGGGTGTACCAAGATGGCCGTGCCGAATGTCACTTCCGTTACATATTCTGATAGGACACCGGTAATAGGCCTTGATTTGACATGTCAAATTGCGCCGATGTGAACGGGGGTTCAAACAGCTTACATATACCTGCTGTGTGTTCACATTAGAGCAGGGATCTCCAAACGTTCTACACAAAGGGCCAGTTTACTGTCGTTCAGATGTTATTGGGGCCAGACTATGCCCTATTGGAGAAAACAATGCCCCACCTTTAGTGTAAACCCCCGCACACACGATCCGAAAATCGTACGAAAAACACCGCTTTCGAATGGATCATATGATAAACAGATCGTTGGCACACAGCTTTCAAAAGCCGATCGTGACAGTTCATCCGATATTATCCGATGGGACAAGCACCAAAAGTTTCCTTGTACGACGATTTTCGATCAGTAAAGCCGTCATCCGAAAATACAATACAAATACAATACAACACATGACATCACTTCCCATTTTTCATTTTGTCGTATGAGAACTTTCGGAACTTTAGTAACCCATTCAATTTCTACTTCAATTTCTACTTGCGACTAGCAAGCGAAAAAAGTCGATCTGTCGTCCGATTTTTGGATCATGCGTATGGGGGGCATTAGGGGGGTGAATAGTGCCCGATATGTAAATATACAAAACTTGCATAAAAAGACATGGCTGTAAACAGATTTATACCGATTGTCATCAGTATACATCCACACTCCATTAGGAATACAGAAGGCCCCTTTAACATGGGGCAAGTTTCACCAGAAGTCCCCCTGCTCAGCAGGAAACTGTCTGCCGATCCCCACTGAGCAAGTAGAGGGCTTGTCTGTGTCCGCAGAACAGACAGACACAGCCCACTGGCCTCTATGGGCAGCCAGATGTAAACGGACAACCTGTCTGTTTATACCCGACGCCCATCCAATCAACAGATGGGGAACGGATCCCTATCTGTCTGTTTTCAGTGGATAGAATCGGATGTCTGTGGGTGTCGATGGACACGTCCGTAGACATCAGACGATCCATAGAGGAGACTGGAGGGTCCGTTCGGGTCCACCTGAACAACCTACAGGCAGACCTGATCGGGATCTTGGTGCATATCTTCTTCAGCCGGGACTCTCGCATACGACTCATTACAATGATACGCCAGCAGATCCCCATCTATTTATTTTTAGCGGATCGGATGTCGGCATACACACGTCCGTTGACACCCACCACTCTACAGAGGGCATTGGATGGGCCGATCGGGTCCGCCTGTCAGTTGTTTTTTAGATCGGCCCATGTGAAAGGAGCCTCACTGTCTTGTTTTCCATCGGCAAAAAGAGGGAGGAAAACCAGACAAGGAATTCCCATTTAAATAAGAGACTAAATAATTGGAACATTTTGGATACAATGTGGATGAATTAAATCCACTGCCAAAAACCAGTAAACCGAAACCTGGGGAGCAACGTCCACCTCCTGCCTATTCTATAGAATATTAGATGGGTAAAGCTCGCAGTCTCTGGCGGAATTTGAATTCTGTGTGTCCTTGGAAGAGAAATTTCCCTTTACCATGTGATGGGTGTCAAACAGTAAAAGGAAGCAACAAGTGACAACCTCCCCTTGTCCTATAGGATGGGTACCTGGCAGAACAGGAAGTGAGGAGAATTTCCCCAATGGGGACAAAGACCATTATAAAAACATTTTCTAGTAAAGCAAGCAAGGCTTAGAACTTTCCCATCTAAGCGAAGGGTGGCAGACGAAGTGGTGTAGTGGGGTGGCACAGTGGAGTAGTGGGGCGGCACAGTGGAGTAGTGGGGCGGCGCTCTCACCTAGCAGTAAGAAGGGTCGCTGGTTAAAATCCCAACCACGACACTACCTGCCTGGAGTTTGCATGTTCTCCCTGCGTGGGTTTCCTCCGGGTACTCCGGTTTCCTCCCACACTCCAAAGACATGCAGGTAGGTTAAAGCGGGGTTCCACCCTAAAGTGATCGGAACCCTCCCCCCCCCCCCGGTGTCACAATTGGCACCTTTCAGGGGGGAGGGGGGGTGGAGATACCTGTCAAAGACAGGTATTTACACCCACTTCCGGGCATAGACTCCCGTGGGAGTCTACGCCATTTCCTGTCCTGCCGCGCTGTCTGCTGGGGGACACACACGGGTCTCAGACAGCGCGGACAATTCCTATTGCGCTGCGCGACTCGCGCATGTGCAGTAGGGAACCGGGAAGTGAAGCCGATTCGCTTCACTTCCTGATTCCCTCACCTAGAATGGTGGCGGCAGCAGCCGAGAGCCGAGTGATTGATCGGCCTCGGCATCGCTGGACCCCGGGACAGGTAAGTGTCCATTTATTAAAAGTCAGCAGCTGCAGTATTTATAGCTGCTGGCTTTTAATATTTTTTTTGTAGGTGGAATCCCTCTTTAATTGGCTTCTGTCCAAAATTGTCCCTAGTATATGAATGGGGACCTTGGATTGGGGCTCCTTGAGGGTAGGGACCGATGTGAGTGTGCAATGTACAGGGATAGGGACCATTGTAGACACTCAGGTTGAACTGGATGGACTGGTGTCTTTATTCAACCTTACTAACTATGTAACTATGAAACAAAACAACAAAGATGCATCCACTTGCTATGGTAAGACGAAGCATTTTGAAAGCCTACAGAGCTTCCAACCACTATCTGCTGTATACAAAAAAAATATTGCCTGTAATTTGTCTTTATCACTAGATTGCTCCTTTAAAAAGACATTGGCACAATCCTGACGCCAAGGAATAACCAGCCTGCCACGTCGACAGCAAGACCGTTCCAGGACACCCAGCGAAATGTCACATCTGCGGCTACTGTGCCGCAAATAACAGGGTGTCGCTGTAGCTGTGCGGCCTTTGAAGTGGCTTCTCGGGGGAAACCACATTGTATTTAGAGCAGCGCTGTCTGCTATACTCATCCCTTCACGCTGCCAGACGTGTGCGCCTATGAAGAATGCTGAAATGAACATCACGTGAGGCCACACAGCAGACGGGAAGAGGAGAGCAAAAACTGGGACAAACACATGCAGGAATCAAGTCTGGTGTACGGCGGAAAAATTAAGGCGCGGCGGCGTACATTTCATTTTCTGAAATAGTTCAGACTTAATTACATTTACATAATGCCTGCTTTCCCCAGACCTCCCAATTCATGGCCTTATTTGCAACCTTCTGTCCCCCCCCCCCCCCCCCAAAACAAAACGACAGCCTGGAGCAGCCGTGTGCAATGTAAAAGCTGCAGATTGCTACGTCTAATGAACATGCGTCTGGATACAAAACTCAACGCAAAGTCTACAGTCTACACGTGAAAAGAAGCGCCATTCACAAACATGGCGTCTTATTTCTCTCTCGTGTTTTAGTTACACCTTAAGCCTAGGTTCACACCTATGCGTTTGCAGCAGCGCGTGCGGACATAGCAGCCCGTTCATTTTCTGTACCTGGAGGGATAAAATAACAGCCGCAGGGGAATCGCATGGTGCAAAAGCCTTTTCCTGCACCTAAAAACATGCCGTGGTTTCAGAAGCGTGGGGGGCACCGAGAAGTGGCGCGTTTGGCTGTGGGTGGTTGCGGGTGCAGGAATAGGTGTCATTTACACCCCATCTTGCACCCACCCATAATAGTGTGAACCCAACATAAGGCATCAGTCAAACTGGCATTCATTCATTCCTGTGTTCGCTTTTGTAAACGCAGGAGAAACGATTCGAGGGTTAGAACTTGTGCCGGACGGATCACTTTTTCTTGCATTTAGATGATGATCCTGCTTTTAGCCGTAATTACACGAGATTAGAGAGAGCGTCCAATCAAATCCTAGACACACAATTCTATTTTCTCTAAATGGAGCTAAACTGACCGCAGGTAAACGCTCACCAAATGGCACCACAAACCTCATTCCACGCATTTAGAAAGGTCTTTAAATGCATTTTTGATGATGCCGGTGTGACCAAGGCCTTAGAAGCAAAACCTTGTAAATCCCAAGTATTCCACATGCACATCACAGGACTCAGAGTCGGGCTTCGCGCACACAGGACATTTTTTTTTTCTCCCCAAAAAAAATAAAAAATCTGCAAAAATCTGTGTTAAAAATGTATCTAAAGCCACGGTTTGCAAAGGGCATTCATTAATTTCATTGGTGGCATTTATGCATGTCTGACTTTTCTTTTGCCAAAATGCTCTTCTCCTGAACATGCTGGCGCGGGGGTGGGGGTGGGGGTGGGGGTGGGTGGGGAGGGGGGGGAGGCAGGAAAAAAAAGTCAAACGCATTTTTGACCCCCAGTGTGCAAGAGGCCTGAAAGCAAGTCATAAATGATGCCATTTTCTTTTCTGCAACCATGCATTACTAAGAAAGAAAATATAGTTTGATTCCCCCAGAGCCATTGCGTTCTCCTGGCAGGAGGGGCACGGGGAGTTGTCCCTGCCAGGAGGACACATTTGTTGCTAGCAGCTATAACCGCTGGCAATAATCGCATGCCAGAGATCAAACAAGCTGGTAGCACCCAAGTCAATTTATGGATCCACTTGGGTACAACCAGCCTGCCCAACAATGGATCAAATCTCAGCCGGTCCATGAACTATGGCTGGCTTAAAATAATTGTAAAGTCTGTTATTTTCATAAAAAAACATGTTATACTTACCTGCTCTGTGCAGTGGTTTTGCACAGAGCAGCCTGGATCCTCCTCTTCTAAGGTCCCTCTCTGGCTCCCCTGGCCCCTCCCACCTGCTGAGTGCCCCAACAGCAAGCAGCTTGCCATGGGGGCACCTGAGCCGAGCTGCAGCTTTGTGTGTCCATTCAGACACGGCACCCAGGTTCGGCTCCGCTCCCTCTCTCCCGATTGGCTGACTTTAATTGACAGCAGCAGGAGCCAATGGCGTCACTGCTGTGTCTTAGCCAATCAGGAGGCAGAATCACAGATGACCCGGCCACTCGTGGACATCACTGGACAGAAATGGGGCTCAGGTAAGTGTTTGGGGGTGCTAGGGCGGCTGCTCCACACAGTAGGCATAGAATGCATTAAGACATGGGTGTTCAACCTGTGGCCCTCCAGCTGTTGCAGAACTAGAAGTCCTACGATAGATTGCAAGGCTGATCGTTACAAGCACGACTCCCAAAGGCCGAGGCATGATGGGACTTGTAGTTCCGCAACAGCTGGAGGGCCACAGGTTGAGCATCCGTGCAATAAAGCAAAGTTCCACCCAAAAATTTAACTTCTGCTTGAAGTACTGGTGACCCCCTGACATGCCACATTTGCTCCCACTTCCTCTCCCTCCCCCCCCCCCCCCCCCCCAACTCCCAGAAGATTGCCCGGCCATCCACAGCGTGTTTTGCGCATGCGCGAGCCTGGCTACAATGCCAGCGCCGCGGAGAGGAGGGGAGGGGGAGAGGAGTGAGGCTTCATGCGCCCACAATGCTGGACCGTGCGACATGTGAGCGTCTGTTTATTAAAAGGCTGCAGAAAACACTTCTTGTAGCCGCTGACATTTAAATGGGCGGAGCTCCACTAAGAAAAAAACCTTCTGTCTTTACAATCACTTTATGGAAAACTTCCTCTCTGCGAGTGCCGACCAAAGAAATGCCAAAACTTTCTACAGATCGAGACGCTGAGATGAATGCAGGTTTCTGAACCCGGGTTCCAGAAGTTTCCAGGGGATCATTGAGCAAGGACAATTTCTGCCTCTCACATAAGTTCCAACTGCCATCATTGATCTTTTTAACTATCTGTAGGGGGGTAATTTTTCCCAATGACCACAAGTGTTCGGTCCCTTCCACACATGCGGGTCGTTTGGATGAAAAAACAGACATCAATGAATCTCTATGGAAAAACTGATGTAAATAAATGATCATCCATTGACATCAACACACATCCTTTTTTCTTCTGTTAGGCCCCTTTCACACTGGAGCGGTGCGGGTTCTGGCAGTAAAACTGCACTATTTTTAGCGCTGCTTTACGATCGTTTTAGTGGAGATATTCAGCCAAGAAAGGGTTAAAACCACCGGTGGTATAGCCACGCTGCCCCATTCATTTCAATGGGCAGGAGCGGTGAAGGAGCGGTATACACACCGCTCCAAAGATGCTGCTAGCAGGTCCTGCCAGTGCACCGCTCCAGTGTGAACGTCTGAGGGCTTTCAGACTGGAGTTTGAGGAGCGGCTTTCAGGGCGCTTTGCAGGCGCTATTTTTAGCCTGGCTCTGATCGGACCACCCATAGCTCTCTGGAACAACGGATATCAGCGGACACCCGCCGGCAATCTGAACAGGTCCGCTAAGAAACAGATGGGGATCAGTTCCCCATCCGTCAAGCAGATCGGGTTGGATGAAAGCCAAATGGAAAAAACGGACAGTCAGTTTCCATTCGGCCACCCAATAGAGACGTGTGGGCTGTGTCCATGTCAGATTTGCAAAGCGGAGAAGACACAGACCTGTCATCCACCTGTTCAGCAGGGGATCTGCTTGAACCTGCTAGTCCATGGGCCTCCCCCCCCCTGCACAGTCCATGGGCCTCCCCCCTCCCTGCACAGTCCATGGGCCTCCCCCCTCCCTGCACAGTCCATGGGCCTCCCCCCCCCCCTGCACAGTCCATGGGCCTCCCCCCCCCCCTGCACAGTCCATGGGCCTCCCCCCCCCCCTGCACAGTCCATGGGCCTCCCCCCCCCCCTGCACAGTCCATGGGCCTCCCCCCCCCCTGCACAGTCCATGGGCCTCCCCCCCCCCTGCACAGTCCATGGGCCTCCTCCCCCCCTGCACAGTCCATGGGCCTCCCCCCCCCCCCTGCACAGTCCATGGGCCTCCTCCCCCCCCCTGCACAGTCCATGGGCCTCCTCCCCCCCCCCCTGCACAGTCCATGGGCCCCCCCCCCCTGCACAGTCCATGGGCCTCCCCCCGCCCTGCACAGTCCATGGGCCTCCCCCCCCCCTACACAGTCCATGGGCCTCCTCCCCCCCCCCCTGCACAGTCCATGGGCCTCCTCCCCCCCCCCCTGCACAGTCCATGGGCCCCCCCCCCCGCACAGTCCATGGGCCTCCCCCCCCGCACAGTCCATGGGCCTCCCCCCCCCGCACAGTCCATGGGCCCCCCCCCCCCCGCACAGTCCATGGGCCTCCCCCCCCCGCACAGTCCATGGGCCTCCCCCCCCCCCCGCACAGTCCATGGGCCTCCCCCCCCCCGCACAGTCCATGGGCCTCCCCCCCCCCCTGCACAGTCCATGGGCCTCCCCCCCCCCCTGCACAGTCCATGGGCCTCCCCCCCCCCCTGCACAGTCCATGGGCCTCCCCCCCCTGCACAGTCCATGGGCCTCCTCCCCCCCCCCCTGCACAGTCCATGGGCCCCCCCCCCTGCACAGTCCATGGGCCCCCCCCCCCTGCACAGTCCATGGGCCTCCCCCCCCCCGCACAGTCCATGGGCCTCCCCCCCCCCGCACAGTCCATGGGCCTCCCCCCCCCCCGCACAGTCCATGGGCCTCCCCCCCCCCGCACAGTCCATGGGCCTCCCCCCCCCCGCACAGTCCATGGGCCTCCCCCCCCCCTGCACAGTCCATGGGCCTCCCCCCCCCCCTGCACAGTCCATGGGCCTCCCCCCCCCCCCTGCACAGTCCATGGGCCTCCCCCCCCTGCACAGTCCATGGGCCTCCCCCCCCCCCCTGCACAGTCCATGGGCCTCACCCCCCCCCCCCCCCCCGCACAGTCCATGGGCCTCCCCCCCCCCGCACAGTCCATGGGCCTCTCCCCCCCCCCTGCACAGTCCATGGGCCTCTCCCCCCCCCCCCCTGCACAGTCCATGGGCCTCTCCCCCCCCCATGCACAGTCCATGGGCATTGAAGGGCACAGCAAAGGCAGAAGCCTTACAGCTGACACAGAAGGCTGTCGCTTGCCAGCACCCGCCTGGCACCCGATTCTCCCAGCTGGGTGGCGGCTCCCTTACACAGCTCACTGCCTCCTACAGGTGGGGAAAGACTGGAGGGCACAGTTGGGGGATCAGGTTGTGATGGAGACAAAGAATTGATTTCCCAGCAGGGAGGTCCGGTGGCAGAGCAGCAGGTCTTGGCGATAGTGGCAGCCTGTCCATCACTGATCATAGCCATTCATTTAATGAGGATAGTCAGGAGTGCATTTCTGATATCTTCACGAGTTTCATAGAGTGGAAAATGCGGGAGACAGAAGGCAAACCGACCTGACCAGCTGGAAGTGTTTCTGTTCTGCTATTTGCCTCATGTCAGGGGCAGTCAAAGGGTTAGGATTTAATTGGAAGACCTGAGAAAATAATTTGCACCACCGCTAAACATGCTCCATTTTTTTTCTCTGCATGCAAAAGAGGAAGATGTTGGCACCCCGGACTCTGCTAGGAAGGGACTGCTTATTGCTTGACAACAAATACACATTGGCATTAACCTTAAAGTGTAAAATGCCAAGAGCATTATGGTTTGTATAAGCATCTAACATGCCCAGCTTAGCAGAATTTCCTTAATGCCCGATGAAGGCGGCTAAATGCTTTGTAAAAGCTGCAGCCAGCCACCGATCCAGATTAAAGATCCCCGCAAGAGAAGAGATCATATACTCGCCCCTCCAGCAGCATTCGTCTGCACCTTCTCCCACCCTTCCAGAGCTGCATCCATCACTTCCGGGAGTGTCCCCCTCATGTCCCCCCACTATGTGCCTTGTTTCGACCCTCACATCACTCTGAGCTCTGAGAATGGAACCATGGCATGCTTTGGGGAACACGGAAGTTGAACATTCCCGTAAGTGTTGGCGGTGCAGGCGGCCTGGAGGTCTGAGCACATATGAGATATGAGATATGTGGGGCAGATGTAGCGCCTTATACACTTGTTTTCCTTCCTGCCAATGACACGTCATGATTGCAATGCCATTCTGACCAAAAATGTAGATCATTTCAACCGCATTTGCTGAATTTTCCAACATGACGTCCAAAGTGTCCCTTCTTAATGGAAGAAACTGTGCAAACTATTTAAAGGGTT
Organism: Lithobates pipiens; assembly: GCF_037356315.1. Taxonomy (NCBI): domain Eukaryota; kingdom Metazoa; phylum Chordata; class Amphibia; order Anura; family Ranidae; genus Lithobates; species Lithobates pipiens. Next base: position 285,342,238 of record NW_027507790.1, read on the forward strand.
TGTAAAGCAATAGTTTTTTCATTCTAATGCATTAACAGGGATCTGCAATTAGTGGACCTCCAGCTGTTGCAAAACTACAAGTCCCATCATGCCTCTGGGTGTCATGCTTGTGGGTGTCAGTCTTGCTATGCCTCATGGGAATTGTAGTTCTGCAACAGCTGGAGGTCCGCTAATTGCATCTCCCTGTATGCATTAAGATTAAAAAGCTGTGTGCAGCACCCCTCTAATACTTACCTGAGCCCCATCTCTATCCAGCGATGTCCACAAGTCCCTCAGCCATCCGGGACTCTCCCTCCCAATTGGCTGAGACACAGCAGCGGCGCCATTGGCTCCCGCTTCTGTCAAAGTTAGTTAGCCAATCAGGGGAGAGAGGGGGCAGGGCTGAACCACATCTCCTTGTCTGATTGGACACATGGAGCTGCGGATCAGCTCTGGTGCCCCCATAGCAAGTTGCTTGCTGTGGGGGCACTCAGCGGGAGGGAGGGGCCAGGAGCAGTGAAGAGGGACCCGAGAAGAGGAGGATCTGGGCTGTCCAGTGCAAAACCAACTGCACAGAGCAGGTAAGTATAACAGGTATTTATTTTTAAAAAGAGACTTTACAATCACTTTTATTTGTTATGTAGACATCCAGTGTAAGTTTTTTTTTGTACTGGCAACCATTGTGAAGAGTATACAGACTGGTGTCACAACATTGCATCTACCTCATGCTCAGTTCTGTAGAATATAAGATATGATCTGACATCTCATGTTGAACAGAACAAACATTTTAAAGCTGAATTCCAGAAATTCTGCCACTTTCTAACACCTGCTGACTTGCTATGGGTTAAGTCAAACGAAGTGCATGCAACCTCCTGGACTTCTCTTTCATTTACACCCAAGCTCTTGGAGCACAACTTTCGCTACACTCCCATGCTCCGACAGACACCAATTACTCATATAGCAGCAACTCCATCCGCCCCTACCCACTACTACCCATTCACAGAAGGCTTTCTATTTTGTGAATGGGTTCACATAATACAAACTGCTGTGTGATTGTAGGAGGAGAAGGGCAGACACAGCGGATGCATACAACTCAGCTGCAGGAGCTGAGAGCAGGTGGTCTAGCATCACAGCTCCCAGTGCTCTGTAAAGAAAAAAAAAAAAAAAAGAAGCCTAAAAAGGTGGCATGCACCTCATTGGATCCAAAAATTGTAGAAAGTGGCTGAATTCCTGCTTAAACATGCATCTACAACCCATGTACTGCATAACGGGATGTGTTACATAAAGTGTAATAAACATTATGCCGCGGTTCATATGTTCCTTATTGGAACCACACTGACATTTTAAAGTGGTTCGAAGGCTAGAAAAACATTTTGCCACCGGCTGTACCTCCCCCTTAAACACTTGGTGCTCCATCCATCCCCGCTGAGCGGGAAGAGGACAGGTCCGTCTCTGCACCCTGTCAGAGCGTGGCTCTCCCCTATGGGGGATCAGATGAAGACGGACCATAAAGTCCATCGTCACCCAATCCAATTCCTCCATCACACTTTTTCGGATTAGAGCGGGATCGGATTAGAGCGGGATCCTTCCACACGGACGATCCGTCCACCCAAAAGTTTTTTAGGCAGACCTGAATGGACACTCAATAGAGGTCTATGGAGGGGCGGATGTTAGCGGTGATATGTCCGCTCACATCTGACCCGCTCTGATCAGAGAAAATGTGATGGATCAATCCAGGGCTGTGCCCATCTGTAGTGCTTCACGACTCTCTCTTCTCACAGGAGGATTCGGCATTCGGGCAGCAGCGGGAGCCATTGGCTGCTGTCAGTCAAATCCTATGAGCAGAGAGCAAGGGGCATGGCGGAGCCAAACTGTGTGTCTATGGACACACACAGCCTGGCTCAGGAGTAAGCCCACATTGTCTGCCCTCAGCTATGAGGAGCCGAGATTGCCAGTGGGGGACCCCAGAAGAGAAGGTTTAAGGCAAGAGCAGGTGAGAATAACAGGTTTTATTTTAATTAAAAAATAGCCTTTAGAAATGCTTTAAAGCGGTTTTAAACCCAAAACCAGAAAAGAAATATATTGCAGCTTGCCAGTTATTAGAGGTGGTGGCTGCTTACGTTTTCCTTTTTTTTCCCCTCTGTTTTCAGTTTTCACTTGGTGATCTGGCCAGTAACACACCACCTGTTATACAATGCCTCCACTCCAGATGAACGAGCAGAGGGGTACCTTTGGGCAGCAGTATGGTCAGTCTTGGAGGGAAGTGTTAGATGCACTAGCAGATTTAGATATAACAAAATTAAAGTGCTTGTAAACCCTTACAAACCACTTTGACCTACAGGGCAGCCTAGATTAAGGCCTAGATTAAGGCTTACCTGTAGGTCCAAGAAATATCTCCTAAACCTACACGGTTTAGGAGACACTTGCCGAAAGACAGCGGTGCGCAGGCGCACTGAGCGCGCCGCTATCAACGGCGATATGCTGCGAGTGGCGGCTGCCATGCGCGAGTGACGTCATCGCGGCTTCGCCGAATGACATCAGTGGAGCAGCGAGACCCACCAAGAAGATGGACACTCCGGACTACAGAGGACAGCGGTGACTTCGCTGGCTCCTGTGTCAGGTAAGTGACACATAATGGGCTACTATGCGATGTGATGCGATGTGATGCGATGCATAGTAGTTCATTATGCTTTACCTTTGCAGGGAATCAAAGAGGAAGTAACACTCATCAGGATTTACTTCCTCTTTAAGTCAAATTCCAGCTCAAACTGCAGGTACACACAGCAGTTACAGCAACAGTTTTGTTCCTTTTGGGATAAAGGTTTTACATGAATAAATAAAAGTTGCCTTTTGTAAGCACCCCCGTCAATGGTAAATAGTTTACCTCATCCCTCTAACTGCTACATCTGCAGGACAGCTTGTTCTGTTGAAAAACCGCAGACTTGCTGGCTGGATCACCAGGTGAAAAAAGGGAAAGGAAGCCTAAAAAACTGTATTAGCGTGTTTCATGCTATTAGATTGAACCATATGGAGGTATTCCCATCAAATGTGCGATCCATACGTGAGGTTTATGCACAAGATATTGTTTGAGATTTAATATGCCGATTATCAGCGAGTGAATGCAGATCCCTCAACTCTTTTACCTGCTTGAAAGTATTTCCTGTGTTATGGAAAATTTGAATGCAAAATTACCGCATCTTTACCGAATTCTCCAATTGACCAGAAACAAGTTCATAGATTTGGCTTTGTGTGTATTTGGTGAAATTGCTAACAATTTGGCAGCCTAAAGTGGAAATAGATTGTATAGTCAGTGTGTGCATTAGATCACGATTGTGTCAATACCGAGCCTAGCCAATCCAAGTGACTGGCGAAGCTCGGTGCGTGTACACGGCCTTCGCTGGGAATGAGCGGGTTACACGGGACACATTGGCTCCAGTCCTATTAATCTTGTTTAAGTGGATGCAGCACTATTTGCCTTTCTCAGTTCCGAGCAGAGCGCCCGTGACAAGCCAAAACCATACAAAGGAATTTAATTAGCTCGCAGAGCGCCTAACGGAGCAAGTTCCACTACGAAAAAAATCAATTTTTAATAATGTTATACATTAAGCAACAAATCTTCACATGTGCCTTTCACACCCCCCCTCCCTGTGCTTTGCTCCGCTCCCGCCCCCAACGCCGTGGAGGGATGGGCAAGAGCCCAGCAATTCCTAATACAGGAGATCTATGGCTAGTGCAGCGTGACAGATGAAATCTAGAGGGAAGAGCAGAGGATATATACACCCAATATTGTGGAATCTAAAGAATTTTGTTGTGTTGCAAAATACCTTCTCTCCATACAAATATCTATCACTGAATAACTAGATAAGCTATCCTTGAAAAACACAAAAACACAGCACAACAAAAGCCAACTATATTCCCTAACAATCTGCTAAAATGACTCGCTTTACTTTTTCATCCACCAAGCACAACCACCCACCAATGCCTCCATACCATCCAACCACCCACCAATGCCTCCATACCATCCAACCACCCACCAATGCCTCCATACCATCCAACCACCCACCAATGCCTCCATACCATCCACCCACCAATGCCTCCATACCATCCAACCACCCACCAATGTCTCCATACCATCCAACCACCCACCCACCAATGCCTCCATACCATCCAACCACCCACCCACCAATGCCTCCATACCATCCAACCACCCACCAATGCCTCCATACCATCCAACCACCCACCAATCCCTCCATACCATCCACCCACCCACCAATGCCTCCATCCCATCCAGCCACCAATGCCTCCATCCCATCCAGCCACCAATGCCTCCATCCCATCCAGCCACCAATGCCTCCATACCATCCAGCCACCAATGCCTCCATACCATCCAGCCACCAATGCCTCCATACCATCCAGCCACCAATGCCTCCATACCATCCAGCCACCAATGCCTCCATACCATCCAGCCACCAATGCCTCCATACCATCCAGCCACCAATGCCTCCATACCATCCAGCCACCAATGCCTCCATACCATCCAGCCACCAATGCCTCCATACCATCCAGCCACCAATGCCTCCATACCATCCAGCCACCAATGCCTCCATACCATTCAGCCACCAATGCCTCCATACCATCCAGCCACCAATGCCTCCATACCATTCAACCACCAGGGTCATTCAGTGATATCTGCTCTCCTAAGCACTTTAGCTTTCTGATATCCAGCAGGGCAGGTCCATTCCCAACTGAATATTTCAGTACTTTCCAAGATTTTTTTGATGGCTATAGTATAATTCCCCAGTTTTCTAGAAAACTGCAACTCTAGTGGACTAGACCCTCGTTATGATTTATACCACCAATAGGGCAGGTCCTTTTCCAACTGAAAATTTTGGTACTGCCCGTTTTTTTTTTTTTATGGTTATAGTATAATTCCCTGTTTTCTAGCAAACTGCAAAAACTAGTGGACAGGAGCCTCGTGATGTATACCAGGGTTTCTCAACCTTGTGTTAATCAAGGCGCCCTTTAAAATTAGTGACCGTCTCGAGGTACCCCATTCTAAAATGTAAATAAAATGCTTCTAATTAGCTTTACAGAATGCAGCAACACCCACGCTTAGGACACCCAACGTTAGAGGCAATTAATTCTTTCAAAGCAAATACACTTTTGCACACTGGTACTGACTAGTATTCCAATGTTTCCCTTCATCAGTCAGCTAATGTCACCCCATTGCTGGGTGGAGAGGGGCAGGGGTCAAACAATGATGCTGTGGAGGCAACGGACATCCTCCTTATTAACTGATGTCACTGGTTGTTCGGATGCCAGTGACTAGAAAGGTATAATGATGCAAAATGAAAACCTGTGGCTTTGTGCAATTAAAAGGTAGGATTCATCCAACTGCTACAATTTTTGATAAATTTTTAGGCATTTTGCAAAGACACCCCAGAAGAAACCTCAAGACCCCCTGGTTGAGAAAGGCTGGTGTATACCACCAGTAGGACAAGGCCACTCCCAAACTCAATACTTTGGTACTTCAAGATTTTCTATGGCTACATTCGAATTTCCCAGTTTCTAGCAAACGTCAAACTCTTGTAGAAAGGACCCTCATTGCTGTCGTTTACAGATATTGTTCTTTATTATTTTTACTCTTAAGATCATTTTCCTACCTTTCAAATGTACGCTTTTTGTATATATTACCCCAAAGTGCAATGGAATAGGGAGGATACCAAGCAAACAAAGATCATGAGAATAGTATGTAGCAGTTCTTACCGTGTTTATACAGTTGAGCTCCTTATTCAGTAACCAAGGCAGCGATAGCTTTCCTTCTCCACGGTAACAAGACTGTATCCTCTCCTTGATGCGTTTGTTAATCTGGCTGAGCGTGAAAAGGCAGAGAACAGACTCTCGAGGTGGGTTGGACCTATTTTTTTGCCCCTGAGAGAAAATTGTGAACAGAACATCCTCATCTTCGGGTATCCCGAGCTCCTGTGCCAGCTTACGCCCTGGACGATTAAGGTAAGCACTTTGAATAAGCCTGTACTCCACTCCATCCTTGGTGCATCCAATGGGGAACTCCACATAAGAGTAGAATTCAGGATCTGCAGAACACATCCGCACAATTTTAGATGTAAAGAACTTCTCCCCAGTGGCGTCATTTACCGTCTGTTGGGTATCTAGCTGGAGGGTCAAGAAATAAACAAACCCACCACTGACAAAGCCATAGACGTAGTATATGTCAAATGAAGGGTGCTGGGAAAGGGTATCTGAAGGGACTTTAATCTGAGAAGAGACAAACTCGTCTTGGTACACCAAACGAAACATCTCCTCGTTCTCCTCGTTTTTTACCAGCTTGCGACTCGAAAGCGTTGGAAAGTACTCGGATTTGCCATCAATGGAGGTGCCAATGAAGAGTTTACTCTGCTCACCATCTTGTTCCACAATCACTCCCGTCATGGAGTCCGGCTCTCGAGCTCCGGATAAGTAATGTTCCTTGCGGTGGTGGGGCTCCCCCAACTTGAAGAGGTTGTCCAGCCTCAGGAACTGACAGATACCTTGCCATACACTACCACAAGCCACCAACCGGTTCCCAGTATAATCGATCAACAAAAGTCTATTAACGTTCTCTGAAGGAAAGAGCTTGTGTGTACAGACGCGCACAGAGGGCGGGGGGTAACAGCTGGCATTATCGTCTATGGGGCCAGTCAGGTGAGAGCGCAACTCTGTCAGGTTCTCTGACAGCTTATAGACTCGGTTCACCGCGCCAATATAAACGTCCCCTGTGTTTTTGTGCACTGCAAGATGAGTTAGAGAGGTGTCAGACACGGTGAAGCTTGGAAATGGAGAGCTGGCTGCACTGGAGCTGGACACCCACAAAAGAAAAAAGTAAGGGGGGATCAAGTCATTTACCAGCCTCATGTTGTACTCTTATAGCAGTCCAATCTTTTCCACCAAAAGATGAAACTGACAAGGTCCAGTGTGGTTTGCCAATTTTCAGCTTAATATCCTCGGGCCTTAAAAAAAAAGAAAGGATAAAAAGTTAACATTTTATTTTTATCAAGAACATAATAATAGCTATGAAAAAAGAAGCACACAGAGGACATGCAGAGCACAGTTATTGCAAGGCAGCAAATTCAACACAAGACACAGACCCTCCGTTAATTGATCTAATATTTTTTACACAATTATTAAAATACATAATCTATTCAATATCGGTTACTGGTAAAAAATAAAAAAATAAAGTGTTTCTATATATTAATTTGCTTTACTGATCCTTGACAATTCCTCTCCAAAGGGCCAACAAGGCCATTGTTGTAAACATTACATCAAAGAATGTGGTCTGGTACACCCAGCGACATGCCTCCACCCCAGAGTTGCACAATTTATCGTTAAAAAATTGTGATCTCGATTCAACTCCCCCCCCCCCCCCCACGATCTCTATTGCAGAGTTTGCTGATTCTTTTATATAACAAGTGGAGAGACTTATGGGCAGTCTGCCAAGTTTTTAACATGAAACATTGTAACTAACTCTTCCTTCTTAGATCAAAGGAATAACCTGTGTACAGAAAAAAATACAGGCAGTCTGCCAAGTATTTAACAACCTGTAAATGCAGTAAGTTTAACCACTTAAGTATCAGAAAAAGATTTAGACTTTAAGTTAAAATCAATATTTTTTGCTAGAAAATTAATTGGAACCAGTAAAGTTAGCCCAATTTTTTTTTGTTTTAATGTGAAAGCTGATATTATGCCGCGAGAATCGTGATCTATCCTCTAAGAGAAAAAGAAGCAGCTCTACTCCATCCCTTCATCAATATATCCATACAACCAATTTATTTGTCCTGAGACTCTAACTGGGGCACAACACATTCGACTAATAAATAGTTTCCAACATTTGTCGTTTAATAAATTCATAAATATTGCACATAAAAAATAAATAAAAAAAAAAAAAAAAAAAGGATAAAATTGTAACTAGCTAGTCTGTAATGAATTCATATTAATGCATTTCATATATAAATATGTTGGCCATATACAATCCAGCTGTCATTACATGATCAAAGCAAAAGTTGCATCCAAAAACTCAACGCGTTTCGTACTCTTTGCATGTATAGTATCGGTAAGGTAAGACCATCAGGCATGTAAGCATACCCAATGGTATCTCAGAATACATAGACAAATTCAAACCTCAAAAGCCACCAGAGGAACTCTGAGCTCTTGTACACACGGTCAGACATTCCGACAACCAAATCCGTCGGATTTTGTCCGAAACTGTTGCATACACACAGTCGGGCAAAGTTGTCGGGAACAGAACGTGATGACGTTAATTCATTACGACGGGACTACGTTGACGCTTGAAAATTGGTCTGGTTATTAAGGGTGTTTAAGTGCCCAGTGGTCAAAGAGAATCTGTGACTTTGCTCACACATGGATTAGCGGCAGCCATCGAACAGAACGAAGCAGCAGGGAAGTACCACAAACATGACAGATTCTCGTTATAGGACGTTCTAGCCTGGTGGTTGAAGCAGACCTTGCGGTAAAATGAAAGGTCCCCTTATTAGATCAGAGTCCCGCCTTTAAAATTTTCTATATTTTATGAGGGCAAAAATGTACCTGTATAAAAAAAAAAAAGTTAGCGTAAAAATACTTACCTAACCCTCGTCCTTTGCATCACACGCAACATTCCGATCTTTTTCTGCAAGATTCCTGAGGGAAAGATAAGTACCCCAAATCATGTGAGAAGACACTCCAGTCCATTGTAAGATCATCTTCCCATGAGATTTGGGCGCTCATTGTTCCCGGGATCTCACCATGAACAGCACTGTGATGTCATCCTCACCGAGGCCTCTCAGGAGCAAATACAGTATAGATAGCTTTTTACATCTACATTTCTGCCCTTATAAGCCATAAAAGGTGTTTCACAGGGGGAGGGGGTCCTGATCTAATAAGTAGACCTTGCATTTAGCTGCAAAACCACTTAAATCATTTTTTTTTTTTTATCAAAAGAAGCAGATCGAGTACTTTTTGGCATACTTTCAGATCTTTTTTCTAGTAATCAACGAAAAGTCTACTAGAAAACAGACCTAAAACCAAGGAATGATTGATGGGTATTTTATAGAAGGGGTACACAAAAAAAAAAAAAAAAAAAAAAAAAAAAAGGGATTAAATAAATAAATACAAAAATCAGCAGTAAAACGTTTTTCTTTCAGTATCTTTTTATGACTAAACCAAGTCGCAGATTCTTACCGAGGGATCCACGGACTCTTCTCAGCAGATCCTCCCGTCCTCTGTCCAGTTCCAATACTTCCTAAGAACATGTGGCAAGTTCACCACCTGCACCTTATGCTCCGGACTTTGATGCCGGTATTTGTGCAAACTGTTGTCTGGCATTTGGCCTCCAGGCCGATACACAAAAAACAAGGGGATATTTCAAGATTTTTTATTTATTTTTCTTAAGGACATGGAAAGCCGCCAAAGATGCTGCAAGCAACCTTCGAAAACTCAAAGACAGATTTCAAATCTGTTTAAAATCTCACCTTCCATTTGTTAAAAGTGACCTCACTAAACGGCACCAAGGTATTGGTTGGCTTGCTTTGGCTGCAATAGTATACTATACTTAAAATGACTAGCCTGCCTAGACCGGCCTACCTCTTCCAAACATCGTCATATCTCCACAATACTAAACGGAACCCATGTTTAGCTTGCATACCTTTCTGTGGGCTAAAAGAAAAGAATTATGCTCCGCACACACTAGTAGTTTTTTCCGACAGCTCCGATATTAGTACAGCCATGCCCCCTGCTGTTTTATTGAGTTCGGACAGGGGGATGGCCCCCTGCCAGAACACTCCAGTCATTGGCCGAGAGCCCTGATCTGAAGCCAGTTGCCTTCGGTCATGCCCCTCAGGTACCCACGGGCCCAATGTTGGCCAATTTCTATTGGACCGGCCGATGCCACCCGACCGTGTATACCAGGCTTCAGGCTCGCTTCACATATATGCAAACCAGATACTTTTTGAACTGCATCTGATTTGTATAACATGTGAACCACACCGGCTTTTGATGGAGCCAGTTTACATATACTCATGCCGGTTGGGTGAAAATTGAAACCGGTCCTGTTCATTCTTCAATCCGGTTCAGGCGTGATTTAAAAAGTGGGGTTCCACCCTAAAGTGGAACTTCCGCTCATCAGAACCCTCTCCCCCCTATGGTGTCACAGTTGGCACCTTTCAGGGGGGGGAGGGGGTGCAGATACCAGTCTAAGACCGGTATTTGCACCCACTTCCAGGCATAGACTCCCACGGGAGTCTATGCCTCTTCCTGTCCCGGCACGCTGTCTTGCTGGGACACACACGGGTCCCAGAGACAGCGCGGACCATTCCTATTGCTCTGCGCGACTCGCGCATGCGCAGTAGCGAACCGGAAAGTGAAGCCGCAACACTTAATTTCCTGATTCCCTCACCGAGAATGGCGCCGGCAGCAGCCGAGAGCGGAGTGATTGATCGGCCCGGCTGCCGACATCGCTGGAATCTGGGACAGGTAAGTGTCCATTTATTAAAGGTCAGCAGCTGCAATATTTGTAACTGCTGGCTTTTAATATTCTTTACAGTGAAATCCCTTTAAGTGTCAAATGCACACCTCACTCCCATGCGTGCGCAGCAGAAGCCGCCAGTAACGCCACATCAGCTGAAGCAACAACATGAATGAGCCGTTGCTTCAGTGCACATGTGCCGATGACGTTGGCATGTGATGATACCGGGGCTACCTCCAAATCCGCGCAGGCGATATCCATGGTAGCTACAGGCAAGCCTTATTATAATCTTACCTGTAGCGAAAAAGTGGTCTGTAAGGGTTTACAGTCACTTTAAAAATAAATAAATAAATAGCACTTTTGGTTTGTGCTGCTCAGATCCAGTGAAGACCTGCTTTATGTTTCTGATCCTTAACCTCTATCTAAATGCAGAGGTGGAACAGGATTTGCAGACCCCATGGGTATTACCACGCAACCCGATTCTGGACTGGCATACCTCACACTCTCATAAACCAAGGGTCAGACGGGAGCAGAACATTACTCCTTTCCCTCTGCAGAGCCTACCTTGGATAGCTGACCAACTTCCACCAGAACTCAAACACGACTCTTTAATGGGTGCCAATTACACAGGAGCCAAGGCTGGCTTCACACTATTGCAAATTGTATCCAGAGTCTGACCTGCTCTCAATAGAGGCGGCTCACATCTCTCCACTGCGGCTCTGGTGCAAATTTGCACAGGAGCTCTGTGCGTCTTTTGCTCAGTTTTAGCCAAAAATTTGGGCTGAAATCCAACCTGAAACGGTGAATGGGGAGGCCCCGGAACCCTGCTGTGAGCGGCATGCGAAGATGTGTGAACCCAAGCTCTACCATTCCTCCAAGATTTCTTCATTCCCTTCTCCATTAACCCCAGACCCGGGCACTCCAGCCCTTCAGGATACTCTGAACCTTTCTTAACCTGATCTAAACCGTCCATTTCAGACTCTCCACGTTACTAAAGATGGAGGTTTTTGCTCCCACTCATCTCAAGATCCAGCTTAGTCCAACAACTGGTGTCCGCTCCAATGTTCCCATCACCTCCACTATATACCCATCCATAGCTTTTCAGGCCAGCACAAACTGAGACACGGCATAGAATCTTCTCCCCACCAAACCTTCTCTTGCACGCGCCACATAAATGGATTCGATCCCCCTCCCCCCCCCCCCCCCCCCCCCTTTACATCTGGACTTGGGAAAAGGACCAAATCAATGAAATCCTCCTATTGGTTCACAAATCCTCCCTCTCCAATACGATACAAGATTTAAGCTGTTCCTGATCTTTTACACAAAGCTACACCTGCAGAGTGGGCTTTTCCCCTACGCCCCCCCAGTGGAAGCTTCCGTCACCCCCCATTTCCCCTCTGCTGACTCCTCCCTCCTTTTTGATAATGATCTTTTGGACTCAAGCAAATAAAATGGCGCTGCCAGGGGCATCTGGAGTTTTTTTTATGCCCATGAACGCTGCTGCAAATTATTTATTGTGAACATGCAGATGTAGGTGTTTGTGTGTATTCAGGGCTAAAAAAAAAAACAAAAAAAAAAAAAAACAAAAAAAAACACGCATCAAGGCTGTGTTTGGCGAGGCGCTTATGAGCAGAATTTACACAAATACATGCAAAATATGCAAGCAGGTTTGTTCTAGCGGCTAGAATAAATTAATATTCTAGCCAATAGGATTAGTGTACACATATGCAATGAGGGCTGGTGTCCCCCTCACAGATCAGTAGGTTGCAGTGGGCTCAAGTGCTCTGACCCCCTGAGCTCACCCTTCTTTGAAGCCAATTAGAGCCTCTGGCTCTAATCACGTGTTTCTATAAAAAAAAATAAAAAAAAAAAAAACACACACACACACACACACACACACTTGGAATAGGAGCCCCTTATGGACAGGCCCGCCTCTGCTCATACACTTACAAAAGTCAGAAGCACTGAAATGCTTGCAGCGCCGATTATCCTTCAGCAAGCAGCCCAGAAATGACATCACCAAATCTCAATAGATTAGTCAGAGGTGCAGTGCATTAGGTGATTTCACACAGCTATAAAGCTGTAGTCACAACCGAGGGATTGTTGGAGATCTGAGCTATAAAAGAGCAATAAGGAGCTCACAACAGTCTTATGCACAGTTGCTGTGAGATGGGATAGCAAGAGGAACAGCATGGTTTACATAAAAAAATTATATATTAGAGATATATATTTACATTTAGTCACACTGACCACATATGCCCTCATAAAGTGGTATGGTGTACAAAATGGCTGCTCTGCAGAAAGCTGACAACTTTAACAGAAAGTAAGCTTTCTATCCTATGAAATGAGAATAGTAAATAAAGTAACTATACTACCAAATCTGTAGAGCATTGGGGATGGAAGTGGTCCATACTGGGCACAAGGCAGCAGAGACTCACTGAAAAGGATCAGATCAGTAAAGAGGCGACAGAAAAGTGGTTTATTTAGCGATCTCCTCATGAAAAGCCTCCATGTAATCTCACAGCATCTACAGCCGTGTGCTAAAGACTTTCTAATCCATCAGCAACACCAAGCGGCTTGCTAATCCTGAAATCTGGAAACTGAGACATTCAATTTTTCCCTCCCGCTGACCTCTGTTATTCTGGGAGACAGAATACCTAGCAGCAGGCCGATTCTCTGTCAGGGGTGGCGGCCATCTTGTTTTCAGGACAACCTGACACTTCCACCCACTGGGGCCGACTCCTGACCCCACGATGGTCTCCTTTTCACTCACACAGCTGGACTGAATTAGAGGGGAGGAAACACGTTAATTGTCCGGGTGAAAAGGCCGGCAAGGGTTTCATACAGATAACAGACAAATTATCCTGAGCCAAGTATCGCTTGCTTCTTAGGAAACCTAAAATAAGTCAGTCAGTCTTGGAACTATTCATCCACAATGTCGGAGACCGCTTCTTTAGAAGAGACCCGCTAAAAATCTGACTTGTTAATGTGAGTTTATGACAGGACAGGATTTAGAAAGGCCAAATTCCACTAGAGCAGGACTCAAGCAATTACCTGACAGACACAGTTTTTGTTTTATCCAGCTGCAACTTATAACATCCAAGTGAAAGATAACACTCCGACATAAGGAAAAAATAAATAAATACAAAAACAGAATTACGGAGTTGGAAAAAGGATCACCCCAATCCTAAAAATGACTTGTAAACTCAATCAGGTGTAGCCATCACCTTCTCTATAGCACACAAAGCCGTTTGACTTTCAACTGTGATAAGCGCCGGTCATTTTGATTAGCTCAGCATGAAGAGCTTTCCTGGAGCATTTCACTCTCTGGTAGTGCAACTGAAGTAAATCATCAACTATGGGTGGCAAGGAACTGTCAAAAGATCCCTGGGATAAAGTTGTGACAGACACAAGTCAGGAGATGGATACAAAAAGTTTAAAAGGCGTCATTAATTCCTAGAAGCACACGGAAATCTATAATGAAGAAGTGGAAGGTATTTGGTACAACACAGATCAGGACATTGCGCCAAACTGGATGAAAGAGCCGGGAGGAAACGGCTCAGAGGCTACCAATTTATGACAAAGAGTGGTCATTGAATGTGACAATATCATAAAGTCCTCACAATGTGGCATGTATGGGAGGGTGGCAAGTAAAAGAAAGGCCACATGCAATCACGACTGAGTTTTGCCAAAACCACACCGTGAAGATTCTGAGGCTACATGGAAAACCTCGGATGAAACTAAAATGGAATTATTTGGCTTCAACACCAAACAATATGTCTGATGGAAAACCAATAGAGCTCGCCATCCAAATAGCGCCACTCCTACAGCAAAGCATGGAGGTGGTGATATCCCGTCATGTCATTTCTCCACAGCAGGGACTGGAGCACTTGTCAAGATAAAAAGGAACAATGGATGGGAAAAATACCCTCAAATTCTTGAGGAAAATCTGCTGCCACAAAGTTGTCAATGGGAAGAAGGTTTACCTTCCAACATGACAATGAGCCAAAGCACACAGCGAACATGACCACACGCTGGCTAAAAGGAGGAAACAGTGAATGTCCTCCAGGTCAGATCACAGACATAAACCCCATTGAAAATCTGTGGCATGACTTGAAGAATTCAGTCCACAAACCGTCACCATCAAATCTAACTGAACTTGAGCAGTTCTGCAAAGAAGACGGGACAAATACTTAGTAGAGACAAATCCCAACAGATTAAAGGTTGTAATTAAAGCAAAAGGTGGTTTAACAAAATACTGACATAAGGGGGTGATCCTTTTTCCAGCTCAGTGAATCACCCCCCTCCCCCCTCCCCCAAGCTTCCTCACATGTCTCTCCTACCTGGCCCGGCTCTAGTACCTTCCGTGTCGGCAGATCTGCCTCTCCTTGCATGGAGATTGTTCCCTCCTTCAGATTCTGAAGGAGATTTTGTAAAAATATTTGAAAACCTTTTTATCATTTTCCTTCCACTTTACAATTATGAGCCACTTTCTGTTGGTCGATCACATACAACCAAAAACGTAAAATGTTTTTTCATTGGGCTTTTAATGTGACTAAATTCAAGGGGTATGAATACTTTTTCAAGGCTCTGTTACAGAACACATGAACAAGCCTAGTTCAGCGCTACGAATTACTACAGGCTAAAAACTGGAAGCTCAAAATGCATTGCCGATTTTCCAACCACAAATATTTTTTTCAGGGTTAAATTAAAGGGGAAATGATTGGGAGTGTTAAAAGATTTAGCGATGAGGAGAGACGATCCGACCACCGCACACCTCGCCCGGTGCGAGTGAGAAAACGCAGCCTTAGCTTAATACATGCATGCCACGCCCCCAACACGCAACGCCCGATCCCCGGGGCTTAAAGAGGAAGTAAAATTGTCTTGTTTAATTGTACCTACAGGTAAGCCAATAAGCCTTACACCTGTAGGTACTGTATATATCTCCTAAACTTGTACTGTTTAGGAGTAATTTACTATATACGCCGCCGATGTCATAGGCGCATGCATCCTGAAGGAATGGCCGTTCCTGCAGTTTCTACAGAGCCCTGTGCCGTGACCAGTGGCTCCAACGCACATGTGCGGGAGTGATGTCACTGGGGAAGATGTCAACTGTCTCAGCTGTGTACAGGTGCCACTGCAGGGCTTCGATCGAAGGCAAGTATTTCATAATGAGCTAGTATGTGATGCATTCCATCAGCCATCGGGTGCTGCCGCTGCCATTGCGGGTAAGGGTAGCCTTACCGATTCATGCCGGGAACCCTACTGCGCATGCACATGGCTCTGCTCCTACTGGGCCGGGGGAGGAGGAGGGAGCCCAACGGTGATGTCACAGGCTGTGGCCCGGACTCCCCGGAAGTGGGAACAGGATACCCAGGTATCCCATCTCTCTCCCCCCGAAAGCACCAATTGTGGCCCCTGGAGGGGGAGAGGAGATAAATGAGCAGAAGTTACACTTTTGGATGGTGCTCTGCTTTAAACCAAAAAGCAAACATTATAAAGCAGCTCACCAACTCCTCAATACGATAGCTGCATTCATTTTCCCTTTTAGGCTTTCACCTGGTGATCCTGCCAGCAAGTCCGTTTTTCAAAAGAACGGCCAGGTCATCTCTCCTCATCTCTAGTGTGTTTTGGGTCTGGAAGAACCTGTCCCCAGCCCACACCCCACTAGCCAGCGGCATCCATCTATTGCCTGCACCTCCACTGGCATCCATCTATTGCCTGCACCCCCACTAGCCAGCGGCATCCATCTATTGCCTGCACCCCCACTGGCCAGCGGCATCCATCTATTGCCTGCACCCCCACTAGCCAGCAGCATCCATCTATTGCCTGCACCCCCAACTGGCCAGCGGCATCCATCTATTGCCTGCACCTCCACTGGCATCCATCTATTGCCTGCACCCCCACTAGCCAGCGGCATCCATCTATTGCCTGCACCTCCACTGGCATCCATCTATTGCTTGCACCCCCACTAGCCAGCGGCATCCATCTATTGCCTGCACCCCAACTGGCCAGCGGCATCCATCTATTGCCTGCACCCCCAACTGGCCAGCGGCATCCATCCATTGCCTGCACCCCCACTGGCCAGCGGCATCCATCTATTGCCTGCACCCCCAACTG
>NW_027507790.1:285359052-285404565 GCF_037356315.1 Lithobates pipiens
CCGATACATTGTACTTACCCTCCGAACACATGATACATTGTACTTACCCCCCCCCCCCATCATGATACATTGTACTTACCTCCCCCCATCACCTGATACATTGTACTTACCTCCGATCACTGATACATTGTACTTACCTCCCCCCCATCACCGATACATTGTACTTACCTCCGATCACCGATACATTGTACTTACCTCCCCCCATCACCGATACATTGTACTTACCTCCGATCACCGATACATTGTACTTACCTCCGGGGTGTGTTCTGTGCACTGGGGGGAGGGGGTCCCCACATCACCTGTCACTGATCACCCCCCCAGGGCAGTATTGAGGGGTCCCCCATCTGATGGGTACAGCCTGTGTGTGGGAAGCCTGTATTCTGCTGGATGTTGTGATTGGAGCCACACCTGACCCACAGAGCTGACAATCTAAACACAACCGGCTCATTCATTTACAGAGTGAAGACATTTCATCTGCTGTATGACATGAAGTGCTGGATGTGGATTTCCTCTTTGCGTCCTTGGCGCAGGAGCTTGCAATCTATTCAGTGCTGGTGTTGGTTGGTGGGTGGCATGTTGGTGATTGGCACCTCGGGGACGGTAATCTCTACGTTGGCCATACACGGGCAGATGTGGGCGCCGATGACGGTGATATCTGGCGTGGAACCCCCAATACATTCCTGAGGACCTCCCCCTCCCCCCACATCGCACTTCATAGGTTTGTCCTCCATCATAAGATTTATTAGCCAATCGTCTTCAGTGCCAAGAATTTCCAACCGGTTTGTGTGCGATTTTTATTTATTTATTAATTAAAAAAAAAAACTCCGATCGTTTTATGTTGTCAGCAGCTTGTCCTGATTGAGAAATGCCGGTTTGTGATTGGCCGGGCTGTGCAAAGATTTGTTATTTTTCCGATAAGTAGTCCAATGTTGGTTTTATCAGCCTGAGCCCCTCCCCCCCAACCTGCCTGCAGCCTCCATGATGGTGGCCGCGGTCTCCGTGATACGAGTCGCTCCTCGCCGGGCGTCTGACATCCTCGCTAATCTGCTTTGTGAATGAAATGCATTTTGCAGCCTGTGGATGAATTTACACCGTTGTGACCACAGGAGCTTGCAGTCTGTTAGAGCGCAGCCAACCCCCCCCCCCCCCCCCCGGGCCTAATTTATCGCCCACCCTCTTCCCATGGCAATGGGTATTCGGGTGTAATGGGGAGATGGCACATTGCGTGTTTGTGGTGTGCGGCGGGTTGGCCGCGTTCCTGGAGGATGCAGCAGATTGCGGCTCTTGTTACAATGGACTGAACAGATGTGGGGATGAGAGTTTCCTCCTCCCATGTAAATGGCATTCTGAGAGGGAGGGGTGCCCGGCACACGCTGCGTGCCCAAGAGCTGGCAATCACATTATTCCCGGGTTTTACGCCAACTGGTTGTAAAATTTGTACTGCTGAAGATGTATCAAAGCTGTAGCTGTGTTGGCAAAGGAACTACAAGTCCCAGGACACCTGCAGGTGGCATCGAAGCCGACTAAAGAGGCCGGGGGGTCACCAAGGCGGGTGTTGGGTGATTTATTACAGACCTTTATTGGCCATTGAGAATTTCCGCAGCACTTCACATACTATTCAGTCCCATCAGTTCTTGCCCTGAAGGTGCTTAAAATCTGAGGTCCCGACCCCTACAGGGCCGATTGGCACCGGAGACAACGACCCTACCGGCCTGTCTCTGGGGTGTCGGAGGAAACCCGGGCGAGCACAGGGAGAACCTGCAAACTCCATGCAGATAACGTTGTGGTTGAGATTTAAACCGATAACCACAGTGCTGCCAGGCAGAAGTGCTAACCACTATATCACTCCGCTCTCTAATGGGTTTTATTAGGTTAGATGATGACATCAGAAAACAAATATAGGGACCAAGAGGATTGGGTAATGTGTACATCAAGTGATATTGGGGTTTTTTTTTTTTCACATCTGTTTACAAAGATTGCAGAATGTATGGCAGGAGAGGAGATCTTTTGACTGATCTTTGTTTCTTTTCTTTGGAGAGAGGAAGGTTTGTTTCTGGGTAAAAGCCCTGCAGGGATGGGATCAGCTGCCTATGGAAGAAGATGGCGGCTCCATTCATGATTTGCGATTTGGGTTTGTAGTCGGAATCGCCGCAATTCTGCCAACCATACCAAATCGCACGTCGATTGCTGTGCAGCGCACGTTTGAAGCTTTGTCCCCCCCCCCCCCTCCCCCCCAGAAAGAAACAGGAGCTTCTTTTTAGGTGACAAAGGCAGACGGGGCAGCCCATCCAAGTGAATGCAACTCGCAAAATATCATGCGAATCGCGGAGTGAGAATTCTGTTTCACACTATGCATTTAAGAGTTCGGGGGCCTTAAGGTTTTATTTACTCACCCCGCCCCCAAAGCCACACATGTACAAGGGGCTGGTGTATATGTGGAGTGGGGAATGCCTCTGCCTCCTGTGATTGGTTGTCCACTTTGACAGCTTCCTGGCAGGATAGAACATGCAGACCCAGACTCGTGTCCGGACCTGCCTGAGCCCATCCCCCCCCCCATTGTACTGGTCATAAGTGCCCACACAAGGTATACAAGTTCCATTTAGCTAGGCTGACAATCGGACCCAGGACCCCAGTACACTAATCATGAATCGCACCCGGAGTTTGTGAAATGCGTCCACCAGATTTCTGCCAACTTTGGGATGTTCTGAATAAAAGGTGCGGCTATTTCTTCCTTTGAAGACCCCAGTGCTGCAAAAACGAAGCGCATGGCTTTCATGTTCTCCGCGGGTGATCTCAACATTTGTCAATTCTGAGTTCTCGTGTAAAACGCCCTGAGGAATGTCTCAGCTAATTGTCCAGTTTTCGCTACCTACCCCCGACCTTCTGTACCTACCTGAGATAAGAGACTCTTAGCCCCTTGTACACACGGGTCGGAGATTTCCACAACCAAATCCAACGGATTGTGTCCGAAACTGTTGCATACCACACGGTCGGACAAAGTTGTCGAAAAATCCGATCTTTCAGAACGTGATGACGTTATTTCGTTACGATGGGACTACGTTCAGGCTAGTAGCCAATAGCTTTGATGTAGGAATTTGATCTGAGCATGCGTGGCACTTTGTCCGATCGGAATTCTCTACACATGATCGGAGTATGTCCGATCGGAGCAGTTTGTCGGGAAATATTTCCAACATGTTGGAAAATTGGGTCCGACGGATATTCCGACGGAATCAGTCTGATGGAGACCACACACAGTCGGATTATCCGACGACACGGTCCGATGAGACTCATTCCGACGGATTCTCCGACCGTGTGTACAAGGGCTGACAGTGTGCTCTTCATTTTATTCCCCTCTCCTCGTGACTTCGCTATGGACATTCCAATGCACCTTTGTGCACCTTTGTGCCAGGGTATGGAGGTGCCCAAGGGTGGTGAGATAGTGTGCAAATATCCGTCCATTCTCCTACCGATGACAATAAACCACCGACACCTACAATGGTTGTGGACATGGAGAATTATTATTATTATTATTATTATTATTATTATTATTATTATTATTATTATTATTATTATTATTTAAGGTACTTGTATAGTGCCATCAATTTACGCAGCACTTTTCATATACGTTGTACATTCACATCACCCCCCTACCCTCAAGGAGCTTCCAATCTAAGGTCCCCAACACACATTCATATACTGGTGCCAATAAACCTGCCATCATGTCTTTGTTCATAAATTATTGGCATTCCAAGCTTTGCCAAGTCCTAATCAAGCGCCAGTCCACTGCATAGAAAATAAAAGGCATCGGACAGTTGAGGTCATAATGTACTTGTAGACTTGCCTGAAAAGGAAGCCCCCCAGTAGCATGCTGGTGCTTCCACCTTGCTTCCGGGTTTGCGGCTTCGGCAATATGAACGGCCACGTGTCGGAGCCGCTGTTTTACGGCACGGCTCCGAAGGAACAGCGCGGGTACGCTGAGCGCATGCACTGGTGACGTCCCCAGCTGCATCTAAAGTAAATCTCTCCTAAACGGTGCATGTTTAGGAGATATTTAATGTACCTATAGGTACAAATCATAGACTTTACGTGGTCAGACGTCATTTATTTCCTCAATGCCGAACATTTTTCACCAAAACAAAAAGCCGATTCATTACCTGATCTTCAAAAATGGATGCCAATATTTTTAGTGCAAGTTGCAAAATAAAAGGACTTTACAGGTTGCTATTGACTACATACAGTGGCTACTGCACCGTTTAGGAAGCCTGGTCCATGATGGTGTACTTCAAGACGTGGCGCACTAAATGTTCGATGGCGTTGGAGTTCCGGGGACCGGTCACCTCGGTGTAGGAACCAGCAGGTCTTTTTTTACAATGCTGAATACTGCTAAAAACATGGCACAAATGTATTCTGTGGATATTTTTAATCAGTAGGTCATTCATGTTTGCACCGTAGCCCATTAAAGCGCCCGTGCCACGTGCCCGTGGGAAGAAGCTGTTTTGAGGGCAGAAGCAGCTTCCACACAGTCAGCTGACCGAGAGCTCCCGATGCTTCTACAGCTTGATGGAGGGAGGGACGTTGTTTGTACGTTTGGTCTCCAACTCCATCTTTGAGCCAAACCTTTTTTATAGACCAGAATATGACCGGCAGCTCCAGATTTTTTATTTTGTTTTGCCACTTCCCCATGACCTGGCTGAGCTGCAAACAAGGATGTGTGATTTTTGGCCCTGGTCTTTTCTAGAAGTAGTCGGGGGGGATTACACATGTATATGGGATCCGGGGGCAGATCTTTATTTTTGGCAGAGCCAGCTTTAATGACAACTAGAGAACGTCAGAAGTTGGGCGCCGGCTGTACCTTTTGAGGGAGCATTGCAGCCGGGCTCCTGGGATTTGCGAAGCCTGGTAGGTGGGCACTTTTAATATGTACCCATGTATAGTATATGTATGGGCAAGTTGGCATAACGCTGTATAGAGACATGTTTCTTATTATGCGTTCCCTACTGTTTGGCTGGATTCCACCCAGTATATTTTCATTTGTACATCAAGTGTGAATGTGATGTAAACATTGTAACCAGCTGACTCTCAGATGGAGATGAGAAAATGTTTTCTTGCTAAAGAAAATCTAAGGTCACTGCATACACTTTTTCATTTTATGAACTTCACATTGTAATAATACAAACAATAGTTATTTTTGACAATTCAATATAAGCTTACTTGAAAAATCCTTCTGCCTGTCTGTTGGATATCTGTTTCCACAACTTCTTGGATTCCCTGCATGCTTTGCAGCTTCTCCTCTGCTGCTTACTTGCCATTCTTGAGGACTACATATCCCATGGTATGTTGCTGCGCAAGCAGTGATTCTGGTACTGACTCCGCCTCCTGAAACTCCTCCTCTCAGCATCTCTGTAGATCAGAAGGCAGGCTCTGTGAAATGTGTGACTCACAGGGAATAGTGAATGCGTGTCTTAGCCCCGGTTCATAGTATTGCGATTGCAGACATCACATGTAATTCGCAGCGCACTGCTGTTCACATGACATGCGATGTCTGTGCGGTGAGATGTCAGCCATACAGATATTCGGTGCAAACACGCACAGGACCCTTTTTTAGTTCAGACCAGAATCAGATCGCATGTTTGATCACACATATGCCATCCGATTCGTGTTCGATCTGTCAGTTTGCAGTGCGATATGTGAGCTGAAATGGGGGTGTCGTTAACATATAATGACACTCCCCAGCAGTTTGCATATGGCAGTGTGAACTACCGTGCATGCCGGGTGCGATGCAGGAACCCGCGGTTGATTGGCAGGGTTCTCTCTTAGCAATAGTGTGAACCGGCCCTTACAGAATATACGTTTACAGACTTCAATATTGTTCCAATTAGTAGGTGTAGGCCAGAAATAACCGTAATTCAATATGAAAATCCTGTGATATTACCATCGATGCATTTCATATTTTTGGGACTTTAGAGACGGACTTGATTTACCAGTTAAGCCGAATATCAGGAGACATTTGCTGGTTAAAAAAATAATAATCTGACATTCAGCCCGTGTGTATGTTGATCTGTCCGACAGAAGCCAGCCGAGCATGCAGAACAACTCCCGATCGGTGGTCTCAGCCAATGGTGGAAAGCGCTGATCGGCGTGTTCTGGTGGGGGAGCCGCCCCCCTGTCGGAACACAGCAGCTCAATGGCGGAGATCTCTGTACTTCGCATATTGAGTACAGCAGCTCCCACCAGGCTTTAGTATGTGAACCCCTGAATGGTTGGTAACAAATAGAAGAGAGGGTAGTGGGGGGTCTTCCCGCAGCAAGACATTGGCTGGACTTTGACTGCTGGGGCACCATCTGTGTCTTTCTTTATTCTAACTTTATAATTAAGCTTTTGGTGTAAATTGTATATTCATTTAATAGAGCAGTTATGGATTGGCTTGTGTGGCAAATGAATGTGAATCGACTTGCGCTACCTAGATGAGGGGAAATGTATTGCGCATGCGCCACGTATGGGACCGTTCTCCAAAAAGGTCATATTGGTGGACGTCACAAAGGAATAAATTGATACTTTTGGATTGAGGAATATGGAAAGGCTGATGAAGGCTGGATGGGTGACGGCAGTTTGCTCATCTGTGACGTGACCACACCGCGACTCCCCACCGCGACTCCCCACCGCGACTCCCCACCGCGACTCCCCACCGCGACTCCCCACCGCCACTCCCCACCGCCACTCCCCACCGCCACTCCCCACCGCCACTCCCCACCGCCACTCCCCACCGCCACTCCCCACCGCCACTCCCCACCGCGACTCCCCACCGCGACTCCGAATGTGCTCTTCAGACACACAATGTGGATTATGATGGTTCAGACAGGATGTAGGGCTAGTCAACTATTGTTACAACGTCTATATCCTGATCCATACTGGTCTGTCTATATAGCTGTGTGAATTTGCCTCATTCTAAAGCTCTGTTCACATCTCACGACTTGGGATCAGAAGCAGATTTGCTGCGATTTTTGCCCACAAACCCAAATCTCATAGCAATCGCAGTGCGATGTGCTGCTTGCGTTTTGGATGCTATTATTCTTTAAATGCACAAGGAAGTGACTACCTACACAACGTATAACTTGCCTTTGTAGGAAGGTGCACATGGAAGGGCGACGCACATCGCAAAGACTTCCAAACATACTTGCCAGCCTGCAAAACAACCAAAATGACCATGTGACCCTGTCTGACTATTCACGTTAAAACCAGGGTTTTGTTTGCACACATTTGCTGCAGTGCCCACGTCAGAGCTCCTCTGTATCCTTTAATGGGACCCCAAATGAGATGCGATTCTGCTGGGATTGTGGCAAAGCATGCTTTTACAAATTGCTTAAAGCTTGTCGTCCAAAAAAGAGCAGGAGCTTCTTTTCAGGCAACAAAATTGCATAGCGGGAACGAGCGACATGAACGGGGCCTAAAGCCTTATAACACGATTGGATTGTTTGCCAACAAAGTGTCAGACTTTTTTTCTGAAGGGGGTGTGCCAGAAACTTGCCTTGCATACAAACGGTACACAATTGTCGGCCAACAAAAAGCAACGTAGTGACGTACTATGTGGAATTTCAGTTGAGTGCCACCCTTTGGGCACCTTCTGCTAACGTCGTGTTTTGGTAATTGATTCCAAGCATGCGGGTTTGTACTTTGCACTTTTTGTGAGATGGACTTGTGTACACACGATAGGAAAATCTGCCAACAGACCGTTGCCCGCCGAAAATTTACTAGCATGTCATCCAATATTTGTTGGTGGAAAGTTAGACAACAATTGTCTGAAGGAGCGTACTAACGGTTGGATTTTAGGCCAACAGTCTGTCGGCACACAATTTCCAGATGAAAATCCGATCGCGTGTACGAGGCTTTAGGCTGCATTCGCATTTTAGCATTTTGTGAATGTGCGCAACCTCTCGCCACGTTTTTGTGTGCGCCATTTTTGCACTACGCAACAGGGCAGCCCATGGATGTGCGTTTTTTCCACACTTTATTCTCCTTTTTTTTTTTTTTTTCATGTGATGAAATCGCATCTTTTTTTGCTGTGTTTGGGGTGCCATTAACAAGGAATGGCAATGCAAGCGCGACAAGCATTTTTTTGCATGATTTGTAAACACGTGTGAATGAAGCCTAAAGGGGGGGATTAAATGAGCCAAATATAGCAGCTGCCATTCCCTCTGATAATACGAATTGTATGTAATGCTGATCCTCTATTCAATATCTGTCTGACCCGGAACAACCGCCAAGATAAGAAATGCTAACTTTTCTCGGACTTTCCTGATTTGTATACTAGTTCCAGGTCCGTGGCTCCGACAGGACTAAAGTCAGCAGATGAACCCCCCAAGGATGGAGCATTGACAGTAGGATGCGATGGGGGCAGACGCTATTTCTATCCGGAAAGATTTTACTGTAATGCAGAATTCAGAAACCATTCAATCCAATGTGAGCATTGGCCACTTTTTAGGGTACCCCCCCCCCCCTTTATTTGTACCGTGCCGACACTGCAGCTATAGATGGGACTTTAACAAGAGAACTGAAAAATGTGAAAATGTGCCCATATTTAAAATGCAGATCTCCTTTTGGTGCGGTGTGTGTGTGTGTGTGTGTGTGTATATATATATATATATTATAATATAAATATACAGGCCTATTAGGGGGGCGGGCCTCCGGTGTTGCGCGCCCCCTATAGCTTTTTAAAGCGCCCGACTTACAATAACTGCGATTTGCACAGCCGTGCCAACCTGCTGCAGTACAATTGCATCCATTTTTCATCCAATTTTTATTTTTTATTTATTTTTTGTATTTTTATTTTTTTAAACGGAGGAGAAATGGGGCTTTAATCCACTCCAAAAAACGGATGTTGATGGAAGCTGATGTAAATCGATGATCCGTTTTTCCATAGAGGTGCATTGATGTCTGTTTTTCATCTGTCAACGGATGGATGAAAAACTAACAAACGGTCGGCATGTGTGAAAGGGGTCTACGGGTTATATTTACAAATTATGTAGCGTGCACTTAACATGAAAAGAAAAAAAAAATTAATTATAAAATATATATATATATATATATATATATATATATATATATATATATATATATTTCTAGGTCCTCTTCGTGTGTCTAGAAATATGCGCACATTTGACATTTAGGGCTCAATGATACCTATGGAGGTCGGCCATTGTTTGTGTGTTTTTTTTATTTTTATTTTATTTGTATTTATTTTTTTTAACAATGCATTGTCCAAAGTTAGTTTGTCTTTTTTTTTTTTTTTTTTTTTTTTGTACTTTAACGCCTTTATAATTGGCATCACATTACAGCAAACCTGCTCAAAGCAATAAAACAGGCGGCCTTCATGAGTCATCCAATGTGAGAATTTATTCTGGATTTTACATTTTAATTAGAAAAGAGGCAGCATGACCCGTCACACCATATGGGAATATTTAGGTACCCATAGACATGAGACAAGTTGCCCCTCACCCTTATGGGAGAATTGTGTGATGGTCTTGTGTCTGACCGAGGACACTGGGAAGTCCGGCCAAGCATAATGACCACAAACCAGCCAATCGGATCTTGGTGTCTGAAAGCAGTCAATTCTGTCCGCACATCTGACTACTTGCATAGGCCTGTAAGTGGCCTCCATTAGAGCGGAACTTTACTCTTAAGCCTTGTATACACGATCAGATTGTTGGCCAACAGAGCGTCAGACTTTTGTTCGAAGGGCGTGTGCCAAGAACTTGTCTTGCATACTAATTGTCGGCCAACAAACACAAACTCAGTGACGTAATACGTGGATTTTCAGCTCTTGATCGCCCTCCTTTGAGCACCTTCTGCTAATGTCGTGTTAGGTGAGAATTGATTCCGAGAATGGGTATTTGTACTTTGGACTTTTGTCTGACGGACTTGTGTACACATGATATGAAAATTTGACAACAGACCGTTGTCCGCCAAAAATTTACTAGCATGTCATCCAACATTTGTTGATGGAAAGTTGGACAAGAATTGTCTGCTGGAGCGTCCGAACGGTGGGATTTTAGGCAAGCATGCCATCCAACATTTATTGGTGGAAAGTTGGACAAGAATTGTCTGAAGGAGCGTCCGAACGGTGGGATTTTAGGCAAACGGTCTGTCAAAACATAATTCCCTGACGAAAATCCGGCCGTGTGTACGAGGCTTTACATGCCGCTAACATTCGTAAAATAGGAAAGTACATTTTATTTTTTTCCATTTCTTCAGTTACTTCTCGGTTTCTTGCCTAGGCAAAGTTTTCTTAACAAAATAAATAAACCTGATGGATGGACGGATGGATGGATGGATGGATGGACGGACGGATGGACGGATGGATGGGGGAGTTTGCATTGAATTTTAAAAATGAATGAAATGGTGTTTGTGGTGCTCAGATGCTGAAGATCTGCTAAAACCCCTTTGCAATCGCGCTCCAGCCAAATGAAGGCCACGCCCCCTACAGCGCGCATCAGCAGTGATCTGTGATTGGTGCAAGGAGCCAATTACGGAGGCTCTTTACCACATGATCAGCTGTGTCCAATCACAGCGGATCACAGATGTACACAGGGTTTGCCGGTCAGTGCCAACCCCCCTAATGCTAGGAGAGCCAAAAAACTGGCAAATCCACACAGGGGGCATCTGCACTGATAATCGGGGCACTAATCATCCCGACTATCAGTGCAGGAGAAAAATTACTTATTTACAAAATGTTATAACTAAAAGTAAGACTTTCCTTCTAATTTTTATTTATTTATTTTTATTTTTTTACATTTTCGGTCTTTTTGTATTTGTTTAGCAAAAAATAAAAACCCCCGTGGTGATCGGATACCACCAAAAAAGCTCTTTGTGTGAAAAAATTCTGAAAAGTAAATTTGGGTAAAACGTAGCATGACCGCAACGCGATTGTGGAATTTCGAGGGCGATTATAGAAATTGGGTAAGAAATGGAGTTTCGGGGGATGGTGGTCTTCCATTGCAGCAATAGAAAAGACTCTGATAAGTCTGTTAATCATTTTCAAGGTGCTTTTCATGGACAATTGAAGGGATTTGCTCAGCCTTGTAATAGTTAATAGTTCCTTGAGGTGGATTGAAATTCTTTTCCATGTCCATTGACTGGTCCCAACCTCCTCCTGAGCGCGCCGCGACCTACAGAAGTCACGTGACCATCCCGCCTATTGTACGCGGCGACCTACAGAAGTCACGTGACCATCCCGCCTATTGTACAGCTCAAGTGTTTAAACAAACAGCAGGCGAGTGTTATTTGTAGCGCTCTCATTAGTCGGTTCATTAAAGGAAACGTGAGCACCTGGAAGGCAGGCGGCCCCCGAAGCCCCCGCCGCGGTTCTCTCCTGAGTCCTCCGGCCTCTCGGGAGACGTCCCGCTACATCGTCTAATTGCAATTTCCATGACATTTGAACCTGGGGTATTTTTAGAGGCAACATGTGAACTCTGGGGACAAAGCAATTATATTTTTACTCCTATGTATACATTTATAACAAGTAGCATTTCGTTATTGTTCTTAAAGGGAAAGCCAACTGACATTACGAGGAACAGATCAACAAGTCTGAACTGTAAAGATGTAACCATTTTATATTCCAGATAAATGTTGTTGGTGGGGAAGTCGTGTGTTTGTGTATTTTTATTTTTTTATAACCTACTGCTAATTTTCTGTCTAGCAATTCTATCGGAGGGACCCCACAAAACCTCGCCAGCCCTCCCTCCCCCATCCCTCAACTTTTCTTACCCGCCCACTCCATACCCCCCCTTCCCAACTCATCCCCCCCCTAGAGATATGTATGTTGTATTATTATTATACAGAATTTATATAGAGCCAACAGTTTGCGCAGCGCTTTACAACATCGTACATTTCCCACATGGCTCTGTAGATTGCCATTCCTTTTTATTTTATTTATTTATTTTTTGATAAAAAAAAAAAAAAGTTTTGGTAAAAAAATAAGTGTCTTTTTAGCTGGAGTTTCACTTGTAATCCTTTTATTAGGAGGGGGAGGAACTAATTGCTTTTTATGTTGGCTGATGATTCAACGCCTATAAAATTTGTATCAGGAAAGTAGCTGGGAAAGTTGTTGTTATTAATGATTTGTCTTTAAAGGATCTTTAATCAAAAATGATGTAATGGGAAGATTCCAAAAACCTTTACTTGTACGTAAAATTAGATTTATTTATTTTTTCCTTGCAATTTCCTCCCCCTCCTTCTGGTAATTAGGTTTCCATTGGCTAAAACAAAAATGCTCAAGTCTGAAAACCACGTATTTTAAAGCTCATAAACGCTCAAGTATGAACCTAGCAGAAACCCCTCCCCCCCCCCCCTTCATCTTTTTTTCTATCCCCTCTTCGTTTTCCTGCATGTTTATCATCACAAAACACAGTCCCCCCCGCCAAGTGAATCCAGAGTCCACGGCAGGTCCCGCACTGCCACCTTCCCTTTCTATAGTGTTCTTGTCCACGCCAGGTCCCGCACTGCCACCTTCCTATTCTATGGTGTTATTGTCCACGCCAGGTCCCGCACTGCCACCTTCCCTTTCTATAGTGTTATTGTCCACGCCAGGTCCCGCACTGCCACCTTCCTATTCTATGGTGTTATTGTCCACGCCAGGTCCCGCACTGCCACCTTCCCTTTCTATAGTGTTATTGTCCACGCCAGGTCCCGCACTGCCACCTTCCTATTCTATGGTGTTATTGTCCACGCCAGGTCCCGCACTGCCACCTTCCCTTTCTATAGTGTTATTGTCCACGCCAGGTCCCGCACTGCCACCTTCCCTTTCTATAGTGTTCTTGTCTACGCCAGGTCCCGCACTGCCACCTTCCTATTCTATGGTGTTATTGTCCACGCCAGGTCCCGCACTGCCACCTTCCCTTTCTATAGTGTTATTGTCCACGCCAGGTCCCGCACTGCCACCTTCCCTTTCTATAGTGTTGTTGTCCACGCCAGGTCCCGCACTGCCACCTTCCCTTTCTATAGTGTTATTGTCCACGCCAGGTCCCGCACTGCCACCTTCCCTTTCTATAGTGTTGTTGTCCACGCCAGGTCCCGCACTGCCACCTTCCCTTTCTATGGTGTTATTGTCCACGCCAGGTCCCGCACTATGTTATTTGAAGCTGGTGTCTTGTCGAATACTGTCCCCCGTCGAATACTGTCCCCCGTCGGATAGTGTCCGCCCTGTATTGCGCAGTAAGGAGGACAAGGAGATGCCGAAGGTCTGTGAAGATGAACGGTGCCTGCTCACTGAGTCCAGGTTCATGCCCCACCATCCGAGTGGACATGGAGTTAGAATGAAAAGTTGCTGAGCGAAGCGAGGCCGTGCACAAAGCGAGCCAGCGAGGGGCCCTCTTACTAAGGCCCCTTTCACACTGGGGGTGTGAGCGTCGGCGGTAAAGCGGCGCTATTTTTAGCGGTGCTTTACCGTAGTTTTATCGGCGGTATGCGGCCACTAGCGGGGCGGTTTTAACGCCTGCTATCGGCCGAAAAAGGTTAAAAGCGCCGCTGCAGCGCCACTTTGCCGGCGGTATAGCCGCGCTTCCCCATTGATTTTAGTGGGTAGGAGCGGTGAATACACCACTCCTTCACCACTCCAAAGATGCGGCTAGCAGGACTTTTTTTCACCGTCCTGCCAGCGGCACCGCTCCAGTGTGAAAGCCCTCCGACTTTCACACTGGAGTGAAAGGGGCCGGTTTTTTCAGGCGCTATTTTTAGCGCTGTAGCGCATGAAAGCCGCCTCGGTGTGAAAGGGGCCTAAGTGCTGTTTAACATCATCTACCCTATGTCCACTTGCATGGTGGGGCTTGAGCCTGGACTTGGGGTACAAGGTACTATTAAGTGCGCAGGCGCCACTCATCTTCAGAGACTTTCGGCATCTCCTTGTCCTCCATACTGCAAAAGCAATGCGCCTGCGCAGTACGGGGCGGACACTATCCGATGGGGGGACAGTTCTCGGCAGAACACCGGATGTCCCTCCAGGTTTTTACCATCGGTCCCCAATAACGCACTGCCAGGTCCACTGAGTCCCTGCAGCCTCCTGGGACCTGTGACAAGGATATCCCTGGAGGTTACAGGAGCAGGAATTGATTGTTCTAATCTAGGCAAGAATGGAGGCTTTGGGGCAGGCCAGAGCAAAAATAGAAAGAAATATCTAAATATGATTCTTTTATTTTTTTTCAAAATCCTATAAAAATATCAGTTTTTAAATGGTGGAGATGGGAAGGTTGCTGTGGGGAAAAGCTTGTTTTAAGCCGGATTCACACCTATGCAGGTTGCAGGTAAGTTTTGTGTTTTTCAATACATTTGTTTGATCAATTGAAGTCTATGGAACCAAAAACCAGAAAAAAAACCTGTCCCTTTCCATAAAATGCAGAGATGTCCATAGGAAACCATGTTACATGGACTGCAGTGTGCTTCTGTAAAACTGAAAATGCACTAAAAAATGCTTAGGAGCGGAGGTCCACTTTATATTACAGGTGACTGAGGTACATGGATGACGGTTCTCGGACCCACGCACGCACACACGGTTTACTGGTTTTTAGAGATGTTTCAATGCTGCAGAATTTATATCGGGGAGCTGCTGTCATGACTAAAAGCCCCGATGAACCTTGAACAATGTGCGCTCAGATCAAAGCAATGCATTGTGGGTGACTTAGTCGTGCGAATATATCATAGATAACGGCCGGTGTGCCTAAAGCCTTGTACACAGGATGAGAATACGGGACCAATGATTTATTTTTTTTTTTTATTTTTTTTTTTTGCATGCTAGTCTTATATTAAACATGAAGAGGTTACTCAACTTATGAAAAATCCTTGTGTGACAGAATACAACTTCGGAAGTGATGTATTTTATTGTATCCGTATTCTTTTGTTTCTGAGTAGGCGTGGTCTTCTGATTTTTTTTATTTTTTTTTGATATCGTACGAGAAAAATATTCATGTTCCTTCTGATAATTTCACATGAACGGTCATGATCAGCTCTGGAAATCAGATTATCATATGATCGATTCGAAGGCGGTCTGGGCCACTCCTAATTAAAACATAACTTTTATTGTAGCTTTTCAAACTTTCACTCTACTACATTACTATAATATAGACCAGGGGTGTCCAAACTATGGCCCTCCAGTTGTTCAGGAACTACAATTCCCATCATGCCCAGTCATGTCTATGAATGTCTGTTTTACAATGCCTCCTGGGACGTGTAGTTCGGCAACATGTGGGCCGGAGATTGGAGATCTCTGGTATAGAGTCAGGACATGTCTGGAAAGTACGGAGAGCCATGAATGCTCCGATATGAAATAATTGCACAGTACTTTACCCCCTGGGGTAGTAGTGACAGAGATGGGGTCTGAAGCGTGGCTTCATATCGGAGAGTCTTTATACATTTAGTCCCTGACACTCCCGGCTTATTAAACCCCCTTGAAGTTGGGAGAAATCGGCAGCAGCGCATAAGAAAAGGGGAGAGAGCAATGGATCAGTACATGAAAAATGAGAACCATCGCTTTGCAGACAAAGGCACTTTTTAAAGACCCTTTATGCTCAAGCGGTAGAAATGAACTTTGCATTTGTTGCTGAAGGTCCTTTTTTGTTCCGGTCTACTTTAGTTTGGCCTGAGAATATTTTGATGGCGCCCATCCACATGCAGGTCTTGAACCTTATAGTGTGTGTGACCATCTGTGCTCTGCACCATAAGTCATCTGCTCTGAACACGTTGAATGCCCGGGCCTCATATTGTGACCCATAAGGGGTGCCTCAGTTTGCTGCCCATGCTACTTCCATGGTGGGCCTGGATGACCACAATTACTGTTTCACCAGTTTCCCTTTTGCTGGTGGCCATTCATTCTAGCTCTTTGCCATTGCTTGCTCATGGTGGCTTGTGGTTGTCCTGGTCGGCCTCACTCCGTAATGGAAACTGATTTGAAAAGGTTCACACTGTAAATCTTATGGCTATTTTCTTCAATTATCCAATCATGTGCAGATGAAATACGGTACGGGGATTTTCTTCTCATATGATTGGAGAATTGAAGTGAATCTTCGCACAATTTTATTGTGTGAACATTCTCAAATCCTTTAGGAAATCGGCTTCGCTGTGTCTTGCTAAATCCTCAGCTAGTTGGAGTAAACGCTTTTCTAAAATGGCACAAAGTTGCTTTTTAGCACAATTCACAATATACAGCCAACTGATATGGAAGGAGTTGGCAGCAAGAGAGGGGTGTCTTCATTATTGGCTTGTAAGAGGGTGGAGACCCAAAACGCTGCAGGAGCCTCACCGCTGCAGCCTTACATAGTGAAATGCCATCAGTTGACCAAGTCTGTTCATGGTCACCCAGAACTGGACTGTAGATTTTGGGGGAGAATTTTCCTTTTTAACATAATTTGAAAAGGTTTCAGTGGTTTTGGATTGAATGGGGAAAATATTTCTTCTCACTTCTGGTTCCCCCACTTCCCCTCATTTTATTTATTTTTCTTCCCTAATGTCAAAGGAAGTGAAAGAACATCTCCCCAGCAAGATCCAACCCTTCCCAACTCTATCAAACGTGAATAAAACCACTTTGGCTGGAGTTGGGCTTTAGTTTGCTCTACACAAGTCCACCAATGAGCCTGTGTGATGGGCGACCTCCTTATCCACTTCTGTACAAGGTCTTGGAGATGCTAAAATATTATTGCATAACCAAAGAGAGGTAGATACAAAGGGAAGAGATTTGTAAATAGAAGAGCTTGAGGGTGGAATGGACACCCTTGTAGGGTTGGTGAATGTCCGGAGAAAGGGAACAGTACAAGAGAAATCCTGGAGGCCTTTCCGAGAGGCGATGAGTCCAGATGAAAAGAAAGGGGTCTTAAGCCCCATTAGATTGCACCACACTATTAGATTTTCTGCAGATTTTTGTCTTCAGATTCACCAAAACCATGTAGTGCAAGGGCCGGGCTGATTGCATTCACATTGAAACTCGTAGAACCCTTTCACACTGGGGCGTCGGCGGCAAACTGTTATTTTTAGCTGCACTTTACCGTAGGTTTAGCGGTGCTATTTGGCCGACATCTGGGAGTTTTTAACGTCACTAGCGGCCGAAAAGGTTAAAACCGCCAGCAAATTGCCGCTGCTTCGGCGGCGCTGCTCATTGATTTTAATGGGCAGGGGTGCTTTAGGAGCAGTGTATATGCCGCTCCTACAGCTCTGCAAAGATGCGGCTTGCAGGACTTCTTTTTACCGTCCTGCAAGCGCACCGCTCCAGTGTGAAGGCACTCGGGCTTTCACACGGAGCGTGAAAAAGGTCTAAAGGTTTGACCTCCATATTTGGCTTTTCATTGCTAAATCTGAAGACAAAAATCTGCAGAAAATTGAATAGTGTGTATGGGGCCTTGGGCTGGGTTCAGAATGGTACGACAAACGCTCCGACATTGGGAGCTCATGTCACATGACGTGTGAAAATCAAGGTTATGGCCTATGGGGAGCGACTTACCTGGTCCGACTTTGAAAATGCTTCCTGTACTCTGGCCTGACTTTCATCCTACTTCAGCCCATTGACTATCATTGAAGTCAGATCCTTGTCCTAACCATCCGACATTGTCATTTCCTGCCCCCTGCTGTAGCCCCTCCCATTGTGTGTTGTCCAACTTGTCCTTTGACCAATCAAAACTATCTGGAAAGTCGGATCAAAGTTGTATCCTGTTCATGAAAGTCGGATGGATGTAGAACTGATGTCGCAGAGCAAAGTAGGATGAAAGTCGTACTGCTGTCATGTAGTATAGTGTGACCCCGGCCTTAGACCCCTTTCACACTGAGGCACTTCTAAAGTGCCAGTAAAACACCTGAGCGCTTTTCAGGTGCTTTCCATTCATTTCATTTTTTATTTTTTTTTATTTAAACATGCTCCAATCCAAAGATGCTGCTTTGTAGGAGCTTTTTCACCCCCCCAGTGCACCGCCCCAATGTGAAAGCATCCATTGATTTTAATGGGAAGCAGTTTTTGTGAGTTTTTCAGGCGCTTTTTTTAACGCAAAAGCACTTGGAAAAACTCCTCAGTATGAAAGGGGTCTTAATCTGAAACAGACTTCAGCAGCTTCAGACCTACAAACATTGTTACAAAAGCCAAGCTTATTATGTCCTTTGTGCATTTCCAACATACTCCAGCATTTTGTCCCTGTGCAGAAATACCTGTAATAAAGACCGGTCACTGTTGATCTCTCTCCTTGTGCAGGGCGATGGGTCTTGTCTCCGCCCCCTCCTGTCGTTTTCTGCAGACAGCCTGTAGTGGGTGGGGTCTGCCGGGGTCCCTCCCACAGCACAGTGATGAGGTTACTACTTGTTGTTAAGGAAAACATTTAGGCCGGGTTCATACTAGAGCACGGAACGGCTCACAGCAGGGGATCCGCTGCGTCTCCATTCGCCGGTTCAGGTCCGATTTCAGCCTGCATTTTTTTTTTTTTTTTTTTTTTTCACTGAATTCCAACCCTAAAGGGACCAAAAGACACCCAGGACTCGGTGCAATTGGCTCTGAAGAAGTGTTGCACGCTCCATAGAGAGCCGGTCACAATATCCTGACGCGAACTGGAAGCGGGGAAACCCCGACCTGGGAAAGGTTCCGGTGTTCTGCCGTATAGAGTCCGGCCATCAAATAGTGTCCGCTCCGTACTGCGCATGTGCAGTACGGAGCAGACGAAGCTTCGGAAAATCTCCGAAGCTGAACGGCGCCTGCGCCGTGAGTGGAGGTGGTAGCCCCACCATCCAAGCGGACATAGGGTTGTGAATTTTAGAGGGCCCCTCGCGGGCGAGCTTCGCTTGCCACGCTTCGGGCTCGGCCTCGCTCCGCTCGGCTCTTTTTTATTCTAACTCTATGTCCACTTGGATGGTGGGGATAGAACCTGGACTCACGTCGCAGGCGCCGTTCATCCTCGGCAATTTTCGGAATCTGTGTTCCTGTGTACTGCGCATGCGCAGTACGCAGCGGACACTATCCGATGGAGGACGCTATTTTTCATGCGACTTTCTTGCAGCTTGAGTGGCAGAGTGTAAAGTCGCATGAAAGTCGCACTCGTGTGAGCCGAGCCTTATAGGAATTTTTATCTTGCTGGATTTTAGTTTTAAAGTGTAGAGATTGAAAAAAAAAAGCTGACCAGTTGCTACGGATTTGATCACGGCACCGTCTGATAAATCGCCCTCACTGAGGTCATGGGACTTTCCATATTGTTCCTGAACCCCCCCCCCCCTTCCCCTCCCCCAATGGGTTGTAATGAGACTAGATCCATTGACGGAGATGAACTCGGCCGGCCAAAAAACGGTGTCTGCAAAATATTAGTTCATAAAGGGTTACAGCGCTTCCTTGTCTCTGCCAGACTCGGCTCCCTTATTTATGTTAAACGTTTTACCAGGAAACGTCCTGACAGATAAATATCTCATGTCCAGGTATGTTCTGGAATGTGTAACTCTAACAGCTGGTGATTAACCCCTTCCTGTCCGCCCCGGGGGGGGGGGGGTGTTGTGGGGGTCGGCACACAGATCTGCTGGGCGCTCCAAGCTGGCGGAACGCTGCCATTTACAGGAATTCTTCTTTTTACAGAGTTTTCACCATAATCTTTGATTCAGATGGAATTCCAGTCCAAGATGACCGAGGGGAAGGCCGGCGTGCGTTTTTCACTGGCGCACTGCATTTTGGCCACAGTGTTGGTATCTGCGCAGTTTACACGCCTTTTTAGCTGCGGTCCCGTTGATTGTTGGGTCGCACATTTTTGTAGTGTTTCCTGAAAGTGCACCAAAGATGCGGAACTTTTGCTGCACTTTCAGAAAACGCTGCAAAAAAAAAAAACGGGCGACCTAATAGAAGCTGATGGGACTGTGACTAAAAACGCATGTAAACCGCGCATACACCTGTGCAGTGCACCATTGTGACCCCGGCCTAACCGCTGATGGGATAGAGAAGACTTGGAATGAGTAAAGCCCCCACACACTATCAGATTTTCTGCTGATTTTTGTCTTTAGATTTACCAAAACCATGTAGTGAAGGGCCGGTCTGATTCCATACACATTGAAACTCCTAAGATTTGATAAATATGTATGGTTTCGGTAAATCTGAAGGAGAAAATCTGATAGTGTGTGTGGCTTTAGGCCCCTTTCACACGGGCTGTCCAATCGGATCTGCCTGTCAGTTTTTCAGGAGGATTTGATTGGACTCCAGTTTCTTCTATAGAGCGGTGGATGTCGGGGGACACATGTCCATGGACACCCGCTGCCATCCGATGGTGGTCCTGTTCCCCATCCGTCCAGCTCATTTGACCACCCCCTGTCCATTTCCATCCAATAGAGGAGAACGGGCCCGTGTCCGCTGTGCATAACAGACCAGACACAGACCTGTCATCTGCCTGTCGGTGGAGAGATCCCCCGCTGACCAAGCGGTTTTCGCTTAGCTGAGGGGTCTGTGTGAAAGGCACCTAAAGCCGGCCGCACGCGGCTTGTCAGACCGCAGATTCTTCCTAACTCTGTAAGACCTCATGGACGCAATAAAATATGCCTATTTTTTTATTAATTTTTTTACGCACACGTCCATATGTGTAAAAATAAAATTAAAAAAGCTCGGTCTGGTGCGTATTTACGCACATTGATGCGCGTGAGGAGACTGCGTGTCATTTCATAGTGTTGGCCAGAACATTAATCTGTTCTAGCCATTAGGCTGAAATTACACGCATGTTAATGCGCAAATTATGCCGGTATGCTTCTCTCTGAACACAAGTTTGTACCTTTTTTTTTTTTTTGCCCCTGAACACTGCTCTAAAATACTAATGAGTGCCACAATGTGCGCAGACACTTCTGAAAGTGGCATTTTTCTGCCCATGTGCACATAGCCTAAAGGCCCATTCATGCTGATCATGCAACTTTGGACATGACAAGTTGCAGTCCGTTGTTTGAAATGAATCCCGTTCAGATTGGTGTGACTCGGTCACTGCCTGCACTGCTTTGGTGCCACTTTAATACAACTTGGTCCAGAGAATGTAAAAGGCAGATGAAAGTCGCACTGGAAATTGTGCAAATTTGGAGACGCACAAATGTGAACGGAGCCTTCATGTACACGGGATGTTTTTACAACCTCCCCTGAGCGATTTTACTTGACAGATAATAACCCACGTTTAAGACGTCTGTTTTGACGCGTTTACATGTGGCGTTTAGCTGCGTTTTTGTTTAGAAGCGTTTGAAAAAAAAATATATATATTTATTATATTATAATATATATATTATTTTTTTTATTTTTTAACTGGGCGAAAAATGCCTTTAAACCGAACGAGGCTGTTTTTATTCTGGCAGTCGCAGGTGCTAATAGAACGCAGTCCCTGTTCATTTGGAAATTATCCACGTGGCTCAGTCCATTTTTGAGTCCACGTTTGTGGTGCTTGCAGGAGCTCCCAAGGCTTGGATTTGGGCTGATTCTTGCCAGCTTCAGTCTTGCCTGTATCTCCTGTTTAGAGTTTCAGTTCTGGAATCTCTTCATAGCTACATCTATAACCGCAGGGGAAGATGGGAGGGGGGCTTGGGGAACACACGGATTTCAGCCATGGTTCAGGAGGTGAGCCTGGGATACACATTTAAGTAAATAAATAAAACTCTTTCTAATGTATTAATGACCAAAAAAAGTCTCTAGCCAGGTCCAGAAATATGTGAGTGCTGTAAACATGTTTGCTATTCTATCCAGCTAGTTTTGTGATCCACACACATGCCAGACTGCACCAAATATTTTATTATCTTTAATTAGAGAATATAGGGGTGTCACCCACCCTTCCCCAGCCTGGAAACAGTATTTTGTTTGAGCTCATTGTTGGAGGGGTGCTACAGGAAAGTCGCCATACTTTTTTCAGTGATTTGGACTGCCCTTAAACACACCAGTCGTTATAAAATATAGAGGCTGACCTCTGAAAATGCTAATTGCCCAGCTGTCCCTTGTGTCTTTTTATGGAGTCACTGATCTGGAAACCTCATTCTGACTTTTATCCCAACTTTTTTGCTGCATGCTTGTTCCAGGTCTGTGACTTGAACTTTGGAAACCAGAAACAGCCAGGCGACACGCATTTTTTAGAATATGGTGTGCAACTGCACCCTTCACATTTCTCATTATGTAGGTGTGAAATGCCTCGGACTGGTGTCTTTTATGTGAGATTCTTTTAGTGGAAACAGGTGGATTATCATGTTGCTAACAGCACTTGAAGGTGGGCAGTGGGAGCGTCTGGCGCTGGCTAGGGGCAGCGCCGGGCGCTGGCTAGGGGCCTCAGCTGATAACGGGTCCTCTTAGTAGAGTTTTACTAGAACTTTCTTACATTTGCTTTTCATTGCTTGTTAAGATAACAGGTGAAGGTCACCTCAATCCTGGACCTCCTGATTGGCCTCTGTTATCTGGGATTACAA
Source organism: Lithobates pipiens (assembly GCF_037356315.1). Classification (NCBI taxonomy): domain Eukaryota; kingdom Metazoa; phylum Chordata; class Amphibia; order Anura; family Ranidae; genus Lithobates; species Lithobates pipiens. The sequence continues at coordinate 285,381,451 of NW_027507790.1, forward strand.
GTCGGGGTCAGTTGGAGGACCTTTTATCTCCTCGCCCCTCACCCAGCACTGTTTGCATTCCCATCATACCGAGAGAAACCAACTTTACCAAGATTTCCAGTGGATGATCATTTGCCGGGCGCTCCAGGAAATTTTCTCATACTTGGTATCTGTTTCACTTCCCTTCATCTCCGGCCACATCGCAGCGTTTTCTTCAATCTTTCCACTGCTGGATTTCCTTTCCATTCTTCCAAATGTCCCCAAATAACAACGGCAGCACTGGTTAGGAGGCTGATATTTAACGATAATGACTGGGGGCTATAGTGTGTGTGTGTGTGTGTGTGTGTGTGTGTGTGTGTGTGTGTGTGTATATATATATATATATATCTCACACACACGTTTGTAAAGCTATTTTTGTTCACGGTTTGTACATTGCTGAGCTTTTATAAGCGATAAGCCATACAACACTTCATGACCATTGGGGAGATTTACTAAGGCCGGGTTCACGTGCATGCGGCCGCGGGTTCGTGTCCGGGGTCTGGTACGTGTATGTTCCCCGGTTCAGGTACAATTCAGGTCTGAATTTTGGCCCGAATTCCCACCTGAACCAAACCCAAACACGCACAGGACCTTTCTGGGGCAACAGAGTGTATTGCAGAACTTTGAACCAACTCCATCGAGAGCCAGTCACAGTTCCATGCAATGCGAATTGGATGCAGGGAAACGCACAAATGAGAACCCGGCCTAAAACTGGAGAGTGCAAAATCTGGTGCAGCTTTGCATAGAAAGCAATCCGCTGCCAGACTTTATTGTCAAAGCTTCATTGAACTAAAGCTCATCGCAATAGTTGACCTATTATTATTAGTTGACCGCCCCCTCCCTTTAGAATGTAAGCTCTATGAGCTGCGCCCTCCTGTACCTTTTGTATTGTAATTGTGTTGTCTCCCCCCCCCCCCTATACATTGTAAAATGCTGCGTAAAGTGTTGGCGCTATATAAATCATTATTAATAATGATGATAATAATAATAATAATAATAATAATAATTATTATTTTATTTGTGTGCGTGTATATACGCAGCGCCCACAATTTTACTCATCACTTTACATCTCTGCCCTCGAGGAGCAAACAATCCCTGGTCTCGGCCTCACATGCGCGTGCACGCGCACACACGTACAAGGGCCAATTTAGACAGGCGCTAGTTACCTTACCAGCATGTTGTTGAAGGAAAGCCGAGTACCTCCGCAGAAGTACAGGGAGAACATGCAAACCACATGTCGGTGTTCATTTTGGCAGCAAATTTCAATTTAGTCTTGGTCTTTAGGACTAAAACGGCATTTTAGTTTTGGCCCCATTTTAGTCTTCTGCAATTGTTTGTCATATTTTGTCGACTAAATCTCCAGTACATTTTAGTCGACTAAAACTAATTTTAGTCATCAAAAATCGAATGGGTGTAATTCAATTGTAATGCATTAGTTAACAATTCTCTACAATTTTCACACACTATATATACTGCTGGAGTGAATTGAATATGTTATTTATTATTACATTGAGGTATATGAACATGCACTCTACAGACCAGTGTTCATTTTGAAGTCAGATTTCAATTTAGTTTTAGAGTTTTGACTAAAATGCAGTTTGTCGTATTTTAGTCATTTCAGTTGTTTTAGTTGTATTTAAGTCGACTAAAATAATATTCATTTAGTCGACAAAATTATCACTGCCCCATGCAGGTAGTACCATGGTTGGTATTTGAACCAGTGACCCCAGTGCTGCAAGACAGACATGCGAACCACTAAGCCACTCTGCTCTCTGGCCTTCCTATGAAAAAAAGGTCAGCGAGTGCTTGTAATGGATTCCCCATAGGCATGGATACATGTCGCCTCTATACAAGAGCCCCAATCTCCAGGAAAATCACTAATTGGAATGCAATGACCACATAGAAGAAGAGACTTCACTACTGATCTGCCATTTAATTCACATGAGGTGAGTGGAGTCTCCAGAATGCGGTCATGCCCGTAGTGCTGATTAGTGGTAATAATGGGCGTCTCTCGTGCTGCGATGTATTGACTCTCATATGATGTCTTTGTGGGTGGCGTCTTTCTGGCAATGTGAGGTCAATGGGTCCAGCACATGGCGTTATTTTGCCCGATAGTCGTGTCCGTGGAGGTGTTGGAAGAGTCTGGACACTGTGGGAACCAACTTACTGGTTTCAGTCTCCGACACTTTAGAAATGAAGATTTGGCCTCTGGTAGCGAGATGGAAGCTCATCACACCACAAGCACTTGTTGAGTTCTGTAACTGTGAATACTGTAGGTGCGTGGCTGCGATTTTCTTGTTGTGTGTATACATCTTTCTCTATTTTTGGTTTATTTCCTTAAGCTCTGAGTAATATTTAGTTTTTAAGGCCCCAATAACTTTTGCAAATGAGGCTGTTTGCGATCAGGTGCAGAAGACCCAGCAGGGGTTCCTGCAATAATCTGTGGTCGATCACAAATATCTATGGGCGATGAATGGTTTCTGCGCACGGCTGCTCCATAAGCTCTCTTCTCCTCCAGTCTTAGTAAATTTCCCTTTTTAGGGTTTTGGTGCCCAACACTCGGCCCACCAGCTTTGTGTGGCCTCACTGAATCCACCATCTGTAAACCAATCTCTCAATGTGACGGGCGCATCTGTGTGCCGACTGTATCCAGAGTCGCCACCTCATCCCTTTAAACCGGAACACATATTAATTACACAGGTTCTGAGGCTGATTAACCACGTAAGCTCCGGACCATTTTGCAGCTAAAGGACCAGGCCCCTTTTTTGCGATTCGGCGCTGCGTCGCTTTAACTGACAATTGCGCGGTCGTGCGACGTGACTCCCAAACAAAATTGGCGTCCTTTTTTCCCCACAAATAGAGCTTTCTTTTGGTGGTATTTGATCACCTCTGCGGTTTTTATTTTTTGCACTATAAACAAAAATAGAGCGACAATTTTGAAAAAAATTCAATATTTTTTCCTTTTTGCTATAATAAATATCCCCAAAAAATATCTAAAAAAAAAAAAAAAAAAAAAAAAAAAACGTTTTTTTCCCTCAGTTTAGGCCGATACGTATTCTTCTACATATCTTTGGTAAAAAAAAATCGCAATAAGCGATTATTGATTGGTTTGCGCAGAAGTTATAGCGTTTACAAAATAAGGGATAGTTTTTATGGCTTTTTTTTTTTTTTTTTGACTGCAACATTATGGCGGACACGTCGGACAATTTTTACACATTTTTGGGGCCATTGGCATTAATACAGCGATCAGTGCGATTAAAAATGTCACTGGCAGTGAAGGGGTTAACCATTAAGGGGCAGTGTAGGGGTTAGGTGTTTGTTTGTTTTTATTTTTTTTTTCTGTAGGGGGCGTGGCTTGTGTGTGATGTCACTGATCGTCTTTCCCTGTGACAGGCTCACTAGGAAGCACGAGGAGAGGTGTTTTTTTTTTTTTTTTTTTACACTTCTCCCCGTTCTTCAGCTCTGTGACCTGATTGTGGGGCGGCGATGGCCACGGGGCTCAGGACCAGTTGCACGCGACCCACGGCTGGGCACTTAAAGGGCAATGTACCTGTACGTGCTTGTGCCCAGCCATGCCATTCTGCCGACGTATATCGGCGTGGGGCGGTCCTTAAGTGGTTAAGGTGGTAATTAAACTCACTTGTTGCCTTATCTGCATTCAATTAGCCTTCAACCCCAACCGTATCTCTGCAGTGGCGGTATCGGTTACGTTTTCTGGCAGGAGTTCCTAAAGTCTACATACAGCACACAGCTGCTCTGCGCTCCGACAGTCCGGCTTCTGCATGGCGCTGGTCAGATGGGGACTGTGTGCCGCGTGTATCTAGGAATGACGGAAATATCCTCGGCGAAGTCGGTTATTCCAGTCCTGGAAATTGAACGCGAAAGAGGAAACTAAGGAGACATGGGGGCTGATTTACTAAAGGCAAATCCACCGTCTACTACAAGTTGTTGTAGATATGAGGGGAAGCTCTGCTGATTTCTATCATCCAATCATGTGCAAGCAAAAGTGCTGTTTTTTTTTTCTTTTTCCCCTTGCATGTCTTCCTCAGATCTTCAGCGACTGCACCTCTAGGTGCCCTTGTACTGCACAGTGGATTTGCCTTTAATAAATAACCCCCATTGTTGCTGTGCCCATATATTTAGCTGCATTTAGTGAAACTGATGCTTCATGACTGGATCTCTGAGACTTCGCTGTGGATTTGTGTTCACTTTTTACCAGGCATGGCAGTTGCAATGTCAATGCTTCCCACTGATTGGGCCGACTTCACAGCCATGAGTTGCTGCACCGCAAGTGTTAATAAGTGTTGCCGCAACACGCGGTAATGTACCATGTGATGGGGCATTGTGGTATGAATGGCACCCCTGTGCATTAAAGGATTGCCGATACTTTACAAGCCCCAGTAATGCGTTCGCTTTGTGGTGCTGCATGATGGCGGTACAGCTGCTATTTCTGGACCATTGTAGAACGTTGGCAGCCCATTCAGATAACCGGGTTACCTCAACACCATGCAAGTTTAACCCGTTCATTATCACCCCGCGCTGATGAGATCTCAATGTGGGGGGTCTGAGGGGTCAGCTGACATTTAGGTACAAGTGCTAATGTGCGGCCCTCCAAAAACATCAGGCGCTTTGTAATTTAACAAGTTGGGCACCAATGAGAGCGATGGATTTATAATATATATATAAATATGAATGAATGAGGCTGCCACTGCCGCCTTCACTTTTAGGAATGCTACTTACTTATTTTTTTGTTATAATCGGTTCAGAGAAAAAAAATTTGGCTAGTCTGGATTTGATATTGCAGCTCAATCAATCACACAAACACGGAAAAAAAAACTGTTTTTACCCCTTTTTTTTTTTTTTTTTTTTTTTATATTTAAATTCATACTTTTTATTTATATTTTATTTATATAATCTAACTTACAAAGGCAGTCCCCGCATTACATACATGCGACTCGTACTTACAAACGACGAGAAAGTACAGGAAGTGAGGAAATCTACCCCTAGGAAGGGAAACCCCTTTCACACGGAGGCAGTTCTCAGGCATTTTAGTGCTAGAAATGCCCCCCATGCTGTCCGAGTGCTTTAACACCGGGGCAGTGCGCTTTGAGGTACATTAGAAAAAGTCCTTCAAGCAGCATCTTTGGGGAGCGCTGTATATGCTCCCAAAAATGCCCCTGCCCAGTGCAATGATTGGACAGCGCTTGGAAAGTGCTTCGGAAAGCGCCGCAGCACTGCTGGTTTTAACCCCTTCGGCCGCTAGTGGGGGGGGGTTAAAAGCGCCGCTAAAACCAGTGAAGCTTTATCACTAACGCACGGCGTCCCCAGTGTGAAAAGGGTCTAAGTTTTGGGGAAAAGGGGTCTCCACTGAAATCTGTTTTTCACAAATCCTTGTTTCCATGACAACCCCAAAATTTCAAAATCCAAATGTCACTGGGACAGAAAGTGAGGTGAAATCTTAACGGGCATAGACTATGCAAACGGCTTACACTTTTTTATTTTTATTTTTTTATTTTTTTTTATTTTTTATTTTTTTTGCCTTGAGTTGCACTTAAAAAATGTACCTATTCCAACTTCTACAAATTCAGCCGAAGGCTCCCTTCACACCGAGTCCCAAAAAAGCTTTTTCTGGATGCCAGATTGCTGGAAGAAAATGCTGGTTGAAAAACCTGCTTTTAACAGTGTTTTGTACTAGCGTTTATGAGCGTTTTACGAGCGTTTTTTAGCATTTATGGCCGTTTTTAATAAAAATACACAGAGGGCACTCCAAAAATCCCACAATGCATTGAAAAAATAGAACGCCAAACACTAACGCGCGTTTGTCGTGTTTTTAGCAGTGAAAAACGTCACTTTGAACGTGAATTTCTGGCGTCCAGAAAAAAGCCCATAAACTCCACTGCTCATTAAAGCTAAAAAACCTCCATGTGTGTATGGACACATAGACTAACATAGAGAGGAGTTTATGGGCTTTTAAAAAAAAAAAATGCCCAAACTCCAATAAACTTCAGTTTATGAGCTCCAGTGTGAATGGAGCCTAAAGATGTAGTAATCCATACATTAAAAAAATAAAGTAAAAACTCTGCAAGACAATGGCATAATGTGCTAGCGTGCACCAAATACTAGCACATTATGAAATACTTACAGTACCTTTTTTAGGATGAAGCCTTCCAGCGGCACACTGTCACCACTGACAGGGCTTCTATCTTCACCCAGTTTTCCTTCCAGGCTTGACTGCTCTGTCCTTCTGATAGGCCGAGCCATGATGACATCACTCCCATATGCGCACAGGAGGCGTGGCACTGAGCTCTGAAGGGACGGCACAGGTATGCTGTGTGATGTTATTGGCTGAATGCTGTGTGAATATCTCCTTAACCGTGCAGATTTAGGAGATATTCATTAATTGTACCTACAGGGGGGTGGTGACAACCAATCCACCCCCGCTCGGTCATTCGGGTCACAGCCACCATTTGACCTCTGACAGGTGTACCCGGAGATCATGGCCGTGCCTCGCTATCCTAAACCAAGATGCATTAAGATTTTACAGATAACAAAATGTAGTTGGGAGAAAGGGGGGGGGCATCATTTCTGAAAGCTCCTCTCCCATTCCAAGCAAATGGGGTAAAAAGATTTGGTTGCATTGGAGCCGCTGCCTGGAGGCTCCGTGCATCGCTCCGTGGATCGCTCCGTGGATCGCTCCGTGGCCTCGCTGTGCTGAGGATTGGTGGGAACTTTCAGTATGCCGTCTGCTGGGAGTGTGTGTTCTTCTCATCCTTCCACCTCTCAAGTTTTATTAGCAATCAAAATGTATTTGGTTAATTGGCCTCTGAAGAAATTTGGTTTTATTGCATTTGTGTCAGTGTGACCGTGTTGGGGACATTAGAGTGTAAGCTCCCCAGGCAGAGATGGCTATAAATTCTCTGAATAACATACGTGTGTAATCTATGGGTCGCAGATCAATGGGCTAAGGCGCTGTGTACCAAGTCATTTGTCTGGAAATCATCATTGGTCTTGGAATATTTAAAGCTGTAATAATATGTAGTATTAGCATTGCGGAGAGGGAGGGATTGGAGCTGTACATTTCCTGGAACAGCAGCGTGAGGCACAGGAGGTATAGTAGGAGGTACAGGGGGTGGAAGGTATAGTAGGAGGTGGAGGTATAGTAGGAGGTGGAGGTATAGTAGGAGGTACGGGAGGTGTAGGAGGTACGGGAGGTGTAGGAGGTGTAGGAGGTACGGGAGGTGTAGGAGGTACGGGAGGTGTAGGAGGTACGGGAGGTGTAGGAGGTACGGGAGGTGTAGGAGGTACGGGAGGTGGAGGTATAGTAGGAGGTACAGGGGGTGGAGGTATAGTAGGAGGTACAGGGGGTGGAGGTACGGGAGGTGTAGGAGGTACGGGAGGTGTAGGAGGTACGGGAGGTGTAGGAGGTGGAGGTATAGTAGGAGGTACAGGGGGTGGAGGTATAGTAGGAGGTACAGGGGGTGGAGGTACGGGAGGTGGAGGTATAGGAGGTGGAGGTATAGTAGGAGGTATAGGAGGTGGAGGTATAGTAGGAGGTAGAGGTATAGTAGGAGGTACAGGGGGTGGAAGGTATAGTAGGAGGTGGAGGTATAGTAGGAGGTACAGGAGGTGTAGGAGGTGGAGGTATAGTAGGAGGTACAGGGGGTGGAGGTACGGGAGGTGGAGGTATAGTAGGAGGTACGGGAGGTGGAGGTATAGTAGGAGGTATAGGAGGTGGAGGTATAGTAGGAGGTAGAGGTATAGTAGGAGGTACAGGGGGTGGAAGGTATAGTAGGAGGTGGAGGTATAGTAGGAGGTACAGGAGGTGTAGGAGGTACGGGAGGTGTAGGAGGTGGAGGTATAGTAGGAGGTACGGAAGGTGTAGGAGGTGGAGGTATAGTAGGAGGTACAGGAGGTGGAGGTACAGGAGGTGGAGGTATAGTGGGAGGTACGGGAGGTGGAGGTATAGTAGGAGGTACAGGGGGTGGAGGTACGGAAGGTGTAGGAGGTGGAGGTATAGTAGGAGGTACAGGAGGTGGAGGTACAGGAGGTGGAGGTACGGGAGGTGTAGGAGGTACGGGAGGTGTAGGAGGTACGGGAGGTATAGTAGGAGGTGGAGGTATAGTAGGAGGTGGAGGTATAGTAGGAGGTACAGGGGGTGGAGGTACAGGGGGTGGAGGTACAGGAGGTGTAGGAGGTACGGGAGGTGTAGGAGGTGGAGGTATAGTAGGAGGTACAGGGGGTGGAGGTACGGGAGGTGGAGGTATAGTAGGAGGTACGGGAGGTGGAGGTATAGTAGGAGGTACAGGGGGTGGAAGGTATAGTAGGAGGTGGAGGTATAGTAGGAGGTACAGGAGGTGTAGGAGGTACGGGAGGTGGAGGTATAGTAGGAGGTACAGGAGGTGGAGGTATAGTAGGAGGTACAGGAGGTGGAGGTATAGTAGGAGGTACAGGAGGTGTAGGAGGTACGGGAGGTGTAGGAGGTGGAGGTATAGTGGGAGGTACGGGAGGTGGAGGTATAGTGGGAGGTACAGGGGGTGGAGGTACGGGAGGTGTAGGAGGTGGAGGTATAGTAGGAGGTACAGGGGGTGGAGGTACGGGAGGTGGAGGAGGTGGAGGTATAGTAGGAGGTACAGGAGGTGGAGGTATAGTAGGAGGTACAGGGGGTGGAGGTACGGGAGGTGGAGGTATAGTAGGAGGTACAGGAGGTGTAGGAGGTACGGGAGGTGTAGGAGGTGGAGGTATAGTGGGAGGTACGGGAGGTGGAGGTATAGTGGGAGGTACAGGGGGTGGAGGTACGGGAGGTGTAGGAGGTGGAGGTATAGTAGGAGGTACAGGGGGTGGAGGTACGGGAGGTGGAGGAGGTGGAGGTATAGTAGGAGGTACAGGAGGTGGAGGTATAGTAGGAGGTACAGGGGGTGGAGGTACGGGAGGTGGAGGTATAGTAGGAGGTACGGGAGGTGGAGGTATAGTAGGAGGTACAGGGGGTGGAAGGTATAGTAGGAGGTGGAGGTATAGTAGGAGGTACAGGGGGTGGAAGGTATAGTAGGAGGTGGAGGTATAGTAGGAGGTACAGGAGGTGTAGGAGGTGGAGGTATAGTGGGAGGTACGGGAGGTGGAGGTATAGTGGGAGGTACAGGGGGTGGAGGTACGGGAGGTGTAGGAGGTGGAGGTATAGTAGGAGGTACAGGGGGTGGAGGTACGGGAGGTGGAGGAGGTGGAGGTATAGTAGGAGGTACAGGAGGTGGAGGTATAGTAGGAGGTACAGGGGGTGGAGGTACGGGAGGTGGAGGTATAGTAGGAGGTACAGGAGGTGTAGGAGGTACGGGAGGTGTAGGAGGTGGAGGTATAGTGGGAGGTACGGGAGGTGGAGGTATAGTGGGAGGTACAGGGGGTGGAGGTACGGGAGGTGTAGGAGGTGGAGGTATAGTAGGAGGTACAGGGGGTGGAGGTACGGGAGGTGGAGGAGGTGGAGGTATAGTAGGAGGTACAAGAGGTGGAGGTATAGTAGGAGGTACAGGGGGTGGAGGTACGGGAGGTGGAGGTATAGTAGGAGGTACGGGAGGTGGAGGTATAGTAGGAGGTACAGGGGGTGGAAGGTATAGTAGGAGGTACAGGGGGTGGAAGGTATAGTAGGAGGTGGAGGTATAGTAGGAGGTACAGGAGGTGTAGGAGGTGGAGGTATAGTAGGAGGTACAGGAGGTGGAGGTATAGTAGGAGGTGGAGGTATAGTAGGAGGTGGAGGTATAGTAGGAGGTACAGGAGGTGTAGGAGGTACGGGAGGTGTAGGAGGTGGAGGTATAGTGGGAGGTACGGGAGGTGGAGGTATAGTAGGAGGTACAGGGGGTGGAGGTACGGGAGGTGGAGGAGGTGGAGGTATAGTAGGAGGTACAGGAGGTGGAGGTATAGTAGGAGGTACAGGGGGTGGAGGTACGGGAGGTGGAGGTATAGTAGGAGGTACAGGAGGTGTAGGAGGTACGGGAGGTGTAGGAGGTGGAGGTATAGTGGGAGGTACGGGAGGTGGAGGTATAGTGGGAGGTACAGGGGGTGGAGGTACGGGAGGTGTAGGAGGTGGAGGTATAGTAGGAGGTACAGGGGGTGGAGGTACGGGAGGTGGAGGAGGTGGAGGTATAGTAGGAGGTACAGGAGGTGGAGGTATAGTAGGAGGTACAGGGGGTGGAGGTACGGGAGGTGGAGGTATAGTAGGAGGTACGGGAGGTGGAGGTATAGTAGGAGGTACAGGGGGTGGAAGGTATAGTAGGAGGTGGAGGTATAGTAGGAGGTACAGGGGGTGGAAGGTATAGTAGGAGGTGGAGGTATAGTAGGAGGTACAGGAGGTGTAGGAGGTGGAGGTATAGTAGGAGGTACAGGAGGTGGAGGTATAGTAGGAGGTACAGGAGGTGGAGGTATAGTAGGAGGTGGAGGTATAGTAGGAGGTGGAGGTATAGTAGGAGGTACAGGAGGTGTAGGAGGTACGGGAGGTGTAGGAGGTGGAGGTATAGTGGGAGGTACGGGAGGTGGAGGTATAGTAGGAGGTACAGGGGGTGGAGGTACGGGAGGTGTAGGAGGTGGAGGTATAGTGGGAGGTACAGGGGGTGGAGGTACGGGAGGTGTAGGAGGTGGAGGTATAGTAGGAGGTACAGGGGGTGGAGGTACGGGAGGTGGAGGTATAGTAGGAGGTACGGGAGGTGGAGGTATAGTAGGAGGTACAGGGGGTGGAAGGTATAGTAGGAGGTGGAGGTATAGTAGGAGGTACAGGGGGTGGAAGGTATAGTAGGAGGTGGAGGTATAGTAGGAGGTACAGGAGGTGTAGGAGGTGGAGGTATAGTAGGAGGTACAGGAGGTGGAGGTATAGTAGGAGGTACAGGAGGTGGAGGTATAGTAGGAGGTGGAGGTATAGTAGGAGGTGGAGGTATAGTAGGAGGTACAGGAGGTGTAGGAGGTACGGGAGGTGTAGGAGGTGGAGGTATAGTGGGAGGTACGGGAGGTGGAGGTATAGTAGGAGGTACAGGGGGTGGAGGTACGGGAGGTGTAGGAGGTGGAGGTATAGTGGGAGGTACGGGAGGTGGAGGTATAGTAGGAGGTACAGGGGGTGGAGGTACGGGAGGTGTAGGAGGTGGAGGTATAGTGGGAGGTACAGGGGGTGGAGGTACGGGAGGTGTAGGAGGTGGAGGTATAGTAGGAGGTACAGGAGGTGGAGGTACGGGAGGTGTAGGAGGTGGAGGTATAGTAGGAGGTACAGGAGGTGGAGGTATAGTAGGAGGTGTGATGTAGGACACCCTCTCCTTTTTATCTCTAGGTAATAAAACATTTATTCTCGGCTCCACCTACCCATCCACCGCACCGAATCTACATGTGTCATACTTCTCCTCCTACTGACGGCAGTGACACGAGTCTACTGTGACCTGGTGCTCATCAGTATATGAATTCTACATGATTGTATATAGATGATCCTCCTGGGTGCTCATCAATATATGAATTCTACATGGAGGATCCTCCTTGGTGCATTCTACATTGTTTCATATATATCTGTCACTCTGGTATATTTTATATTGGTACAGAAAACTGTTACATTATATCTGGTTGATTCTGATCTTGTGCTACTTTGTATGATTTTATCCATTCTGCTTTATACTATGTGGTTCTGCACCCTTTGCTGCATTCTATCAGGTTGTGCGTTGATTACAGCTCTGGATCTGCCCCCCTAGGCTGCGCTGTAGCCGGCTCTGCCCCCCCTGTGCTCTGCCCCCCCCCCCCCCCCCGTGCTCTGCCCCCCTGTGCTCTGCCGTAGCCCCCTCTCCCTCCCTAGGCTACATCTCATCCTAATTTCTAGTCTCCGGCACATTTGTATCCATAGCTTCTCCATTGATTGGGATTGCATTGATCTCATAGTATGTAGGTATGTATCCAGCTGCATGAACATGTTGGCTCTTCTGTGGTGTTATTTCTGTCTGTCGCGTTTCTTCCTTTCACCGATGAGCTTTAGATACGCTTTGCCTTGTACATGTTTATTATATTGTGTTGGGTTCACTATACAGGTGTATATGCCGGTCCGTCACTTATACCGAGAGGGGGGCAGTTCTTTTCTCCATTACGAAGACCCTCACCTCCATCCCATAATAGCACCGTGATGTCATCACTCTTCTGCACTCCTCGTAGTCACCATGACAACACGGTCTCAATCCTCAGCTGCACTATTTCTCCCTCTAATTGGCAGGAAAGCTGCGAGGGGGTTATCCAAATAGCCTGCTGCCGTCTATGTGAAGACCGGAGTATGCCATTCCTCCTCATCCAATCCCCCCGAATGCCGCCGGCTTTGCAGACCCCCCACGCTGGTTGCGGTGCCTGTGTGGGCCCCAGATAGCCCCCTTCCCCCAAACGTGCCACTTTCTTCTTTTGTGCATTAATGGCCCACCTTGTATTTTCTACACTTATTACTGCAAGCCGACCTCCTGCCACCGGACTATGGATCTCCTCCTATTAGACTTCTGAATGAAGGCTTCCATCCTGCTCCTTCCACTCGATTGAACGTTGCTGTTATTTCTTGGCAAACTGCGGCTGACTTCCCATTCACCAGAAAATTAGCCGGCGCTCACCTTTCATCGGACATCGGCAAGCTGTCAAGCTGCGAGTTGCTGTATGTGCGAGTTAAGGCTCGGCCATATGAATGCTGGAATTTGGGAGCCCAAGACCCATGGAGAATAAAGGCTTCCGCTGCTGCCAACTAAAATCCTCCATAAAGTTGTTGGGTTAGTGGTGTGTGTGTTTTTTTTTTTTTTTTTTTTTTTTGTGTGTCTTTACCTGCCTTCTAGCTCTGCAGCTAATTGGCTGAGAGGCAACGCCATCTGTATTAAAGCGGAGCTCCACCCTAAAGTGGACCTTCCGCTCATTGGAATCCTCCCCCCCTCCAGCGCCACAATTGGCACCTTTCAGGGGGGAGGGGGGTGCAGGTACCTGTACAGTACAGGTATCTGCACCCACTTCCGGCGTAGATTCTGCAGAAGGTACGCCCCTTTCCGAAGGTCCCCCGCTGCCTGCTGGGAAACGCACGGATCCCAGAGACAGCAGGGACCATCCTTATTGCGCAACTCGTGCATGCGCAGTAGGGAACCGGGAAATTAAGCTGAAAGGCTCCACTTCCTGATTCCCATACCCAAGATGGCGGCGGCAGCACCCGAGAGACGATCGAGAGATCGGCTTCGGGTGCCGACATCGCGGGCGCGCTGGACAGGTAAGTGTCACTATTTTAAAAGTCAGCAGCTGCAGTATTTGTAGCTGCTGGCTTTAAAAAAAAAAAAAAAAAAAAAAAAAACGGCGGACTCCCGCTTTAAGCTTAAATTGGATGTGTCATAAAGTGTTACAAAGAAATGAAGGGTCTATAACTTTTATCATAAGTTGTATTTTAAATGATGGAGACAGAATATCCACCAAAAAAAAACACAAAAAAAATGATATAAATGGAGTTGCAGTTCAGTGAGAAAAATAAGTATTTGATCCCCAAGCAAAACACGACTTGGTGGAGAAACGCTTGTTGCGAAGCGTATGAAGAAGACGTTTCTTGTAGTTGGTTATCAGGCTTGCAAACATCTCAGGAGGGATTTTGGTCCTCTTTACAGATCTTCTCTAAATCCTTGAGGTTTCTTGGCTGTCATTTGGCAGCTTAAATTTTCAGCTCCCTCCATACATTTTCTATGATTATGGTCTGGAGAGTGGCTAGGCCCTCCATGACCTTAATGTGCTTCTTCTTGAGCCACTCCTTTGTTGCCTTGGTTGGTATGTTTTGGGTCATTGTCATGCTGGAAGACCCATCCATGACCCATCTTCAGTGTTCTGGCTGAGGAAAAAAAAAGGTTCTCATCCAAGATCTTACAATACATGGGCCCCGTCCATTGGCCCCTCAATGCAGCAAAGTCGGCCTGTACCTTTAGTAGAGAAACCACCCCAAAGCCTCATGTTTCCACCTCCATGCTTCACTGTAGGGATGGTGTTCTTGGGGTCATAGTCAGCATTTCTCTTCCTCCAAACATGGAGTGTCGAGTTAATGCCAAATAGCTAAATTTTTGTTTCCCCTGACCACAGCACTTTCTCCCAATCGTTCTCTGAATCATTGAGATGTTCCTTGAGCAAACTTCAGAGGGGGATCTCGCAGACGCTGAAGGATTTCATTCTATGGCGGTGTATTGTGTCACCAATGGTTTGTTTGGTGACTGGGGTCCCAACTGCCTTGAGATCATTCACAAGCTCCTCCCGTGTAGTTCTGGGCGGATCCCTCACTTTTCTCATGACCATCCTCACCCCATGAGGAGAAATCTTGCATGGAGCTCCAGACTGAGGGCAATTGTTGGCTATTTTGTATTTTTCATTTGTGAATAATCGTTCCAACAGTTGTCTCCTCCTCACCAAGCTTCGTGCTCACTAATCCCATTCCAGCCTTGCCCCATGAGGCGAAATCTTCCATGGAGCTCCAGACTGGGGGCAGTTGATGGTTATTTTGTATTTCTCACCAAGCTTCTTGCTGATGGTCTTGTAGCCCATTCCAGCCTTGTGCAGGTCTCCAATCTTCTCCCCGACGTCCTCTGACAGATCTTTGGTCTTCCCCATGATGGTGAGGATTGGAGGGAAGGGATTCTGTGGGCAGGTATCTTTTTTTATACATTATTGTATATTGTAGTGCACCAGCCCCCCCCCCCCCCCCCCCATTTTACTCACCTGAGCCCGTTCGTTCCCACGCCGGAGATGTGCACACCCTCTCTGGCTGGTATCTGTTCTTGATTGGATAGATTGATAGCAGCGCAGCTATTGGCTCTCGCTCCTGCCTATCAAATCCAATGATGTTGGCACCGGGGGTGGGGCTGAGTCCTGTTTCTGTCTATGGACACAGGACATGGGAGGGTGCCCCCCCCCGAAGGAGAGCGCTTCTCCGGGTCACTCGCTGCAGGGAGGAGCCAAGAGCGCCATGGGGGGACCCCAGAAGAGGATAGGGGCCACTCTGTGCTAAACCAACTGCACAGAGGAGGGAAGTATAACATGTTTGATATTTTAAAAGAATAATGTCCCTTTTAACCACTTGACCACCGGGCACTTGAACCCCCTTAATAACCAGACCAATTTTCAGCTTTTGGTGCTCTCACATTTTTGAATGACAATTACTCAGTCATGCAACACTGTACCCATATGAATTTTTTGTCTTTTCACACACAAATAGAGCTTTTTTTTGGTGGTATTTAATCACTGTTGGGTTTTTTATTTTCTGCGCTATAAAAGAAAAAATACTGAATTCTGTATAAAAAATAAATACATTTTTCTTTGTTTCTATTATAAAATTTTTATTGTTTTTAAGATGGCACACTGATCCTATGGCGGGACATTGAATCAGTGTGACGTAATCACAGAAAGCGGGACATTGTTACTGTGGCCCGGGCAATTCAAATCCAAGTCCGTGACTCAGTGGGAGATTGCTGCTCTGATCCGGGCACAGGCAGGCTGCATCCACACACATAATTGTAGATAAAAAAAAATTAAAAAAAATGATGTATTAAAAAAAAAATTGTGTGTATGTAATATAATATAATATTATTATTATTATTATTATTATTATTATTATTATTATTATTATTATTATTATTATACACACACATAGAAGCAGACTAGACAAGAATTCTAATGACTAAATGGCCAAAATATCTCGGCTCCAGACATTGCACCTCAGCAATAAGAGCCGACAACAACAAATGCCTATTTTTGTTTTTCCTTTACACATGGAAAGCTAAGAAAAACCTTTACTGCCTTTTTAAAAGCAGCAAATGTTGTTTTATGGGAGAGCGACAGGCGCGTTCCTGCTGTTCCCAGACTTGAATGGTCGGAGATTTGCACCACGATGGGACAGATCGTCAATGTGGCATCTCTCCTCCTGATGGGGCCATTTATAGAGGCATCACTTCAGGCCTGAGGGGTGAAGGGCGTGGGGGGGGTGTTATGGCTACATGACAAGCGACTGTCATCCACAGGCACATAACTCACACGGCCGACAGCGTTCCGGGAAAGACTCCAGGCCAAGTTTAAAGGTAAAGAAATAAGGAGGTAAAGATTTATAGACGATTGTATCTTTTCGTTTCCTAACTCACCGGTGTGAGGTTCTCCCAGCCACCCACAAAACAAAGATTATGCCGCCCCTTTCCCTTACAAAGCGGAGTTCCCATAATCACCTCTCTCAGGTATTTGCCTTCTGGAGTCCCCGGCCAAGAGCAACTCTTTGCGCCAGTCCTGCTTTATTTATACCCCTTGTTGGTGGAGAGAAGTGGACTGCAAAATCTGATCCGGAACAACCATGCCAAGCTGGCCGGTAAAGCCTGGACTGAATCCCACCTCAGATCTCCGCAAATGAATGCATGCTAGGTGAAATATAACGCCCATCAATCACCCCGCCTTTCATAATGTCTCATATATATATATATATATATATATATAAAATGGGTGTTTTTTTTTAAACTGTCATTTTTGTTATTTGTGCATCCTGCATTTTCGGTTTTAACAGCAAAATTTCCATTCTGTGCACCTCTAATATTTTTTTCTATATTTTTGTGTGTGTGTGTATATATGTATATATATTTTATGAAATATAATTTCTGTACATTCTAAATACGGATGAACACTAGTCTATATATCCACTGTATTTTCTAATCACATTGATATTGATCACAATATATAGCTTGGATATCTGTGATCCGGCTTTCTACCAAAGAATTTTTTGTCAGTTCAGCCAGTCTTGTGATCCAGGCAGCCCTACTTTAGCGCAGCCACCTTTTTGTAACTTTCTGTGGCACTTGCATGCTATTTGGACTTTGAGCTGGTGTTTCGTCACATTTGGTTACCCGCTGGAGTGCGCATGCGCGATGCCGCCATATGCGTTCCAACGCTTCTACAACAAAGCAGCGCACTAAAACCACCAGTGTGATGGAACTGACGTTGAACTGCGTTTGCACAGTTGTTATGTAGTGCCATCCCTAAGTCCAGGTTGAAGCCCCACCATCCAAGTGGACATAGTCGGATCATAATTATGCCGAGCGGAGCGAGGCCCCTGCCAGCATGACGCAAACCCGCGAGGGGCCCTGTTGCAAAGTGGTGTCTTACAATCAATAATTCTACAGAAGAATAGCTTGTCTGTAGCGTCACTTCCGTGACATTATCTGACGGGTTCACTGCGCCGTATTGTCGTAAAAACGTTTGGAACGCATATCGGCAAGTTACACATGCGCAGTGCGAATCGTCACTTCCGTAGCCAAATGTGACGAAACACTGGCAATGTGATGCTGATTTTCTTCCCCCCCCCTTTTTGATTAAAAAATAAAATCAATTTTTTTTTTTTTTTTTTTTTTTTTTTTTTATTCTCAGTTTAACGATTTTTCAGGTAATAATGACGATAGAGAGGCCAGGAACCCAACAGAGGGAATCATTTCATATCTGATCCGTTTCTTGCTAGAGCTTTGGAGCCCATTGGAACATCCTCACTGCTTTGTGCTTTTTATACCTTCTTGATGATGATTTTTATTTTTTCATATGTTGATGGCTGATTTGTATCTGGGAAGAGGGTTGCGGTAGAAGACCTGGCGGGGTGGGGGTGGGGTGGGGGCCTCTTTGTCTGCAGCCTGAATAGTTTTGGGTTGAATGTTGGGTCAGTGTGAGAATGGATGAGGAAGTCGGCGGACGTAGGAATGGCGCGGAGTTCTGCCCGTGGCTTGCAGGGAAAGCGGATAATTGCTGATGCATTTACTGCCCCCCATTCCCCCCCCCCCCCCCCCCGCTGTGATGTGATTACTCTTCCCTTTTACATACTTACATTTCATGTCTGTATTTCCTTCATCACACTTCTGACCCTCTTCATGGCGGAGCGGTGACCTTTCTGTACACCATGCTGGGGAGATTCTTCATCACTCGCAGCGCAGTCTATTCTTCCAATCACCGGATTGGTGTAATAGATTATTAGATTTCTGGATTTTTGAATCGCTGGAGAGATTTACTAAAACTGGTGAGTGCAAAATCTGGTGCAGCTCTGCAAAAAAAAACAATCGGCTTCCAGGTTTTATTGTCAAAGCTTAAAGTGGGGCTCCACCCTAAACTGGAACTTCCGCTCATCGGAACCCCCCCCCCCCCCTCCGGCGCCACAATTGGCACCTTTCAGGGGGGAGGGGGGGTGCAGATACCTGTACAGTACAGGTATCTGCACCCACTTCCGGCATAAATATCCGCAGAATCTGAGGATATTTACGCCACTTCCTGCGGGAAAGTCCGCTGGGAAACACACGGATCCCAGGGACAGCGGGGACCGTCCTTATTGCGCAGCGCGATTTGCGCAGTAGGGAACCGGGAAATGAAGCCGCAAGGCTCCATTTCCTAATTCCCATACCCAAGATGGCGGCGGCAGCACCCGAGAGACGATCGAGAGAACGGCTTCGGGTGCCGACATCGCGGGCGCGCTGGGCGGGTAAGTGTCCCTATTTTTAAAGTCAGCAGCTGCAGTATTTGTAGCCGATGACTTTAAAAAAAAAAAAAAACAGCCGAACTCCCACTTTAAAGTGATAAATGCAAGTTTTATTTATTTATATTTTAACCACACGCCGACCAGCCGCCGCATTTATTACTGCGGCAACATGGCTTGGCTGCGCGAATTGCCGTCATGGTACGTCGGTACCATGGATGGCCACTAGGGGGCGTGTGCATGCCCCCCCCTGCTCGCCCATGAGCCGATGCAAGTGCCCGGTGGTCGCGATTACCGCCGGGCTCCTGTGATCACTCTTGGCACACCGAGATCTGTGTGTGTGTGTGTGTGTGTGTGTGTGTATATATGTAAACAGTTTCCGGTTCTCTGATGGGAGAACAGACAGATCATCTGTTCATACAAAGTATAAATAGCGATCTGTCATCTCCCCTGCACAGTCCCATCCCCCTTCAGTTAGAACAAGTACTAGGACACAGTTAACTCCTTCACTGCCCCCTAGTGGTTATCCCCTTCATTGCCAGTGACATTTTCACAGTAATCGAAGCACTTTTATAGCACTGATCGCTGTATTAATGCCAATGGTCCCAAAAATGTGTCAAAATTGTCCGATGTGTCCGCCATAATGTCGCAGTCCCAATAAAAATCACTGATCGCCACCATTACTAGTAAAAAAATTAAAAAATAAATAAAAAAGCCATAAAACTATCCCCTATTTTGTAGATGCTATAACTTTTGC
This sequence comes from Lithobates pipiens, assembly GCF_037356315.1. Taxonomy (NCBI): domain Eukaryota; kingdom Metazoa; phylum Chordata; class Amphibia; order Anura; family Ranidae; genus Lithobates; species Lithobates pipiens. Next base: position 285,400,698 of record NW_027507790.1, read on the forward strand.
GCAAATCAATATACGCTTATTGCAGGTTTTTATTTTTATCTTTTTTTTACCAAATATATGTAGAAGAATACGGATTGGCCTAAACTGAGGGAAACAATTTTTTTATATATTTTTTGGGGATGTTTATTATAGCAAAAAGTAAAAAATATTGTGTTATTTATTTATTTTTTTCAAAATTGTCATTCTTTTTGTTTATCGCGCAAAAAATAAAAAAACAGAGGCGATCAAATGCCACCAAAAAAAAACTCTATTTGTGGGAAAAAACATCCATTTTGTTTTGTCGCAGCGACCGCGCAATTGTCAGTTAAAGCGTTTCAGTGCCAAATCGCAAAAAAGAGCTCTGGTCAGGAAGAGCAAACCACTTGCTGTGGGGGCACCTGAGCAGGCTCACTCTGGAGCCACTGCTCTGCATGTCCATTCACACTTGGCCCCACCCCCTCTTTTCATTGGCTCACTGGCTGTGATTGACAGCAGTGAGAGCCAATGGCTCTGGTTGCTTTCTCAGCCAATGAGGAGGGAGAGTCCCCGGAGAGCCGAGGCTCTTGTAAACATTGCTGGGTTGCAATGGGGCTCAGGTTAGTATTGGGTGCTGCACACAGAAGATTTTTTATTTTTTATTTTATTACCATATAATACACGAAGGTAAAAAAACCCTAATGCCTAAAGCCAAATACTTTAATTAAAGAAGCTGATTAGTTGGCTGCACCAGATTCTGTCTGCTCCAGTTTTAGGCTTCAATCAGACCCAAGCGTACTGCAGCACCGCGTTTCTTTTAAACTTTTTTGTAATGCGTTTTTGGAGCTGCACCGTTTATTTGAATGGGCCCCCCCTCCCCCCCACTCCAAAAACACGCCAAAGAAACTCCTATACCAAATTTTGGCACAGAACCAGGCGTGATTTATCGACCGTCAATCGCAGAAAAATTGCAGCACATTTGGGGCGCCATTAAGAAATAAATAATGGCATCACAAATGCGTCCTGTGTGTTGCCACGATTCTGGAATTGTGGGCATAATCGCACAATTCTGCCCGTGCAGAACGCTCGGGTGTGATGGAGCCTAAGGCCGGCCATATCTAGAAATTAGAACCTACCTTTGTACTCACCTTTGTATTGCCGGATACTTTACAGAAGCCGTATATTTTATAGCAGTGCTCCAGCCAGCATTCTAGTTTTGGGGGGGGGGGGGGGGGCAGAATTAAGAGCAATGGCCTTATTATTCATTGGGGTGGGGTTCTCCTTTGGGGAGATTTCATTTAAAGCAATTATTAAACCCAAAACCAAAAATGTAATATATTGCAGCTTATCAATCATTAGATGTGATGGCTGCATTAGTTTTCTTTATGCTTTTCCCACCTCTGTCTTCACCTGATGATCTGAGCAGTACCACAACCTCATGTATTAGTGCAGGAGCACGGCAGAGAGTAGAACTGTCAACAAATTGAATCCAAACCCTCAGCTCAAGGTTTTACATAAAAGCTGATCATTGTAAGCACCCCTGCTAGTTTTAAATGCTTGTCTCATCCTTGTAACGGATATCTGGTGGGGGGCTTGTTCTTTTGAAAAACTGACTTTCTGGCAGGATCACCAGGTTGAAAGCCTAAAAAAGAAAATGAATGCAGCTATCACATCGAGGAGTTGGTGAGCTGCTTTATAATGTTTGCTTTTTGGTTTAAAGCCGAGCACCATCCAAAAGTGTCTCCTCTCCCCCTCCGGTGCCACAATTGGTGCCTTTCGGGGGGGGGGGGGGGGGGGAGAGATGGGATACCTGGGTATCCTGTTCCCACTTCTGGGGAGTTCGGGCCACGGCCTGTGACATCACCGTCGGGCTCCCTCCTCCCCGGCCCAGTAGGAGCAGAGCCATGTGCATGCGCAGTAGGCTTCCCGGCATGAATCGGTAAGGCTACCCTGCCGGGTACCCTTACCCGCAATGGCAGCGGCAGCACCCGATGGCTGATGGAAACAACAGCTGCAGTGTTGACATCGCTGGATTCCAGGACAGGTAAGTGTCTGATTGTTAAAAGCAAGCAGCTGCAGTGTGTGTAGCTGCTGGCGTTTCATTTATTTTTTATTTTTTGGGTGGAACACCGCTTTAATATCGCTTTTAATTTTCTGTACTGGTAATGGTGGGCATTGGGGCACAAAGAATGGGGGAAGGGTTGGATTAGAAAAACTGTCGGATTATAATTGAGGTCCGGGTTTCTATAAGGGATTCCTCTTTCTTCCTGCCCTAGTAACGGTTGCTGACAAAGGAAAGGAGAGAACCTGATTGGTAAAAGTAAACCCCAAATCTCCCTGAGATACAACTGTCCATCACCATTTATTTGCTGGCTGAAGCACATTTTTGAAGAAAAAGGGTAAATATGAGAACCCAGCAAATTGGCATTTGAAGAATAATAAATATTAGAATCTCAGTGTTGGTCTCCATGTCTCCCCTTTCTAAGGAGAGTCCTTCTCCATAGTCATGCAGTACAAGTCTGCTGCATAACATCCCCTTTTTGTGTGTGTGTATGTATATGTGTGTGTGTGTGTGTGTGTGTGTATATATATATATATATATAATACATTTTTTATTTTTATTTTATTTTTTCCCTCACCAGACTGGATAAAAATGTATTTTTGCCAGGAACCATTAAAAACCATTGAAGAATTAGTTGTAGGTTCTTTTAATGTTTTTAGGTTTTATTGGACTTTCATTACATAACGGACCTTTTTTCCTGAGCATATATTTCCTCCATAAATACCAATAACTCGCCTCTTAGATAGGAGGGTCTCGTACCCCCAAGGCTGATTATTACATCCCATCCATACATTGGCTGACACCAAACTGCTCCTTGGTATTCCAATCCATCACAATCACCTTCTCCTCCACATTCCCCGAGCTGCACATACCTGGAATACCAACTTTTTTTTTTTTCTTTTAACTTGGACTTTACTATCCTCACAGCTGTCTTCAGCCAAACTCCAGTAAAGATAAATCGGGCTAAACACAAAAAATGCATTCAAGTTCACCCAGGAGGACCGGCTGCTGGGCCCAGCATTGATTGGTCTCTTCTTCTTCTTTCCTTCTTCTTCTTTCTTCTTTCCTTCTTCTTCTTCTTCTTTCCTTCTTCTTCTTCTTCTTCTTCTTCTTTCCTTCTTCTTCTTTTCTTTCTTCTTCTTTTCTTCTTCTTCTTCTTTCCTTCTTCTTCTTCTTTTTCTCCTCCTTCTCCTCCTTCTCCTTCTTCTCCTCCTCCTCCTTCTTCTCCTCCTCCTCTTCTCCTCCTCCTTCTTCTTCTTCTCCTCCTCCTTCTTCTTCTCCTCCTCCTCCTCCTCCTCCTCCTCCTCCTCCTCCTCCTCCTCCTTCTCCTCCTCCTCCTCCTCCTCCTCCTCCTCCTTCTTCTTCTTCTTCTTCTTCTTCTTCTTCTTCTTCTTCTTCTTCTTCTTCTTCTTCTTCTTCTTCTTCTTTCTTCTTCTTCTCTTCTTCTTCTTCTTCTCCTTCTTCTCCTTCTTCTCCTTCTTCTCCTTCTTCTTCCTTCTTCTCCTTCTTCTCCTTCTTCTCTTCTTCTCCTTTTTCTCCTTCTTCTTCCCTTCTTCTCCTTCTTCTCCTTCTTCTCCTCCTCCTCCTCCTCTCCTCCTCTTCTCCTTCTTCTTCTTCTTTTCTTCTTCTTCTTCTTCTTCTTCTTCTTCTTCTTCTTCTTCTTGCTCCTCCTCCTCCTCCTCCTCCCCTCTCTCTCTCCTCCTTCTCTTCTCCTCCTTCCTCCTCCTCCTCCTTCTTCTTCTCTTCTTCTCCTTCTTCCTCTTCTTCTTCTTCTTCTTCTTCTTCTTCTTCTCTTTCTTCTTCCTTTTCTCCTTCTTCTCCTTCTTCTCCTCCTCCTCTCCTTCTTCTTCT
>NW_027507790.1:285404765-285579663 GCF_037356315.1 Lithobates pipiens
TTATCGGCCGATTTAGCGTTCTTGCTCTTCTGTAATTGAGCTTTTAGCAATCTGCAGGAGTTTGTGGGTGTTGTCTGCGTGCCCTGACCGCACTATATACCATTATATCCACCTATATAGCTAGCTATATAGCTCTTCTGTAATAGAGCTTTCAGTCAGTTGTAGGAGATTGTGCGTGCTGTCTGCGTGCTCTGAACCCAGTATACACCGCTATATCCACCTACATAGCTCTTCTCTAATTGAGCCATCTGCCATCTGCAGGAGTTAGTGGGTGTTGTGTGCCTCCAGCACAATATACACTACCCAATTGCTGGTTTTCCCATCTCCCTTCAGGCCATTACCATGTCTGGAAGGCCAGGCAAGGAGAGGCAGACAGGCGCGAGCCGATAAAAGATGGCAAGCAGGCTCTGTGTCTAGAGACAACAGTGCTGGTCGTGGACGCGGTGCTTCATCATCATCAGCACGTGGCCATGGGACACACTTGTCCTTATTTTCAGCAGCTGGACGTGTTGAGCCGCATCATACCGAAGACTTGGTAGAGTGGATGACCAAGCCCTCTTCATCCTCCTCATCCTCTCTCACCCAGTCTCAGGGTAGTAGCAAAGCAGCTGCCAACGCATCGTCTTCCCTCGTCTCAATGTCATCATCAGTGACTCCTTCCCTAGACCCACCACGTCCTCCTGAGGAGTCTCCGGAACTCTTTGAGCACAGTGTTGGGTACATGCTCCAGGAGGATGCCCAGTGTTTTGTAGCCTCTGATAATGACACTCAGCTAGAGGAAGGCAGTAGCGTGAATGCAGAGAGAGGGGATGCTCAAGAAGGACAGCAATCTGGCAGTCATGTTCCACCAGCTGCAGCATACTGCCAGGTTTGCTCCAGCGATGGAGGGTGATGATTGAGGGCACTGTATTCCACGTGGAGTTGCCTGGGAGGAGGAGGCACCTGTCCAACGAGGGCAGGATGCCCTCCGGGGAGCCTGCTTAGGGGCCAGCACACCGCAGAGCTCCGCCTGTGCAGGGCGCTGCCTCTGAGGTTATTCTAAAAGTTCTTTGGTGTGGGCCTTTTTTGAGACGAGTGCATCAGATCGCACCGCTGCTATTTGCAACATATGTCTCAAGCGTATCTCGCGTGGCCAAAACATCAGCCGCTTGGGCATCACATGCTTGACCAGACATATGTTGACCTGCCATGCAGCTCGTTGGCAAGCGTACCTCAAAGACCCACACCAAAGAACAAAGCGGACCTCTCCTGCTCCTCATCAGCTGGCATCTCCAACCCCACTAGACCTTCAGTCCTCTCTGAAACCTGCACTGAGAGGAATGAAGGTGTAGAATTAGGTGTGTCACAGCCAAGTGCTTCCGGGAACTCTGCTAGCGGTACACCCACGTCCGATTATAGCAGGCAAATGTCCCTGCCCCAGCAGCTGGACCGGCGAAAGAAGTTCACTCCCAGCCATCCACATGCCCAGCGGTGGAATGCTAGCTTGGCTAAATTGCTAGCACTTCAACTGCTGCCTTTTCAGTTGGTAGACTCGGCCCCCTTCCGTGAGTTTGTACAATGTGCGGTTCCTCAGTGGCAGGTCCCCAAACGCCACTTTTTCTCACGGAAGGCTATTCGGGCTCTTCCGGCATGTGGAAGGCAATGTCCTTGCCTCGCTGGACAGGGCGGTCAGCGGTAAGATGCATATTACCGCTGACTCATGGTCCAGCAGGCATGGACAGGGACATTACCTGTCTTTCACGGCCCATTGGGTCACTCTTCTGGCAGCTGGGAAGGATGCAGGACAAGGTGCAGTAGTGTTGGAGGTTGTTCTGCCACCACGCCTCCAAAATGCTACTATTGGTTGTGACACACCTCTCTCCTCCACCCCCTCCTCTTCATCTTCCTCCATGGCCTCTTCCAGTGCTCTGTCCTCAGAACCAGCGGTGCTCTGTAGGCGTTCAAGGGGCTACGCAAGTACGCAGGCAAAACAATGCCATGCCGTGCTTGCGCTGGTTTGTTTGAGGGACAGGAGCCACACTGGGGCAGATATTTTGTCAGCTCTGCAGGGGCAGGCCGAGAGGTGGTTGACATCATGCCAGCTTAAGCCAGGAATGGTGGTTTGCGACAATGGCACCAACCTCCTCTCCGCCCTCCGACAGGGACAACTGACCCATGTGCCCTGTGTGGCTCATGTCCTTAACCTGGTGGTGCAGTGGTTCTTGGGCAGGTACCCCGGCTTACAGGATGTCCTGAAGCAGGCCAGGAAAGTCTGTGTGCATTTCCGCCGATCATTTAATGCCTGTGCTCGGCTGGCTGAGCTCCAAAAGGAGTTGAACCTGCCCAAGAACCGCCTTATATGTGACATGCCCACCAGGTGGAACTCAACGTTGGCCATGCTGCAGCAGCTGCACACGCAGCAGAGGGCCATCAATGAGTACCTGTGTGACTACGGCACCAGGACAGGGTCAGGGGAGCTCAGGTTTTTTTCACCACGCCAGTGGGGCATAATCGGGGATGCATGCACTGTCCTGTCACCATTTGAGGAGGCCACAAGGATGGTGAGCAGTGACAGTGCATGCATCAGTGACACTGTACCTCTTGTCCACCTGTTGGAGCATAAGCTGCGTAGAATAATGGACAGGGCACTTGAGGCAGGAAGGAGGAGGACTTCCTTGCCTCTCAAGGCCCCCTTTATCCAGACAATGTTCCTGATGTCCCACCCATCACACAGGAAGAGGAGGAGGAGGATGATTGTGTCAGCATGGAGGTGGAGGCTGGCACTCAGCAGCAGCAGCAGCAGTCTTGTAGGGATGATTTACAGTCCCATGAAACCCGTGGACTTGTACGTGGCTGGGAGGAGGTAGCTGCGGATCATGTTGTCCTTAGTGACCCAGAGGACTCCGGACCGAATGCCTCAGCTAACCTACGCTGCATGGCCTACCTGATCCTGCAAAGCCTGCGGAAGGATGCTCATATTCTTCGGATCAAGGAGACGGACCATTACTGGCTGGCCACTCTCCTTGATCCACGGTACAAGGGTAAGGTTGCCAACCTTATCTTGCCATCACAGAGGGAGCAGAGGATGAGACATCTCCGGGAGGCCTTGCAGAAAGGTCTGTGCAACGCGTTCCCAGGGACTGGGAGGTTACAAACTCCTGGTCCTGGACAACGTGTTGCTGAGGCATCGGTCAGAAGGAGCGGTGGAGAAGGTGGCCGTCTGACCGACGCGTTCAGAAAAATAGCGGTGACAGTGAATCTGGCCTGCCAGGGCCTATATTATGATAGGGACCTGCAGCTCCAATAGCCCCTATGTTAATCTGGCTCTAAGATTACTTTCACAAGTAGCGCCTGCAAAGCGCCTCTCCTCTTACTTCGGTGTGAAAGTCCTCGGGCTTTCACACTGAAACTGTGTGCTGGCAGGATGCTCAAAAAAAGTCCTGCAAGCAGCATTTTTGAGGCGCAGTAGGAATGGTGTGTGCACCACTCCTAAAGCGCCCCTGCCCATTGAAATCAAAGCAGGGGCGCTTTGCGGGCGCTTTCAACCTTTTTTCGGACGGAGTCGCCAGCTCAGCAGGAGATCTCTCCGTTGATCTCTGCTGAGCCGGCAGATGACAGGTCCATCTCTGCTCGCTGAGCAGGGCGGGGCCTGTTAGAGCTCCGCTGATTTCTAGCGAGAGATCGGACAAAAATGGACACCATGTCCGTTTTCATCAGATCTCATCCAATCCAATCCACCCAGATGAATGGGGAACGTATTGCCATACGTCTGATTTTAGCGGATTGGATGGCAGACGGGTGTCAGCGGACATATATCCGCCGACATCCATCTCCCCATAGGAGTGAATGGATGACCCGCTCGGATCCCCCTGAAAAAAAGGACAGGCGGGTCCAAGCGGGCTTGCCGTGCGAAAGGGGCCTTAGAGAATGGTATGTATTCAGATTTCAGTATAGCGTGGCAAATTGTGTATGAATTAAGCTGCTCATACACTAAGAGAATTATGATCAAAAACATTTTGTATCGGGAATGTTCAATTTTTAAATCAATAGCAGGCTCAAATCGATGTTCATTTTCAATGGCAGTGATAAGAAAATTCATAGATGCAGGATAGAAAAGTATTTTCAAACAAATTACTAACAGTGAATGTAGTTTTTCGTTTGGGAAATTATTAGTTACAAAATCAAATGTTGAAAGCAAACAAAATTTCAAACATTTGTCTGGTTATCAAATATTCTAATGGGAATATACATACAAATGTTCCTATGAGCATCTAGAAGTGAATGGGAAGCTTTAGGTTAGTATGAACTTGGTGCAGAAATGAAAAGCAGGGCTAAAGCCGGCCATAGAAAATAGGGATGAGCTGGGCGTGTTCGCACACTCCACGCGCAGAGCCCGCCAGGAAGTCGGCGCTGCGCTAATCACAGGCAGTGAGACATTTCCCGATCTCTGCAGCCGCACATCAGACAATGTCTCACTGCCTGTGATTAGCGCAGTGCCGACTTCCTGGCGGGCTCTGCACGTGGAGTGTGCGAACACGCCCAAGCTCATCCTTAGTAGAAAACAAAAGAAATGGCGCACCAACAAAGTGTATTAATTAACATAATTTAATTTTGAAACGTATAAAAGTATTCTTTGTACAAATGCATGACAAGCGTGAGCATGTAAAAAGATGCAGACGAGGACACCTCTGGATCCACTGTACTCAGCCAGTGGTATAGGAATCCCTCGTAGCTTCCAGAGGCTTACGTGTTTCAAGGGTCAAGCCCTCTTCTTCAAAGCCAAGGAGAAACGATTCCACACCAACCTTTATACTTCTACCCATTATCCTAGGTGTACAACACCTACCCACCTCTAACGAGGGAAGGGGTCAGGGGTGGCACATTGAGCACATTGGTACTTTTAGATTGTAAGCTCTAATGAGCAGAGCCCTCTGATTCCTCTTGTACAAAATTGTAATGTAACTTTAACCACTTCAATACAGGGCACTTTCGCCCCCTTCCTTCCCAGCCCAATTTTCAGCTTTCATCGCTCTAGCGCTTTCAGTGACAATTGCGCGGTCATGCTACACTGTACCCGAATGAAATTTTTATCATTTTGTTCGCACAAATAGAGCTTTATTTTGGTGGTATTTATTCACAACTCAGTTTTTTTTTTTTTGTGATATAAAACGCAAAAATGTGGACATTTTGGAAAAAAAACTATATTTTCTTTTTTCTATTTTAAAAGAAATCCAATAAAATCTAATTTTGTCATAAATTTAAGCCAAAATGTATTCTGCTACATGTTTTTGGTAAAAAAAATTCTGTTAAGTGTATAATAATTGGTTTGTGTGATCACGGACATATGTACGCAAATGATCATGTACATATGTGTGCAGGTGATCACGTACATATGTGTGCAGATAATCATTGGGACATGTTTTTATTATTTGGGGACATGTATGTTTTGGGGACATGTGTGTTTTGGGGACATATGTGGGGACTGTGTGTTTACACTAGACTGATGATCAGTGAGTAAAAAGCTGTAAAAAACAGCTCATACTCACTGATCATCTGCTCTCCTCTCCTCAGCGATGACTTCTGTGTGAGGAGAGGAGGAGCCGATTGCCTAGCAACCGTTTACATCACATGACGGCCGTGATTGGACACGGCCATCATGTGATCAGGAGGGCCAATCACAGAGCCCTCCTGCCGATCTGAGATGCGCCGTGTTCGGGTGACACGAGCACATCGGGATTGCGCCGCTGCGTGGGCGCGTGCGCGCGATCCCGCTCCTTCTGAAGGACGTTCCTGAACGTCCTATCAGAAGTAGATGGCTCCCACCCGGCCGTATATGTGCATTGGCCGGGTGGGAAGTGGTTAAAGTGGTTGGAAACCCTTACAAACCACTTTGACCTACAGGTAAGCCTAGATTAAGGCTTACCTGTAGGTCCAAGCAATATCTCCTAAATCTATATGGTTTAGGAGATATTTGCCCGAAAACGGGCACCGCTGTCTACGGCACATGCGCCGTAGACAGCGGCGCGCAGGCGCACTGAGCGCGGCATTTCCAGGAATGAAGCTGCCGCGTGTGTCGACTCCCGTGCGCATGCGCGGGAGTGACGTCATCGCGGCTTCGCTGAATGACAGCGGCGGAGCTGTGAGACGCCACCAGCAAGATGGATGCAGCGGACTACAGGTGACAGCGGCAACTTCGCTGGCTCCTGTGTCAGGTAAGTGACACATAATGGGCTACTATGCGATGCATAGTAGTCCATTATGCTTTGCCTTTGCAGGGAATGAAAGAGGAAGTAAACTCATCAAGGTTTACTTCCTCTTTAATGTCTGCCTTTATTTAGTAAAGCGCTGCGCAAACTGTTGGCGCTATATAAAGCCTGAAAAATAATAATAATTAGTAAATAAAGAAATAAATAAGTAAATAAATAATGATCATCGCCACAACGGACTGCTATGTAAACATCAGATTCCCAAATGCCTCATGCGATAATACAATCATATGTTTATCATCCCTTTACAGTAGGTAGCCTCCTTGAATCACCAAAATCGCTTATATAAATGTGTGTTCCCATCATACCAGGTCTATAAGAGGATGCAAAAGGTAAAGATATAATTCCGTTACTGACCGGTTATTTGATCCTCGATCACAGTGAGATCTCTTCTGGGGCAATATAAAATGGTGCTGCCGTTCTCCTCTGGAGCGCATGCCATGCACTAGGATCGGAAAGTTGGAAGTGAATGTGTATTTGCATTCCACCCACATTTCCCGTTGACATAATTTCTTCCTTCAGCCAGCAGGCAACAAATTCCTCCATCCACATCAACACGGTGGATGGAGAAATACTGTGCCCCCCCTTTCCTACCAGGACAGAATACACCAATCAGCGGCTGCAGCTACTAATCGATAAAAAATTTCCAAACAATTGACTACTATCCAGCAAGGACTGCCAAACACTGATTGAAATATGGCCAGTTCAGCAGGGACTTGTATATTACAATTTTATTAAAAGGATGCTGGTACTGAAAATCTTTACATTTTAAAGAGTCATACCCTTCAATGTGATATTTCAGTTCTAGTCGGAGTCAGATATGTTTTGTCACCCACTGACTTGTCTCAAGGACACCTATTGAAAACTTTCTGCGCCTTTGTTTCTGTTACCACCCAATTTTGAAGTGTTCCCTGCTGCACAATATATCATTTTCCAGGCCTATTCCATAAGAATTTGAAAAAAAAAAAAATAAAATGTTGCATAAATTTACCAAGTTTTGAGTTTTCGGTGTTCTGAACAGTTGAGATGATGATATCTGATTGGCTGCAGAGGTTACCACACTTTGCCCATCCTCACTGTTCTTTGCACAGACCTAATAAATAATCCTATTTTTAAATTATATAATTTTTAAATTATAACTGGAGTGTACCGTTTCCCCACTTGAGTGTATAGGAGGGTTCTGTTTTCTGTCCAGATTTTGTTTAATGTATTTCCTTTTCTGGACAGTGCTATTGGCTTGTGTGTAATTCAGGCCCCAATGCCTCATCTACCAAACATGCCAGTGACTTAAGGTGAAGTCTACCCAAGGATTATTGGAAAGCCAGCATTAATCTCATGCATCAATCCATGTATGAACAAAAAGCCTTTGGCTTTCCCTGCCTCTGATTGACACTGAGTGCTATTGCCCAGTCTTTTGTCAACATGTGCTCCCAGATTCTCGAACAAAATGATTCTGTTACTAAGTAGCCCATTTGTTCCTAATCCCCCACTGAATAAAACCTTACATTGGTCTACACGGAGCCTCATCTGTCATTTTCAAGCCGGTGTTGTCCCAATCTTTGGAAGACAACACAAGTCCTGGTCTGACATTATTACTATTTCTTTATTCTGCCAGACATTTCTGGGGGAAAAAAAAAAAATCATTCTTATTCATAGTGTTGAGTTTTTGTTTAACACTTTTTAAGGTGCAGTACACTCAAACTGGAATTTTTAGTATGGGAGGTATAACCCTAATTTCAAAAAGTTGAGACGCTGTGTACAATCTACAGAAAAACAGAATGCATTGATTTTCAAATCTCATAAACCCATATTTCATTCCCAATAGGAAACATTTACATTTTTTTAAACTGAGAAAATGTAGCATTTAAAAGAAGAAATAAGGTCATTTTGAAATGTCCCAAAAAAAAAAAAAAAGTGCTGCCAAAGTAATTAGTACCAATGAGGAAGAGCTGGAACATTTTGCAACTAATTAGGTTATTAATTGGCAACAGGTCAATAACATGATTGGGTATAAAAAGAGAATTTTAGAGAGTCAGAGTTTCTCACAGATAATGATGGGCAGAAGTTCACTAAACTGCGTCCAAAAATTGTCTAACAATTTCAGAATTATAGTTCTTCAAATGTAAAACTGCCAAGACTTTAAATATATCATCTACAGTACATATCAAAAGATTCAGAGAATCTGGAGAAATCCATGTTCTCAGGAGACAAGGCCGAGATGCAATATTGAGCAATAATCTAAATTGAGAGTAGTGATGGACGAACTTCCGACGGGACGTTTCGCGAACGCGAAACGCGAACGGACACAAACGTTCGCGAAAACGACCGTTCGCCGCGGGCTCCATTGACTTCAATGGGAGGCGAATTTCGCAAACCTTTAGGTCGAATTTGCGGCCACGGGGTAATTATTAGGGGGTAGCACGTAGTCCCACCACCTGGACAATAGCATAATACATGTATGAGGTGAATTTGGGATCGATAACTACAAGCATTTTTTTTTTATTTGGGAAATTGTTCTGACAATTCAGGACTATGGAGCTAATGAAGGCAATGGAGGAGAGGGAAGGTCAGGGACCAGGGTAGGCAAACAAGAGGGTGCAGGAGATACAGAGCACTGACAGCAGCACCGTAATACAGAGCACTGACATCAGCACCGTGACATACAGCGCTGACAGCAGCTCCGTGACATACAGCGCTGACAGCAGCTCCGTGACATACAGCGCTGACAGCAGCTCCGTGACATACAGCGCTGACAGCAGCTCCGTGACATACAGCGCTGACAGCAGCTCCGTGACATACAGCGCTGACAGCAGCACCGTGACATACAGCGCTGACAGCAGCTCCGTGACATACAGCGCTGACAGCAGCTCCGTGACATACAGCGCTGACAGCAGCTCCGTGACATACAGCGCTGACAGCAGCTCCGTGACATACAGCGCTGACAGCAGCTCCGTGACATACAGCGCTGACAGCAGCACCGTGACATACAGCGCTGACAGCAGCTCCGTGACATACAGCGCTGACAGCAGCTCCGTGACATACAGCGCTGACAGCAGCTCCGTGACATACAGCGCTGACAGCAGCTCCGTGACATACAGCGCTGACAGCAGCTCCGTGACATACAGCGCTGACAGCAGCTCCGTGACATACAGCGCTGACAGCAGCTCCGTGACATACAGCGCTGACAGCAGCTCCGTGACATACAGCGCTGACAGCAGCTCCGTGACATACAGCGCTGACAGCAGCTCCGTGACATACAGCGCTGACAGCAGCTCCGTGACATACAGCGCTGACAGCAGCTCCGTGACATACAGCGCTGACAGCAGCACCGTGACATACAGCGCTGACAGCAGCTCCGTGACATACAGCGCTGACAGCAGCTCCGTGACATACAGCGCTGACAGCAGCTCCGTGACATACAGCGCTGACAGCAGCTCCGTGACATACAGCGCTGACAGCAGCTCCGTGACATACAGCGCTGACAGCAGCACCGTGACATACAGCGCTGACAGCAGCTCCGTGACATACAGCGCTGACAGCAGCTCCGTGACATACAGCGCTGACAGCAGCTCCGTGACATACAGCGCTGACAGCAGCTCCGTGACATACAGCGCTGACAGCAGCTCCGTGACATACAGCGCTGACAGCAGCTCCGTGACATACAGCGCTGACAGCAGCTCCGTGACATACAGCGCTGACAGCAGCTCCGTGACATACAGCGCTGACAGCAGCTCCGTGACATACAGCGCTGACAGCAGCTCCGTGACATACAGCGCTGACAGCAGCACCGTAAGCAGCCCCAGGAGGAAGTCAGCACAGCACAGGGATGGTGTGATCCCCTCATAATAAGAACCCCCAGGAGGAAGTCAGCACAGCACAGGGATGGTGGGAGCCCCTCATAATAAGAACACCCAGGAGGAAGTCAGCACAGCACAGGGATGGTGGGAACCCCTCATAATAAGCAGCCCCAGTAGAAATATGACACCGCTCAACCTCTTCAAAGAGGAGGGTAGGGGCATATAGTACGGTGTGCTTTTTTGGGTCAGGGAAGTGAGCCAAATGAATTAAGAAGGTCTGTGTGCTTGATTCCAAAAATTGTTTATAGACATATACATGGTCTACTGATCACATGTGTTGAATTCCTCCGAGATCCATGCCTCATTCATTTTTAGAAATGTGAGGTAGTTAACACTGTGGTGAGCTAGGCGAGTACGCTTATCGGTCACAATCCCCCCTGCTGCGCTGAACGTCCTTTCGGACAGGACACTGGATGAGGGGCAAGCCAACAGTTCGATTGCAAATTGGGCAAGCTCTGGCCAGAGGTCAAGCCTGCCCACCCAGTAGTCTAGGGGTTCATCACTCCTCAGAGCGTCCACATCGGCCGTTAACCCAATGTAGTCGGACACCTGACGGTCTAGGCGTTCCCTGATGCTGGATCCGGATGACACCTGTCGATGGGTCGGCTGAAAGAATGACCTCATATCCGAAGTCACCAACACATCTTCAAACCGGCCTCTTCTTGCAGGCGCTGTTGGATTGGTACCCGCAAATCCTTCTCTGGGAGTGGGAATTGCTCCTCTGCCAGCGCACGCAAAAGCAGAATGCAGCATTTCTCGAAGCAAGGCCTGGAAGTGCTGCATTCTGACAGCCCTCTGCGACGGCGGTAACATTTCCGCCATTTTGTGTTTGTACCGGGGGTCTAAGTACGTTGCCACCCAGTACTGGTCCTTGACCCTCATGCTTTTTATACGGGGGTCCCTATTAAAACACTGGAGCATGAAGGCCCCCATTTGCACTAAAGTGGAAGCGGTGTGGTGGCCTGGCTCCTGCTCATCATCCAGGATAATGTCGTCCTCTTCATTCTCCTCTCCCCATCCTCGCACAACAGGGATCCCAGAAAGGTTTAAAGCATGCTCTTCTTGCTCCTGCTCATCCGCCCCGGCACCATCCTCCTCTGACTCCTCATCAGACTCCTGTTGTTGACTTGTCTCAGATAGAGTAGCCCCCCCTGGGAATTCATCCAGCATTGCGACTTCCTCATCTTCCCGCTCCTGCTCCTCCACAGCCTGATCAATGACACGACGCAATGCACGCTCCAGAAAGAAGGCATAAGGTACCATGTCACTGATGGCGCCATGGCTGCGACTGACCAGTTTGGTGATCTCCTCAAATGGCCGCAGAAGTCTGCATGTGTCGCGCATGAGCAGCCACTGGCGCGGTGAAAAAAAACCCAGCTCCCCAGAACCGTTTCTTTCGCAGAGTTCATACAGGTAGACGTTAACTGCACGTTTCTGCTGGAGCAGCCTATCAAGCATATAGAAGGTTGAGTTCCATCGCGTCGGGCAATCGCAAATAAGACGTCTGACCGGCAGATGGTGTCGCCGCTGAATGTCAGCAAGGCGAGCCATGGCCGTGTAAGATCTTCTGAAATGGGCCGAGATTTTCCTTGCCTGCCGCAAGATGTCCTGGACCCCAGGGTATTTGACAAGGAATCGCTGCACGACCAAGTTTAAGACGTGTGCCATGCACGGCACGTGCGTGATTTTGCCCTGTTTCAATGCGCTAAGCAGATTGGCACCGTTGTCACACACCACTTTACCAACTGTCAAATTGAGCGGTGTTAGCCACTCATCTGCCTGTGAACGCAAAGCTGAAAGGAGTGCCGGGCCAGTGTGGCTCTTTGCTTCCAGGCACAACAGACGCAGCACGGCATGGCAACGTCTCACCTGGCATGTGGAATAGGTTCTGGGGAGCTTGGGCGGTGCAGTGGAAGAGACGCTAGCAGCGGAAAAGGAGGAGGCAGCTGAGGAGGAGAGGGAGGAGGATGGAGTAGGAGGAGGAGAAGAAGAGTCAGGCCTGCATGCAATCCGTGGCGGTAAAACCAAATCTACACGGGTGCCACGGGTTACATGCTTGACGGCCGTCAGAAGGTTCACCCAGTGGGCAGTAAAACTGATATACCTTCCCTGCCCGTGTTTGCTAGACCACGTGTCTGTGGTCAGATGTATCTTGGCACCGACACTGTGTGCCAGAGATACATTCACTTGCCGCTGAACATGGCCATATAGCTCTGGGATGCCCTTCTCTGAGAAATACTTCCTTCCTGGGACCTTCCATTGTGGTGTTCCAATGGCCACAAATTTGCGAAAGGCCTCCGAGTCCACCAGTTTATATGGCAGTAGTTGGCGGGCTATGAGTTCTGACAAGCCAGCCGCCAACCGTTGGGCAAGAGGGTTATCCGGCGTCATCATTTTTTTACGCTCAAACATTAGGCCCACGGAAGCCTGCCTTTTTGCAGAAAAATGTGAGCTTGGCGTGATGGAAGGTGGAGTGGAGGACAATTGTGAGGAGAGAGGAGAAGGAGAAGTAGAAGACGAGGCTGGACGGTGAGAGCCTGCAGTGTGGCTTTGTGTGTTCCGTTGCTCCCACTGGGCTCGGTGATGGCTGCTCATGTGCCTTCTTAAGGCGGTCGTCCCTAGGTGAGTATTGGGCTTACCGCGACTAACGCGTTGACTGCAAAGATTGCAGATGGCAACGCTATTGTCAGCAGCGGACACGTTAAAAAAAGCCCACACTGCGGAGCCATGTGCCGGTGTCCTGGGAGCGCCAGATGTGACCGTACATGGTCGATGACTCGCTCCTGATACATTTGCAGTCTGCTTTGTCCCTGCTGTGCAATGTAAGTCATTGCTGCTTCTCCTCCCTATCTGCTGGTCCATATCTCCCTCTGAACTCCCCTCCTCTTCCTCTCTTGTGGGCACCCACGTGACATCACTAGACACGTCATCATCAACGTCACCTTCCCCACCGCTATAAGTAGAGTAGGCAGCAACACCGGGGACCAACCTCCTCCTTGGGCTGATCTGGGTACTGGCGTCAGACTGCTGAGTAGCGCTTGTTGCTACCTCCTCTTCCTGATCCAATACCAAGAGTGGCTGCGCATCAGAAATGTCCTCTTGATATGGATCGGAAAATAATTCCAGTGACTCAAGCGGAAGGTATGTGGTGGTGGTGGTGGTGGTCGTGTTGTTGGTGGTAGTGTCTTTGGGGGTGCACATAGCAGAGAGTGAAGAAGAGGGTGCAGATCGAGAGGATGAGGAGGGTGCAGAAGAGTAAGGCTGAGCGAGCCACTCAACCAAGTCTGGTGCATCCTTTAAAGTAATTGAACGCACCTTCTGCAACTTCCCACTTTGGCTCAAGCCTGTTGCTCCTGCCCTACCCCTACCACCCCTGCGGAAGGGCCTGCCTCTTCCTCTGCATGTCATTTTTTAAATGACCCTGTGACAAAACTCTTAGTCCCTATACCGCTGAAGGACTGCTGCAGTATAGGTGAGCGGTCAGCAGTGGTGCACGTCAACCCTATCTATTGTGGACCTATAGCGGTCCTTACAGAACAGCAGACTGTACCGCACTCAAGCCTATGTACCGTAGCACCCTATACCAAGTTACCAGTCCTTATAAGAACTTTTGTGGACCAAGCAGGTTGTGTATTAGTGTTTAGCAGACTGTACGTCAGTCCCTATACCGCTGAAGGACTGCTGCAGTATAGGGCAGCGGTCAGCAGTGGTGCACGTCAACCCTATCTATTGTGGACCGATAGCGGTCCTTACAGAACAGCAGACTGTACCGCACTCAAGCCTATGTACCGTAGCACCCTATACCAAGTTACCAGTCCTTATAAGAACTTTTGTGGACCAAGCAGGTTGTGTGTTAGTGTTTAGCAGACTGTGCGTCAGTCCCTATACCGCTGAAGGACTGCTGCAGTATAGGGCAGCGGTCAGCAGTAGTGCACGGCAACCCTATGTATTGTGGACCGATAGCGGTCCTTACAGAACAGCAGACTGTAACGCACTCAGGCCTATGTACCGTAGCACCCTATACCAAGTTACCAGTCCTTATAAGAACTTTTGTGGACCAAGCAGGTTGTGTGTTAGTGATTAGCAGACTGTACGTCAGTCCCTATACCAATGAAGGACTGCTGCAGTATAGGGCAGCGGTCAGCAGTAGTGCACGGCAACCCTATGTATTGTGGACCGATAGCGGTCCTTACAGAACAGCAGACTGTAACGCACTCAGGCCTATGTACCGTAGCACCCTATACCAAGTTACCAGTCCTTATAAAAACTTTTGTGGACCAAGCAGGTTGTGTGTTAGTGTTTAGCAGACTGTGCGTCAGTCTCTATACCGCTGAAGGACTGCTGCAGTATAGGGCAGCGGTCAGCAGTGGTGCACGTCAACCCTATCTATTGTGGACCGATAGCGGTCCTTACAGAACAGCAGACTGTACCGCACTCAAGCCTATGTACCGTAGCACCCTATACCAAGTTACCAGTCCTTATAAGAACTTTTGTGGACCAAGCAGGTTGTGTATTAGTGTTTAGCAGACTGTACGTCAGTCCCTATACCGCTGAAGGACTGCTGCAGTATAGGGCAGCGGTCAGCAGTGGTGCACGTCAACCCTATCTATTGTGGACCGATAGCGGTCCTTACAGAACAGCAGACTGTACCGCACTCAAGCCTATGTACCGTAGCACCCTATACCAAGTTACCAGTCCTTATAAGAACTTTTGTGGAACAAGCAGGTTGTGTGTTAGTGATTAGCAGACTGTACGTCAGTCCCTATACCAATGAAGGACTGCTGCAGTATAGGGCAGCGGTCAGCAGTAGTGCACGGCAACCCTATGTATTGTGGACCGATAGCGGTCCTTACAGAACAGCAGACTGTACTGCACTCAGGCCTATGTACCGTAGCACCCTATACCAAGTTACCAGTCCTTATAAGAACTTTTGTGGACCAAGCAGGTTGTGTGTTAGTGTTTAGCAGACTGTGCGTCAGTCCCTATACCGCTGAAGGACTGCTGCAGTATAGGGCAGCGGTCAGCAGTAGTGCACGGCAACCCTATGTATTGTGGACCGATAGCGGTCCTTACAGAACAGCAGACTGTAACGCACTCAGGCCTATGTACCGTAGCACCCTATACCAAGTTACCAGTCCTTATAAGAACTTTTGTGGACCAAGCAGGTTGTGTGTTAGTGATTAGCAGACTGTACGTCAGTCCCTATACCAATGAAGGACTGCTGCAGTATAGGGCAGCGGTCAGCAGTAGTGCACGGCAACCCTATGTATTGTGGACCGATAGCGGTCCTTACAGAACAGCAGACTGTAACGCACTCAGGCCTATGTACCGTAGCACCCTATACCAAGTTACCAGTCCTTATAAAAACTTTTGTGGACCAAGCAGGTTGTGTGTTAGTGTTTAGCAGACTGTGCGTCAGTCCCTATACCGCTGAAGGACTGCTGCAGTATAGGGCAGCGGTCAGCAGTGGTGCACGTCAACCCTATCTATTGTGGACCGATAGCGGTCCTTACAGAACAGCAGACTGTACCGCACTCAAGCCTATGTACCGTAGCACCCTATACCAAGTTACCAGTCCTTATAAGAACTTTTGTGGACCAAGCAGGTTGTGTATTAGTGTTTAGCAGACTGTACGTCAGTCCCTATACCGCTGAAGGACTGCTGCAGTATAGGGCAGCGGTCAGCAGTGGTGCACGTCAACCCTATCTATTGTGGACCGATAGCGGTCCTTACAGAACAGCAGACTGTACCGCACTCAAGCCTATGTACCGTAGCACCCTATACCAAGTTACCAGTCCTTATAAGAACTTTTGTGGACCAAGCAGGTTGTGTGTTAGTGATTAGCAGACTGTACGTCAGTCCCTATACCAATGAAGGACTGCTGCAGTATAGGGCAGCGGTCAGCAGTAGTGCACGGCAACCCTATGTATTGTGGACCGATAGCGGTCCTTACAGAACAGCAGACTGTAACGCACTCAGGCCTATGTACCGTAGCACCCTATACCAAGTTACCAGTCCTTATAAAAACTTTTGTGGACCAAGCAGGTTGTGTGTTAGTGTTTAGCAGACTGTGCGTCAGTCCCTATACCGCTGAAGGACTGCTGCAGTATAGGGCAGCGGTCAGCAGTGGTGCACGTCAACCCTATCTATTGTGGACCGATAGCGGTCCTTACAGAACAGCAGACTGTACCGCACTCAAGCCTATGTACCGTAGCACCCTATACCAAGTTACCAGTCCTTATAAGAACTTTTGTGGACCAAGCAGGTTGTGTATTAGTGTTTAGCAGACTGTACGTCAGTCCCTATACCGCTGAAGGACTGCTGCAGTATAGGGCAGCGGTCAGCAGTGGTGCACGTCAACCCTATCTATTGTGGACCGATAGCGGTCCTTACAGAACAGCAGACTGTACCGCACTCAAGCCTATGTACCGTAGCACCCTATACCAAGTTACCAGTCCTTATAAGAACTTTTGTGGAACAAGCAGGTTGTGTGTTAGTGATTAGCAGACTGTACGTCAGTCCCTATACCAATGAAGGACTGCTGCAGTATAGGGCAGCGGTCAGCAGTAGTGCACGGCAACCCTATGTATTGTGGACCGATAGCGGTCCTTACAGAACAGCAGACTGTAACGCACTCAGGCCTATGTACCGTAGCACCCTATACCAAGTTACCAGTCCTTATAAGAACTTTTGTGGACCAAGCAGGTTGTGTGTTAGTGATTAGCAGACTGTACGTCAGTCCCTATACCAATGAAGGACTGCTGCAGTATAGGGCAGCGGTCAGCAGTAGTGCACGGCAACCCTATGTATTGTGGACCGATAGCGGTCCTTACAGAACAGCAGACTGTACTGCACTCAGGCCTATGTACCGTAGCACCCTATACCAAGTTACCAGTCCTTATAAAAACTTTTGTGGACCAAGCAGGTTGTGTGTTAGTGTTTAGCAGACTGTGCGTCAGTCCCTATACCGCTGAAGGACTGCTGCAGTATAGGGCAGCGGTCAGCAGTAGTGCACGGCAACCCTATGTATTGTGGACCGATAGCGGTCCTTACAGAACAGCAGACTGTAACGCACTCAGGCCTATGTACCGTAGCACCCTATACCAAGTTACCAGTCCTTATAAGAACTTTTGTGGACCAAGCAGGTTGTGTGTTAGTGATTAGCAGACTGTACGTCAGTCCCTATACCAATGAAGGACTGCTGCAGTATAGGGCAGCGGTCAGCAGTAGTGCACGGCAACCCTATGTATTGTGGACCGATAGCGGTCCTTACAGAACAGCAGACTGTACCGCACCCAAGCCTATGTACCGTAGCACCCTAGACAGACCAAGTTACCAGTCCTGATAAAGAGCTTTGTGGAACAAGTGAGTTGTGAATGATTAGCAGACTGCAGCAGAAGGGCAGCAGTCAAGTATAATATTCTTTCTATATTTGGAAGAAAGAATATTATACGTGTACAAGCCTATTACCGTACCACTGATACCAGTCCTGAAAAGAACCTTTGTGGAACTAATAGTAACAGCAAGTCTTTAAAATTATCCTCACTGCCTGACACACTGCTTCCTGCCTGTCCCTATACAAATTGGCAAAAAAGAGTAGGCTGGAACGATTAGCTGGAACAGCTCTTTTGTGGACCTGATAGTAACAGCTAATGATGATGATGATGATGATGATGAAGAAAGACTAATCTGGCTGAGCTGTCCCTAAAATAGCAGCATACAGCGCTCTGTCCCTTTATCTAAACTGACAAAAGAAACTCAGGCTGCTGACCTAACACCTATACCAGTCCTGAAAAGAACTTTTGTGTACCAAATAGCTAGCGTTTTCTCTGTCCCTACTCCACACAGGATCCTTTCCCTACAGTGACAGAAGAAAGAATGTAAAATGGCCACCGGATCGGGTGTATTTATAGGTTAGGGGGAATGTCCAAGTGTCCATGAGCTGTCATGTCTCAATTGGTTGTCCTGTAACACATGATAAACGTGTCACGAAAGGTTAAAGTTCTTGTATACATTAAACACGTAAGTCCGCCGGGGCGAACGACGGAAAAAGGCGTTCGAACCCGCGGACGGCGAAAGTCGGAAATTCGCCGCGAAACGACCGCCGGGCGAACCGTTCGGCCATCACTAATTGAGAGTATAGTGACTATTGGCCTGTTTGTGGACAGAGCCTGCTTGTCTATATCCTGCTAACCCTTCAGTAAACCAGATTAAATAAATACTGACCTTGAGTTCTGAGAACAACCATTTCTGCACTTGGTTGCTGCAGGACAGGCATCCAAGTAGCCAAGCCCCTCTGTAATAAATGGACTGCTAATACATGAAAATGTCCACAAATTTTTACAATACACGGTAGTGCTTTACCACGTATGTGGGGTACCATTGAGGATTGATGTCATCGCAATGCACCACTACACATGCACTGTACAATTTAAAAAAAGGAAGTCTTTGGCCTTCAGGATATACTGCAGATTACAGGAGGACTGGATACTGGCAACCAAAAAAGCCTGCCAAATAGGATTTCTCTTCCTACTACCTGCATGCCTCAGTGAATGAAGAACGAACAAACTCTGGACAGCCGCACTCCGAATCGAATAAAAAGTAAAAAGTATTCCTTTATTTCTTCAAATGAAAAAACTCCACATCACACGAATCACCACAGCAAAGGGGAAAATATAGAACAAAATCTGACGCGTTTCACACTAAAACCAGAGCTTACTCATAGAGTTTTTTCATTTGAAGAAATAAAGGAATACTTTTTACTTTGTATTCGATTCGGAGTGCGGCTGTCCAGAGTTTGTTCGTTCTTCATTCACTTGGTTTGTGCAATCAGCCTGCACCTGGAACCCCTACCTGCCTGGAGAGTAAGCAGTTTGTCGGTGGATCTTTGTGTTCCTTACCTGCATGGCTCAGTTTTTTGTCCTATGGGGCTGGATACCTTTTTTATCTATGCATGGTAAAAGACTAGATTATTCCTGCTAGCACCACTTTAAATGGTTTTCTTCAATTAAAGTGGTTCTAAAGTCTTAAGCCGCGTACACACGGGCGGACTGTATGGCCAACTAAGTCCGTCAGACAATCCGACAGACAGTCCGTCCTACTTTTGAATGAACGGACTTGACCACACACGATGAACAGACAGTCCGCTGAAAACGTGCGCGATGACGTGTACAGCACGTACGACGGGACTAGAAAAACGACGTCCAATACACTGCAATGCAACCTTCGGCCGTGTAAATCCTTTCTGAGCATGCGCCATACTTAGTCCGTCCAACTTGCCTACTCACGAGCGGACTGTCCGCTGAAACCAAAGTTGGACGGACAATATTACGGAAATTCCGAAAGACTTAGTCCGCCAGACTGTCCGCTGAAAAAGTCCGCTGAAGCCCACACACGAGCGGACTGTCCGCTGAAATGTGTTTCGGTGGACTAAGTTGGACGGACAATCCTCTCGTGTGTACGCGGCCTTAAGGTTTTTTTTTTTTTTTTTTTTAATTGTAATGCATTCCATTCCATGCATTAAGGTAAAAAAAACCTTCTGTTTCAGAGGATCCCCCCATATACTTACCTGAGCCTGGTCTGGATCCAGCACTATGCATGAGAGCAGCAGCTCTCCTGGATTTGTCCTGGATAGCAGCGGGGGACCTATTGTCTGTGTCAATAGACATGGACAGGGCAGCTCTGGAGCGAGCTCACACGATTTCCTCATGGAAAGTGTGATTCTATGGGGGCACTCAGCAGGGGGTTGCCAGAAGCACCAGCGGGGGACCCCAGAAGAGGAGGGTTAGGGCTGATCTGTACTAAACCATTGCACAGAGCAGGTAAGTATGACATGTTTGTTATATTCATTATTTTTAAAGTTAAAACTTTAGTATTATTTTAAGACTCATCTATATCACCCCTGAACTGGTTTCTTCAGCTGCAACTATGCAGTGTGGCCATTCTCAGCTGAGATTTTGGAGTGTTGTGTGTAGGCCTGCTGGACTGGAAATTGCAGGGATAGCCCAGAACTGACCTTCAAGCACCGGGTTTACAGTCTTCATTCTGGGGACAAGTTTGTGTAGAGCGCTGTGCAGGTCCAGGGCTGCTTCGCCTCCGCACTTGTGAGTAGGCCGGTCGCTTCCAGTTTCTGTGGCAGAACGGGTTCCAGGTGTTCCTTTTATTCATTCTCTCAAATGTGTTCACTCTTCCCAAGCCCAAAAGGATGCATGCACCCCATTCTGGATTTCAAAGCCAAGAATGTCTTCATTCATGTTCAAAAAATTCTGCATGGAATCTACCAAATCTGCCATTGTCTCCCTATATCAGGGAGATTTTCTGTCTTCTGTGGAAATCAAAGATATTCACCCGCATGTTCCCAGCATTCCAGTATATCAGGGATTCCTATGCTTTGCTACAGGGCCCCTGCACTACCATTTCATTGGTTCTACCCTTCAACTTTTCGTCTAGATCTTGGGTATTCATCAAGGTGCTGGCCCAAGTACTAGCTCTGCCATGCTCCTGTGGAATCCCCATTCTGGAACACTTCGATGATCTCCTGTTGGTGCAGACATGACATTGACGGTCCAGTCATTACAGCATTTTGGATGGATTCAGTGGCTTCAAAAATTGTCACTGGAACCAGGTGTTCTATCTGCGTTTTATCTTGGATACAGTTCAGGCCAGACTGTTTCTTCCACAGAGCAAAACTCCACAAATGTCAGCTTTCCAACCCAGGAGTCACCCGACTGCTCTGTTGTGTATGAGAGTCACCATTGTGTTGTCCTGGCACAAGTCTCTGGACACAGCGTTTCCTCTATTACTGAGAACGACGTTGTCTCTGGTTTGGTGGCTTAGAAATCTGGCTGTAGATTTGGGGAAAGCCTTCCTTATTGTCTTTTTAGTCTCACAACAAATAGTAGCCTGTCAGGGTGGGAAGCAGTCGTAGGCACCCCGTCGGTGCAGGAAACGGTCAACATCATGTCTTGTCTCCCAGTAAACATCCTGGAACTTCAGGCAGTTTGGCTATCCCATCCTACTGGAGGGTCATCTGTTTTGGTTTCAGACAAAGACATGGAGGTGGCTCATATCACTTGTTAGGGAAAAACCAGAAGCCTCACCACAGCAAGAAAGCGCATCCGGTCATAGACAAAACTTCACATTGCAACTCTGCAGCCTTGTGGAATGGGTACATTGCAGATATAGACAATTGGCAAGCAGATATTCTTAGCTGGCAGTGGTTGGGCGTGGTCCCTACACCCAGACATGTTTCAAGGCCTGTATCACACAGGTGGGGGATGCGGATATGGACCTCCTGGCCTCCAGCTTCAATAACAAACTCGACATGTTTGTCTCCATACAGGAATCTTCTAGCGGAAGCAGAGGATGTTCTGGTGGCTCTGTGGAATCAGTACATCTAGGTGAGAAAGTTTGGGGTGGAGGAACCTGACTGGTCTGCACAGAGTCCTGACCTCAACCCGATAGAACACCTTTGGGATGAATTAGAGGGGAGACTGCGAGCCAGGCCTTCTCATCCAACATTACCTAGAGAAATGGTGACGTGTTCAATACTTATTTTACCGGCCCATATGTGCCTAATATTCTGCTTTAACCCTCTTAGTACACTACTGTGTGTACACCTCTCTGGCAACTATGACAGGAAATATATACTAGTGGAGTTCACGTCATACTTGCACTGAGAGAGGCAGGGCACATTCACGCTGCAACACACCTAAGAAGGAATCAGAGGCTGCATAAATCCTGAGCGAACATGGCGGCATCCACGTACATAGACAGTATAGCAAGGTGTTTAAACACAGGGGGCTCGTTTACACTTACAGTTGTGAGGCAGTAAAACTTTCAAGGTTGAGCAGTTTTTTTTTTACTGCCCTTCAACCGCTTTCCCTTTAGTTGGTAGGCATTGGGCAAGGGTATACACATTCCATGGCCGTGATACTTTGCCCCCGGAATTATACCCCTGCTGCATTTGTTGGGCACTACTGCTTGTTGAATGCAACCCATTCAAGTGAATGGGGCCATGTTGCCAAGCGCAGCGCACGTGATTGCGGAATGGTAGTCTAGCATTTAGTGGGTTTAAACAGGTAGCGAGGAAGCAATACAACACCCCCCTCACCACCTGTTAAATGCTCTCTGAAGAGCTATCAAAGCATGGATCGCTCTTCAGAGAACAAAGCAAGTGTAAGCAAGGCCTTATACACACACACACACTAGTATGATTTACATTAATGGGATCACATTCACATGCAAATACTCCCTCATTCAGTCATTGATCAGGGTGGGATCTGCAGTCAGTGCTAGACATTATCCAACTACCTACTCCTACCTACTACCCCATTCAGACCTGTGACTACGGCATCTGGCAGACGGAAGTCTTCAAGAACCAATTTTCTTTGCAGCTCTAAGATGCCATGAACCACAAATGTAGAACAACCTGAAAGATACAATTAGGTCACAAACTATGTCTGGGAAAGACAGTTTTTACCATGCCTACCAATCACTGTGAGACGTGTATAAAACCAGAGTTTAGCTTTAGTTGATCACTTCTATCACTTACCCTTTATCCCAATGCCCCTGACCTTTACCCTAATGTAACCCAGTCATTAACACTGAACTAAAAACTGTACCATACTGTATTCAGCACTTCTGGACAAAAGGTTACCAGTTTGTGACAAACTGCAACAAAGAAAAAAAAAGCTTCAGATGCACATAAAATGGAAAAAGAAAATCAGACTTTCATCATTTAATTTTTCTGGCCACTTGGGGCAGCATCGAGTCATATTTTACCCAATCTATTACCATATACATCAAGAAAGTGTATTCACCAAGGTAAAGTTTAGCAGTTCATAGCAACCAGTTGGCTCAAATTTTTAATTGGCTTGACAAGAATACACCTGAATTATAACTGGCTGCAAAATAGGGATGAGCCGAACCCCCCAGTTCGGTTTGCAGTAGAACATGCGAACAGGCAAAAAATTTGTGCAAACACCGTTAAAGTCTATGGGACGTGAACGTGAAAAATCAAAAGTGCTTATTTTAGGCTTATATGCAAGTTATTGTCATAAAAAGTGTTTGGGGACCCGGGTCCTGCCCCAGGTGACATGCATCAATGCAAAAAAAGTTTTAAAAAAATTACATTTTTTTTTCGGGAGCAGTGATTTTAATAATGCTTAAAGTGAAACAATAAAAATGAAATATTGCTTTAAATATCGTGCGGGGGGGGCACTATATACTCTCAACAGCAGTTTATATATACACACACTATACAGCCTGCCCTATATACAGGAAAACTGGGCCTTAGGTGTTGGTGGTACCAGAACACTGTAAGCCATCACAGTTATTCTTGTTGGGGGCAGGAACGGGCCCTGCTGTGAAACATTGTATCAAAAATTGTAATTACATGGTCCTGTTAAAACAGGGAGCAGAAAAATTGGGTCTTGCCCTAAACCAAAAATATTGCTGGAAGCTAGTATCATCAAGATTTAGGAGGAATACGATAGTCAGCATAAGCAGTCTTCAAGGGATCCCAGATAGTGATGGACGAACGTTTCGCCCGGCGGTCGTTTCGCGGCGAATTTCCGACATTCGCGGTCCGCACGTTCGAACGCCTTTTTCCGTCGTTCGCCGCGGCGGACTTACGTGTTTAATGTATACAAGAACTTTAACCTTTGGTGACACGTTTATCATGTGATACAGGACAGCCAATTGAGACATGACAGCACATGGACACTTGGACATTCCCCCTAACCTATAAATACACCCGATCCGGTGGCCATTTTACATTCTTTCTTCTGTTAAGATAGGGACAGGTTCCTGTGTGGAGTAGGGAGAGATAAACCACTAGCTATTTGGTACACAAAAGTTCTTTTCAGGACTGGTATAGGTGTTAGGTGTTGATAGGTTTGCTGTGCTGCTGATTCTTGCAGCAGCCTGAGTGTCTTTTGTTAGTTTAGAGAAAGGGAAAGGACGGTGTATGCTACAGGGACAGCCAGATTAGTCTTTCATCATCATCATCATCATCATCATTAGCTGTTACTATCAAGGTCCACAAAAGAGCTGTTCCAGTAACCACTAATCGTTCTCTTTTTTTGCCAATTTGTATAGGGACAGGAAGGAAGCAGTGTTGTCAGGCAGTGAGGGTAATTTTAAAGACTTGCTGTTATTATTAGTTCCACAAAGGTTCTTTTCAGGACTGGTATCAGTGGTACAGTAATAGGCTTGTACATGTATAATATTCTTTCTTCCAAATATAGAAAGGATATTATACTTGACTGCTGCCCTTCTGCTGCAGTCTGCTAAACATTCACAACTCACTTGTTCCACAAAAGTTCTTATAAGGACTGGTAACTTGGTATAGGGTGCTACGGTACATAGGCTTGAGTGCGGTACAGTCTGCTGTTCTGTAAGGACCGCTATCGGTCCACAATAGATAGGGTTGACGTGCACCACTGCTGACCGCTGCCCTATACTGCAGCAGTCCTTCAGCGGTATAGGGACTGACGTACAGTCTGCTAATCACTAACACACAACCTGCTTGTTCCACAAAAGTTCTTATAAGGACTGGTAACTTGGTATAGGGTGCTACGGTACATAGGCTTGAGTGCGGTACAGTCTGCTGTTCTGTAAGGACCGCTATCGGTCCACAATAGATAGGGTTGACGTGCACCACTGCTGACCGCTGCCCTATACTGCAGCAGTCCTTCAGCGGTATAGGGACTGACGTACAGTCTTCTAAACACTAATACACAACCTGCTTGGTCCACAAAAGTTCTTATAAGGACTGGTAACTTGGTATAGGGTGCTACGGTACATAGGCTTGAGTGCGGTACAGTCTGCTGTTCTGTAAGGACCGCTATCGGTCCACAATAGATAGGGTTGACGTGCACCACTGCTGACCGCTGCCCTATACTGCAGCAGTCCTTCAGCGGTATAGGGACTGACGTACAGTCTGCTAATCACTAACACACAACCTGCTTGTTCCACAAAAGTTCTTATAAGGACTGGTAACTTGGTATAGGGTGCTACGGTACATAGGCTTGAGTGCGGTACAGTCTGCTGTTCTGTAAGGACCGCTATCGGTCCACAATAGATAGGGTTGACGTGCACCACTGCTGACCGCTGCCCTATACTGCAGCAGTCCTTCAGCGGTATAGGGACTGACGTACAGTCTGCTAAACACTAATACACAACCTGCTTGGTCCACAAAAGTTCTTATAAGGACTGGTAACTTGGTATAGGGTGCTACGGTACATAGGCTTGAGTGCGGTACAGTCTGCTGTTCTGTAAGGACCGCTATCGGTCCACAATAGATAGGGTTGACGTGCACCACTGCTGACCGCTGCCCTATACTGCAGCAGTCCTTCAGCGGTATAGGGACTGACGTACAGTCTGCTAAACACTAACACACAACCTGCTTGGTCCACAAAAGTTCTTATAAGGACTGGTAACTTGGTATAGGGTGCTACGGTACATAGGCTTGAGTGCGGTACAGTCTGCTGTTCTGTAAGGACCGCTATCGGTCCACAATAGATAGGGTTGACGTGCACCACTGCTGACCGCTCACCTATACTGCAGCAGTCCTTCAGCGGTATAGGGACTGACGTACAGTCTGCTAATCACTAACACACAACCTGCTTGTTCCACAAAAGTTCTTATAAGGACTGGTAACTTGGTATAGGGTGCTACGGTACATAGGCTTGAGTGCGGTACAGTCTGCTGTTCTGTAAGGACCGCTATCGGTCCACAATAGATAGGGTTGACGTGCACCACTGCTGACCGCTGCCCTATACTGCAGCAGTCCTTCAGCGGTATAGGGACTGACGTACAGTCTGCTAAACACTAATACACAACCTGCTTGGTCCACAAAAGTTCTTATAAGGACTGGTAACTTGGTATAGGGTGCTACGGTACATAGGCTTGAGTGCGGTACAGTCTGCTGTTCTGTAAGGACCGCTATCGGTCCACAATAGATAGGGTTGACGTGCACCACTGCTGACCGCTGCCCTATACTGCAGCAGTCCTTCATCGGTATAGGGACTAAGAGTTTTGTCACAGGGTCATTTAAAAAATGACAGGCAGAGGAAGAGGCAGGCCCTTCCGCAGGGGTGGTAGGGGTAGGGCAGGAGCAACAGGCTTGAGCCAAAGTGGGAAGTTGCAGAAGGTGCGTTCAATTACTTTAAAGGATGCACCAGACTTGGTTGAGTGGCTCGCTCAGCCTTACTCTTCTGCACCCTCCTCATCCTCTCGATCTGCACCCTCTTCTTCACTCTCTGCTATGTGCACCCCCAAAGACACTACCACCAACAACACGACCACCACCACCACCACCACATACCTTCCGCTTGAGTCACTGGAATTATTTTCCGATCCATATCAAGAGGACATTTCTGATGCGCAGCCACTCTTGGTATTGGATCAGGAAGAGGAGGTAGCAACAAGCGCTACTCAGCAGTCTGACGCCAGTACCCAGATCAGCCCAAGGAGGAGGTTGGTCCCCGGTGTTGCTGCCTACTCTACTTATAGCGGTGGGGAAGGTGACGTTGATGATGACGTGTCTAGTGATGTCACGTGGGTGCCCACAAGAGAGGAAGAGGAGGGGAGTTCAGAGGGAGATATGGACCAGCAGATAGGGAGGAGAAGCAGCAATGACTTACATTGCACAGCAGGGACAAAGCAGACTGCAAATGTATCAGGAGCGAGTCATCGACCATGTACGGTCACATCTGGCGCTCCCAGGACACCGGCACATGGCTCCGCAGTGTGGGCTTTTTTTAACGTGTCCGCTGCTGACAATAGCGTTGCCATCTGCAATCTTTGCAGTCAACGCGTTAGTCGCGGTAAGCCCAATACTCACCTAGGGACGACCGCCTTAAGAAGGCACATGAGCAGCCATCACCGAGCCCAGTGGGAGCAACGGAACACACAAAGCCACACTGCAGGCTCTCACCGTCCAGCCTCGTCTTCTACTTCTCCTTCTCCTCTCTCCTCACAATTGTCCTCCACTCCACCTTCCATCACGCCAAGCTCACATTTTTCTGCAAAAAGGCAGGCTTCCGTGGGCCTAATGTTTGAGCGTAAAAAAATGATGATGCCGGATAACCCTCTTGCCCAACGGTTGGCGGCTGGCTTGTCAGAACTCATAGCCCGCCAACTACTGCCATATAAACTGGTGGACTCGGAGGCCTTTCGCAAATTTGTGGCCATTGGAACACCACAATGGAAGGTCCCAGGAAGGAAGTATTTCTCAGAGAAGGGCATCCCAGAGCTATATGGCCATGTTCAGCGGCAAGTGAATGTATCTCTGGCACACAGTGTCGGTGCCAAGATACATCTGACCACAGACACGTGGTCTAGCAAACACGGGCAGGGAAGGTATATCAGTTTTACTGCCCACTGGGTGAACCTTCTGACGGCCGTCAAGCATGTAACCCGTGGCACCCGTGTAGATTTGGTTTTACCGCCACGGATTGCATGCAGGCCTGACTCTTCTTCTCCTCCTCCTACTCCATCCTCCTCCCTCTCCTCCTCAGCTGCCTCCTCCTTTTCCGCTGCTAGCGTCTCTTCCACTGCACCGCCCAAGCTCCCCAGAACCTATTCCACATGCCAGGTGAGACGTTGCCATGCCGTGCTGCGTCTGTTGTGCCTGGAAGCAAAGAGCCACACTGGCCCGGCACTCCTTTCAGCTTTGCGTTCACAGGCAGATGAGTGGCTAACACCGCTCAATTTGACAGTTGGTAAAGTGGTGTGTGACAACGGTGCCAATCTGCTTAGCGCATTGAAACAGGGCAAAATCACGCACGTGCCGTGCATGGCACACGTCTTAAACTTGGTCGTGCAGCGATTCCTTGTCAAATACCCTGGGGTCCAGGACATCTTGCGGCAGGCAAGGAAAATCTCGGCCCATTTCAGAAGATCTTACACGGCCATGGCTCGCCTTGCTGACATTCAGCGGCGACACCATCTGCCGGTCAGACGTCTTATTTGCGATTGCCCGACGCGATGGAACTCAACCTTCTATATGCTTGATAGGCTGCTCCAGCAGAAACGTGCAGTTAACGTCTACCTGTATGAACTCTGCGAAAGAAACGGTTCTGGGGAGCTGGGTTTTTTTTCACCGCGCCAGTGGCTGCTCATGCGCGACACATGCAGACTTCTGCGGCCATTTGAGGAGATCACCAAACTGGTCAGTCGCAGCCATGGCGCCATCAGTGACATGGTACCTTATGCCTTCTTTCTGGAGCGTGCATTGCGTCGTGTCATTGATCAGGCTGTGGAGGAGCAGGAGCGGGAAGATGAGGAAGTCGCAATGCTGGATGAATTCCCAGGGGGGGCTACTCTATCTGAGACAAGTCAACAACAGGAGTCTGATGAGGAGTCAGAGGAGGATGGTGCCGGGGCGGATGAGCAGGAGCAAGAAGAGCATGCTTTAAACCTTTCTGGGATCCCTGTTGTGCGAGGATGGGGAGAGGAGAATGAAGAGGACGACATTATCCTGGATGATGAGCAGGAGCCAGGCCACCACACCGCTTCCACTTTAGTGCAAATGGGGGCCTTCATGCTCCAGTGTTTTAATAGGGACCCCCGTATAAAAAGCATGAGGGTCAAGGACCAGTACTGGGTGGCAACGTACTTAGACCCCCGGTACAAACACAAAATGGCGGAAATGTTACCGCCGTCGCAGAGGGCTGTCAGAATGCAGCACTTCCAGGCCTTGCTTCGAGAAATGCTGCATTCTGCTTTTGCGTGCGCTGGCAGAGGAGCAATTCCCACTCCCAGAGAAGGATTTGCGGGTACCAATCCAACAGCGCCTGCAAGAAGAGGCCGGTTTGAAGATGTGTTGGTGACTTCGGATATGAGGTCATTCTTTCAGCCGACCCATCGACAGGTGTCATCCGGATCCAGCATCAGGGAACGCCTAGACCGTCAGGTGTCCGACTACATTGGGTTAACGGCCGATGTGGACGCTCTGAGGAGTGATGAACCCCTAGACTACTGGGTGGGCAGGCTTGACCTCTGGCCAGAGCTTGCCCAATTTGCAATCGAACTGTTGGCTTGCCCCTCATCCAGTGTCCTGTCCGAAAGGACGTTCAGCGCAGCAGGGGGGATTGTGACCGATAAGCGTACTCGCCTAGCTCACCACAGTGTTAACTACCTCACATTTCTAAAAATGAATGAGGCATGGATCTCGGAGGAATTCAACACATGTGACCAGTAGACCATGTATATGTCTATAAACTATTTTTTTAATCAAGCACACAGACCTTCTTAATTCATTTGGCTCACTTCCTTGACCCAAAAAAGCACACCGTACTATATGCCCCTACCCTCCTCTTTGAAGAGGTTGAGCGGTGTCATATTTCTACTGGGGCTGCTTATGATATCCCTGTGCTGTGCTGACTTCCTCCTGGGGGTTCTTATTATGAAGGGATCACACTATCCCTGTGCTGTGCTGACTTCCTCCTGGGGGTTCTTATTATGAGGGGATCACACCATCCCTGTGCTGTGCTGACTTCCTCCTGGGGCTGCTTACGGTGCTGCTGTCAGTGCTGTATGTCACGGTGCTGCTGTCAGTGCTGTATGTCACGGTGCTGCTGTCAGCGCTGTATGTCACGGTGCTGCTGTCAGCGCTGTATGTCACGGTGCTGCTGTCAGCGCTGTATGTCACGGTGCTGCTGTCAGCGCTGTATGTCACGGTGCTGCTGTCAGCGCTGTATGTCACGGTGCTGCTGTCAGCGCTGTATGTCACGGTGCTGCTGTCAGCGCTGTATGTCACGGTGCTGCTGTCAGTGCTCTGTATTACGGTGCTGCTGTCAGATGCCTCTATCACGGTGCATGTGTCATTCCGGTATGTCACGCTGCTGGTGATCATCTCCTGCACCCTCTTCTTTGCCTACCCTGGTCCCTGACCTTCCCTCTCCTCCATTGCCTTCATTAGCTCCATAGTCCTGAATTGTTAGAACAATTTCCCAAATAAAATAAAAATGCTTGTAGTTATCGATCCCAAATTCACCTCATACATGTATTATGTCATTGTCCAGATGGTGGGACTACGTTTTACCCCCTAATAATTACCACGTGGCCGCAAATTCGACATGAAGGTTTGCAAAGTTCGCCTCCCATTGAAGTCAATGGGGCCCGCGGCGAACGTTCGGTTTCGCGAACGTTTGGGTCCGTTCGCATTTCGCTTTCGCGAAACGTCCCGTCGGAAGTTCGTCCATCACTAATCCCAGATCCATAGCAAATTCAATCAGTTATATCAGCATCAGGTGCTTGATAGCTGCTGATCCAAGACCGATTCATTTTTATGAATGTGAGCCTATCAACAGAGTCTGTGGACAGGCACACTCTTTGATCCATTACAAACCTTCCAGCAGCACTGAATGTGCATTCAGAAAGCACGCTTGATGCAGGACAGGCCAGTAGCTCAATTGCATAGTGAGCAAGTTCTGGCCAGTGGTCTATCCCCAAGACCCAGTAACCCAGTGGATGCTCTGTTGGAAAGGTCTCCAAGTCTTCTCTTGCCCCTAGATATTTCTGCACCAAGGCAGACACTGGCGATGTTTGCTCGAACCAATCAGAACTTGGCGCTGAGGACTGAAAAATAGTCAGCCGGCCACCTTCTCCACCACTCTTTGACTAAACAAAGCCAACAACAACATGTTGTCCAGCACTAGGAAATGGTAACCTACCAGGGTCTGGAAATGCGTTGCACAAACCTTTCTTCAAGGCCTCCTGAAGAAGTTTCATCCTCTGCTCCTTCTGCGAAGGCAGAATGAGTTCTGCGACCTTACCCTTGTAACATGAATCAAGAAGGGTTGCCAGACAATAATGATCCCTCTCATTGATACCACAAATCCTAGGGTCCTTTTGCAGGCTTTACAAAATCAGGGAGGTCATGCAGCGTAAGTTTGCTTTTGATTCCGAGTCCTCTAGATCACGAAGGATCACATTATCCTTAACTACCTCCTCCCAGCCACCTACAATGCCTTGGGTTTCTGGGGACTGAAATACATCCCTTGAAGACTGCTGAGTGTTATCCTCTATATCCATGCTGACACAACCTTCCTCCTCCTCCTCCTCCTCCTCTTCCTGTGTGTTAGGAATGCTATTTGGATAAAGGGGGCCTTGAGAGGAAAGGAAGTCCTCTTCCTCCCGCTGTTCTGCCTCAAGTGCCCTGTCCACGATTCCTCGAAGCAGGAAAACTAGAGGAACAGTGTCACTGATGCACGAATTGTTGCTGCTGACCATCCTTGTGGCCTCCTGAAATGGAGACAGGACAGTGCATGCATTGTTGATCAGTAGCCACTGGGGTGGCGAAAAAAAGCCAAGCTCCCCTGACCCTGTCCTGGTGTGATACTCGCACCGGTACTCATTGATGGCCCTCTGCTGTGTGTGCAGCCGCTGCAGCATTACCAACGTTGAGTTCCACCTGGTGGGCATGTCACAAATGAGGCGGTTGGTGGGCAGGTTGCATTCCCTTTGAATGTCAGCCAGCCAAGCACTGGCATTGTATGACCGGCGGAAATGACCACAGGCTTTTCTGGCCTGCCTCAGGAGATCTTGTAAGACTGAGTACCTGCTCAAGAACCGCTGCATCACCAAATTTAGGACGTGTGCCAAACATGGAACATGGGTCAAGTGTCTCTGTTGGAGGGCGGAGAGAAGGTTGGTGCCATTGTTACATACAATCATTCCTGGCTGAAGCTGGCATGGTGTCAAACACCTCTGAGCCTGCCCCTGCAGAGCCGACAATCTCTGCCCCAGTGTAGCTCCTGTCCCCTAGGCAGACTAACTCAAGCACCGCATGGCATCTTTTATCCTGACTGCTTGCGTAGCCCCTTGAACACTTAAGAAACACTGCTGGTTCAGGGGACAAATCTGCAGAAGAGGCCATAGAGGAAGAAGAAGAGGAGGGGTGGAGGAGAGAGCCGTGGCAGAATCACCACTAGCATTTTGGTGTGGTGGCAGAACGAGCTCCAACACTGAACCCTGTCCTGCATCCTTCCCAGCTGCCAGCAGAGTTACCCAGTGAATGGTGAAGGAAAGGCAATGTCCCTGCCCATGCCTTTTCATGAAAGGGGGGCAGAGTCTACCAGCTGAAAAGGCAGCAGTTGTCGTGCTAGCAATTTGGCCAAGATTGCATTTAGACACTGAGCATGTGGATGACTGGAACCGAATTTCCTTTTACGGTTCAGCAACTGGGGTAGGGAAATTTGTCTGCTAAAATCAATTAGTGGTGTACTGTTAGCAGATTGGCTGCAAGTACTTGGGACACCTATTGCTATACCTTCATTCCTCTCAGTGCAGGTTTTTGAGAGGACTGGAGGTATAGTAGTGTTGGAGATCCCAGATGAGGAGCAAGGAGAAGTCTGCCTTTTTCTTTGATGTGAGTCTTTCAAGTTCTGTTGCCAACGGACTGCATAGCAGGCCGTCATATGTCAAGTCAAGCATGTGGTGCCCAAGCGGCTGTTGTTCTGCCCACGCTTGATCCGCTTCAGACAGATCTTCTGCACGCGTGTTGAAAAAGGCCCACACCAAGGAACTTTTAAAAGTCAGGAGGGAGTCAGCAGCGCCCTGCACCTGCAGAGCTCTGCGGTGTGATGCAATAGGATGACTGCCCTTAAGCTGCCCCCTAGAGGACATCCTGCCTCATTGAAGTTGTGCCTCCTTCTCCTCACTTTCTTCCTCTCTTCTCTCAGGCACCCAAGTACAGTCAGTGACGACATCCCGTACCTCCCTGTCACTGGAGAAAACTTGGCAGTATGCTGCAGCTGGGGGAACATGACTGCCAGTTTCTTGTCCTTCTGTGGCACCCCCTCACTCCAGGTTCATGTTCCTCCCTTCCTCAACCTGTGAATCAACATTGGAGCCTTCAAATCGTTGCGCATCCTCCAGCAGCATATAACCGACACTGTGGTCGAATAACTCTGGGCACTCCTCTGTGCATGATGGTGGGGCTACGGAAGGAGTGACTGTGGACAAGGAGCCGGTGGAATAGGCCACTTTGGCAGCTGCATTGTAAGACAAACTACTTTGAGCCTGGGTGACAGAGGATGAGGAGGATGAGGACGACTTTGTTATACACTCCACCAACTCTTCTGCATGTTGTGGCTCAATAACATGACCAGCAGCAGCAAAAAAATGATAACCGTGCCCCACGGCCACCTGCAGAGGATGCCCCATGTCCACGACCTCCACTGTTGACTGTAGACACAGAGGCTGCTTGCCCTCTTTTTAGTGGCCGGTGAGCGATTGCCTCTCCTTGGTGGCCTTCCAGACACCATGTATTTTATACTGGGTACACTGTTCAAAGTGTAGTAGAAACTGTAAACACTGTATTAGATACTGTGTACACAGCCTGAAGTGTATTAGAAACAGTACACCACGAAATGCACTGTAAATATAGGCTACACTTTATGCAGAGTATATATGTGTAGCACCCTCTACCTTAGGTAGGTAGATGCTAGAGTAGTGGGTTTGTTTTGTACTGTCAGAGCAGGTAATTTTAGGCAGTCCTATGCTGTGAGCAAGGCCTGTTTGTTTTGATCTGGGGACAGGGGAGTGCTTTAGTGTAGCAGCAGGTGACTGGCATGTGCTTCAGCTCCTGGGCGCCTCCTCTGGTTTTCAGAAGGTCTTGGAAAAGAGGCAGGGAGGAGAGCTGGAGTGACATGGGGTGTATGTGGGAGCCCTGACCAATCCCCAACTAGGATTGGCAGGGGGCATGCCACATATATACCCATGGGCAGTCTGTTATGGGAGGAGTTGTCAGGTGGAAGGACTGAATGATGGAGTGTTAAATTGTTGTGGTCTGAGTGAACACCCTTTCTGAGGGGTGGGGCGAACTCAGGCCTGGAGCTCGGGAGCTGAGGGGGGGGGGGGGGGGGGGGGCTTCACTCTACATGGTCATTGAGAGCTCTCCTGGGACAGGAGCAGGAAGAGGACAGTTGGGAGCACTGCCAGGAAAGTCATTCAGGAGGGAGCCATGCCGGGGTCAGGGAGTGAGAAGCACAGTGTGAATCTCTGGGATAGATGTGCCAGGATTTGGATGTGGAGCCAGAGGGAGGGACTGTGGTGTTTTGGAGTCAAGTTGTTGCAGCCACGAGGGCTGGCAGGATTTGCATTGGACGTGCTGGGATCAGTAGTCCACCAAGTGTCAGCACATTTATTCTTCTGTACTAAAATGGTTGCTACCTCAAAGGGGACTGCGGACCCCGGCCTGTAATGGGCTATTAGGAAAATGTCAGGACTTATTTAGAGAGGCCTAGCCATGTGCTAATGGAGACAGGAACCTAGATTTGGACAGTGAAGTGAAGCAAGTGAAGTAGTGTGCTGGAGGGGATGTGCAGAGGAAGATTCTGTCAAATTTAGACTCAGCCAACATTACATTTCTTTGAGAAGTATTTCATCATATGGGCATCTCATGTCCCTTTTTCCCGTCCAAGTTTAATCCCCTAATAAAAACAAGCAAGAGATTGCTCATTGTCTGGGAAAGTGTGCCAAAATGGATGCCTGACCAGCAGAGTAAAATGTGTGGACACGCAGCGACCCTACGGGGGCACCGCTACATACATACACTAGACTGTAGAGATTATATATATATATATATATATATATATATATATATATATATATATATATATATATATATATATATATACATACATATACATACACACACATACACACACACACACGTAGCGGCCATAACCCCCATAACAAAGTCTCTAATTCCACCCAGAGAGTAGCCACTCGCAGCTGGGCACTTCAAGGCTGAACAGATCTCTAGCCAGAGATCGTGGCAATCAGCACGTTGATTCAAAACTTGAAAAATCCTATGAACATGTGCAAGTTATAACTGGAAGTAAACAGGAACCTTTTTTCCTAAGTACTTGGAACGTTCTCCATCTCCTTAGTAGTCCTGGAAAAAGCGCGGATTTGTCAATGTACTTCCCAACTCAGTAACCAGGCACTTCTCAGGATGCCACTTGTTGGCCCTCCTCCGAAGAGTCCTCCCCCAGTCACTTTCACGAGCTGCGGTGCCCCTCCAAGCCGAGAGCACACCCGTACACTTTGAATCCTCCCTCAGTTACTGCACCTCGGACCAGCCGAGTCCGAGACTTGGGAACAGACAGATCCCTACCCCAGACCAGACGGGTCTATTGGGGGTAACCAACAGAAGCATGTTGCGGGATGTCGAACACCCCGTGACCGGGACCCCTCGTGGGGCTACCCCGGTCTTGGAACAAGGACAGACCACACGGGCCTCAAAAAACTCCTCTCCCTTAAACACGTGACCCCAACATCTTAAGTACTCCTTCCCAGACTCCTCAGCGAGGCCCGACACACCCACTGATTGGTTCCGAGAAGGCCGATACCTAAAACGTCCAACCAGGCCTGGTTCTAGCCTGCCATGTGCACCTCACCATACACATGACCAAGCAGAACCTCTAATGCCCCGTACACACGAGCGGACTTTTCGACATCCAAACTCCGACGGACTGAGTCCGGCGGACTATCCGATCGTGTGTGGGCTGCAACGGACTTTAGCGAAGCTAAAGTCTGACGGACTTTAGAAATGAAGCATGCTTTAAATTTTCCCGACGGAACTCCGCCGGACCCGGTCCCCTTTGAAAAATCCGCTCGTGTGTGTGCTACTCCGACGGACTAAAACCGACGCTAGGGCAGCTATTGGCTACTGTCTAGGAACTTCCTACGTCGAATCCAGTCGTACGTCATCACGTTCGACTCCGTCGGAGTTTGGTGTGATGGTGTGTGGTCAAGTCCGTTCGGTCGAAAAGTCCGCCAGAACTCCGTCGGAACTCCGGCGGAACTCCGGCGGAACTCCTTTGGAGGTCTGTCAGACTTAATCCCTCTCGTGTGTACGGGGCATAACACAGCCCAGCCAAACTGATGTCAAAGTCAATCTACATAATTAACCATCAGAACCCCACTACTGTTCTGAGACAAAAACAAAATTTACGCCTGTATGACACTTTGTCCAAAATGTCATCTGCCACACACACACACACACACACACACACACACCAGCCTGAAGTGTATAAGAAACAGTACACCACGGAATGCACTGTAGATATAGGCTACACTGGATGCAACATATAAATAATATATAAATAAATACAGTCGTGTGTGTGTACGTACACATACACATACACACACATAGATACAGTGGGGCAAAAAAGTATTTAGTCAGCCACCAATTGTGGAAGTTCTCCCACTTAAAAAGATGAGAGGCCGGTAATTGTTATCATAGGGATCACCTCAACTATGAGAGACAAAATGTGGAAACAAATCCAATCACATTGTCTGATTTTTGAAAGAATTTTATTGAAAATTATGGTGGAAAATAAGTATTTGGTCAATATCAAAAGTTCCTCTCAATACTTTGTTATATATACTTTGCTGGCAATGACAGAGGTCACACGTTTTCTGTAATGCCCTGTACACACGGTCAGACTTTTCAACGGAAAATGTGCGATCGGATCTTGTTGTCGGAAAATCCGATCGCGTGTGGGCTCCATCAGAATTTCCGACACGCAAAGTTTGAGAGCAGGATCTAAAATTTTCCGACAACAAAATCCGATCGTTTAAATTCTGATCGTGTGTAGACAATTCCAACGGGCAAATTCCACGCATGCTCAGAATAAATTACGAGATGAAAGCTATTGGCTACTGCCCTCTTTATAGTCCTGTCGTACGTATTCTACGTCACCGCGTTCTGAACAATCGGATTTTCTGGACAACTTTGTGCGACCGTGTGTATGCAAGACAAGTTTGGGCACAAATCCATCTGAAAAAATCCAACGGATTTTGTAGTCAGAATGTCTGACCGTGTGTATGGGGCATAAGTCTTCACAAGGTTGTCACACACTGTTGCTGGTATGGTGGCCTCCATGTCCTCCATGCAGATCTCAGTGATGTTTTGGGGCTGTCGCTGGGCAACACGGACTTTCAACTCCCTCCAAAGGTTTTCTATGGGGGTTGAGATGTGGAGACTGGCTAGGCCACTCCAGGACCTTGAAATTATTCTTACGAAGCCCCTCCTTCATTGCCCGGGGCGGTGTGTTTGGGATCATTGTCATGCTGAAAGACCCAGCCCTCATAGCCCTCATCTTCAATGCCCTTGCTGATGGGAGGAGGTTTGCACTCAAAATCTCACAATACATGGCCTCATTCATTCTTTCATGTACACGGATCAGTCGTCCCAAAGCATGATGTTGCCACCCCCATGCTTCACAGTAGGTATGGTGTTCTTTGCAACTCAGCATTCTCTCTCCTCCAAACACAAGTTGTGTTTCTACCAAACAGTTCTACTTTGGTTTCATCTGACCATATGACATTCTCCCAATCTTCTTCTGGATCATCAAAATGCTCTCTAGCAAACCTCAGATGGGCCTGGACATGTACTGGCTAAAGTAAGGGGACACGTCTGGCACTGCAGGATCTGAGTCCCTGGCAGTGTAGTGTGTTACTGATGATAGCCTTTGTTACGTTGGTCCCAGCTCTCTGCAGGTCATTCACTAGACCTCCCCCCCTCTCCCCCATGTGGTTCTGGGATTTTGGCCCCACAGGGTGAAATCTTGTGTGGAGCCCCAGAACGAGGGAGATTATCGGTGGTCTTGTATGTCTTCCATTTTCTAATTGTTGCTCCCACAGTTGATTTCTTCACACCAAGCTGCTTGCCTATTGCAGATTCAGTCTTCCCAGCCTGGGGCAGATCTACAATCTTGTTTCTGGTGTCCTTCAACAGCTCTTTGGTCTTCACCATAGTGGAGTTTGGAGTGTGACTGTTTGAGGTTGTGGACAGGTGACTTTTATACTGATAACAGGTTCAGACAGGGGCCATTAATACAGGTAATGAGTGGAGGAGAGAGGAGCCTCTTATAGAAGATACAGGTCTGTGAGAGACGGAAATCTCGCTTGTTTGTAGGAGACCAAATACTTATTTTCCACCATAATGTGCAAATAAATTCTTTCAAAAAATCAGAGAATGTGATTGGATTTGTTTCCACATTTTGTCTCT
This sequence comes from Lithobates pipiens, assembly GCF_037356315.1. Taxonomy (NCBI): domain Eukaryota; kingdom Metazoa; phylum Chordata; class Amphibia; order Anura; family Ranidae; genus Lithobates; species Lithobates pipiens. Next base: position 285,442,904 of record NW_027507790.1, read on the forward strand.
CATAGTTGAGGTGATCCCTATGATGACAATTACAGGCGTCTCTCTCATCTTTTTAAAGCGGAGGTCCACCCTAAAGTGGAGCTTCCGCTCATTGGAATCCTCCGGCGCCACAATTGGCACCTTTCAGAGGGGAGGGGGGTGCAGGTACCTGTACAGTACAGGTATCTGCACCCACTTCCGACGTAGATTCTGCAGAATCTATGCCCCTTTCCGAAAGTCCCCCCGCTGCCTGCTGGGAAACACACGGATCCCAGAGACAACGGGGGCCATCCTTATTGCGCAGCGCGACTCGCGCATGCGCAGTAGGGAACCGGAAAATGAAGCCGAAAGGCTCCACTTCCTGATTCCCATACCCAAGATGGCGGCGGAAGCACCCGAGAGACGATCGAGAGATCGTCTTCGGGTGCCGACATCGCGGGCACGCTGGGCGGGTAAGTGTCCTTATTTTAAAAGTCAGCAGCTGCAGTATTTGTAGATGCTGGCTTTTAAAAAAAAAAAAAAAAACGGCGTAACTCCCGGCGGACTCCCGCTTTAAGTGGGAGAATTTGCACAATTGGTGGCTGACTAAATACTTTTTTGCCCCACTGTACATTATATATAAGGAATGGCAAAGAGAACACACCCCATCTCTTTGCCTAGTGAAAGCACCTCACACAGTATAGTAAAACACTGGTTAGGCACACGGTTAACCCTTTGATCGCCCCGATGTGTAACCCCTTCCCAGGCAGTGTCATTAGTATAGTGACAGTGCAAATTTTTAGTACTGATCACTGTATTGCAGCCCTTTCACACCAAGCCGCCCATAGCGTCGGCGGTAAAACGCCGCTATTTTCAGCAGCGTTTTACCATTGAATTAGCGGTGCACTTTGGGCACTAGCGGGGTGCTTTTAACCCCCGCTAGCAGCCAAGAAAGGGTTAAAACCACCCGCAATGCTCCGCAATAGTGGAGTTTTGTCGGTGGTATAGCCATGCTGCCCCGTATTTTTTTTTTAAAAATGGTCAGTCTGTTTTGTTTATAGTGCAGGTGATCGAATACCTCCAGAAGAAAGCTCTATATGTGGAAAAAAAAAAAAAAGGACATACATTTTATATAGGTACAGTGTCGCACGACCACGCAATTTATAGTGAAGCAACACAGTGCCATATTGCAAAAAAATGGTCTGGCTATGAAGGGGGGGGGGGGGGGGTGGGGGTAAATCTTCTGGAAGTCTAATGGTTAAATAGGCTTTCTTGCATAGATGTTATGGCTGAAATTTGGGGTTTTTGCCCTGTTACATGTAAAGCTGTCTGCCTGATTAAAATGCCTTTTTGCCTCTGGACATTCATGCTGCATGTTACTTTCCCTCACTTAGACCCCTTTCACATCAAGGGCGTTCCGCCCTAAAAAAGCTGCACCATTGTCTGCAGTGTGATCCCCCCCCCCCCCCCCCCCGAGGGCTTTCACACTGGAGCGGTGCGTTGGCAGGACGTCAGGAAAAGTCCTGCCAGCAGCTTCTTTGGAGCGGTGAAGGAGCGGTGTGTTTACCGCTCCCCATTGAAATCAATGGGGCAGCGCTGTAATACCGCCGGCAAAACGCCGCTATTGCGGTTTTAACCCTTTCTCGGCCGCTAGCGGGGGTAAAAGCGCCCCGCTAGCAGCCAAAATACGCCGCAAATCCGGCGCGAAAACGCCGCTAAAGATAGCGGCGTTTTACCGCCGACCCTATGGGCGGTGTGGTGTGAAAGGGGTCTCATGTGTCTCTAGATCTAACAGATCCCCTTATGGTAGCTGAAAGGCTTTGCGAGTTCCACAGCAGCGAAGGGCGGAATGACAGGACCTGATTGGATGCATATTTGAAGTGTAACTCCACTTTTGTTACAAAATAAAGTAATGATATTGACAATTCCCTTGGGTAAGCTCTGTACATTGCAAATATGTATTATTGAAAATCTGTTACAGAATCCTACCTTTTTGTTCTGGTCATGAGCAAAACTTTTTCATTATGTCCGCTTTCTGCATGGCAAGGTTTGATGTTTTTTAAATCACCTGGTGAAATCTCCGGGTTCAGGTCTTGGAAGCTGCAGTATCAGCCTCCCTTTAGCAGTAGTTAACCCCTTAGAGGTTTATTGCTAAACAAGCTAATTCCTATTGCATTTAAATTGGCTTCCTATCCTAAGCCATGGGTTGTCAGCTCATCCTTGTAGTCAGTCGTTGTAAGGGGCATCTTTCAGGGAAGAGTTTTCTTTTTAGGTGTATGGGAAGCCAACTAATAGGCTTTTTGCTATTAAATGCCTCTACATTGGCCTGCATATGTAGCACCCTGGTGTTTAGGCGGGGTTGCTCCTAAATTTCCTTGCCAGGTACAGCTGCTTTGGCTAATTGTTGAGGATCAATTGTTTTCACTCTAAAGGCCTGTACACACGATCAGACTTTTTGACAACAAACATGCAAATTAGCTGTCTTGGAGCAACATCCGACCGTGTGTACGCTCCATCGAACAAACTTTTTTGGTTTTCATCAGACTTTTGTTGGCTGTGCGAACGGACAAACTTTCTGGCAACAAATGATGGAGCAAAGTCCGATCGTGTGTACAGAAAACCATAGGACTTTTGTACAAAGTACAAACGGGCACGCTCAGAACCAATGCAAAAGATCAGACAACAATACAGAAGTTGACCAAAGGTGGCGGTAAAGAGCAGAAAAAACACGTGATTTGGTGAAAGTTGGCTGAAAAAGTCCTGCTGTGTGTATGCAATACAAGTTCACGGCCGACGCCCTTTGTACAAAAATCCAAGGGAAAGTTTATACAAAGTCCTATCGTGTGTATGAGGCTTAAGTCTGTAATTGCTGCACTTCTCTCTTTTGTCACTAGTTGGCCGGGTACCTGGTGGCATTAGATATGAGAGGGGCAATGCAAGGTCAGATTATGGGTATATGGGGTATCCCAGCCAATGGGCAGAGATTTTCTTAAATCCCTTAGTCTGTTGGGAGAACCTATATATTTGGGTGGAGTCAGGTGATCGGGGTTCTGTGCCACCTGGGGCTGTCTGGGTGGATGTGTGTTGTATTGCCCGGGCTGCTAGACTGGAGTTTGGGCCTATCCCAGACACATCTGGCTGCTGGGTTGTCTGAGGGCCTATCCAGAAGCAGGAGAGCAGCGCAGGGTTGGGATTGGGGCTTGCAGTCGACCATAAGTGACGGTTCTGCCGGCCGGAGAACCTGTCGTGGTCGGAGGTAGAGGGGAAGCTGTCGCCACTAAGGTGCCAACCACCATGATTAACTGAAGCAAGTACCGAAGCTGTATTCTCACCAACCAAGGACAGTGAAGAATTGGGAAACTTCAGTGGTTATCAAGCCAGGGACCCAGCCAGTGGAGGGGACGCTTGCAGAGCAGCCTTGTGTGTCAAGCCAGGGACCCAGCCAATGGAGGGGACTCTTGCAGAGCAGCCTTGTGTGTCAAGCCAGAGACCGAGCCAGTGGAGGTGACACTTGGAGAGCAGCCTTGTGTGCCAAGCCAGGGACCCAGCCAATGGAGGGGACGCTTGCAGAGCAGCCTTGTGTGCCAAGCCAGGGACCGAGCCAGTGGAGGTGACACTTGGAGAGCAGCCTTGTGTGCCAAGCCAGGGACCCAGCCAATGGAGGGGACGCTTGCAGAGCAGCCTTGTGTGCCAAGCCAGGGACCGAGCCAGTGGAGGTGACACTTGGAGAGCAGCCTTGTGTGCCAAGCCAGGGACCCAGCCAATGGAGGGGACGCTTGCAGAGCAGCCTTGTGTGCCAAGCCAGGGACCGAGCCAGTGGAGGTGACACTTGGAGAGCAGCCTTGTGTGGCAAGCCAGGGACCCAGCCAATGGAGGGGACGCTTGCAGAGCAGCCTTGTGTGCCAAGCCAGGGACCGAGCCGGCCAGTGGGGTGAAGCTTGAAAAATATCTTGAGTGCCAAGCTAGGGACCCAGCAGAGAGGCGGGGGTGACGGTCAAGGAAGATACTACAGTGAGGATTGGAGGAGCTCAAAGGATTCAGTGGCAGTGAATCATCTAGTCTAGTGAGACTGGGACCTCAGTAATCTGAAGAACTACAAGACGTCATTGTATTGGAATTGAAGGAACTGTTACAACTTGAGTTAAGAACAGTTAAAGACTGTTGTCATAGGAGACAGCATCACTAACCATGCAGATATGGCGTCTTGCCAGATGCCTTTCGCTGCATGGCTGTCCTCCTATTGAAGTCTCGGAGTCTGCCATCTAATCTTGCAACTACCTGTGTCCTGGTCCTAACCCTCTCTCTCAAAGTTCTGTAAAGAGAAATAAAAATATTTTGCATTCAAGACGTGTCTGGCGCCCAATGACGAACACATTTGCACCCACTATGCCACACAACCCACCATATAAAGGAGGATGTCAGCTAGCTCTGGCCCTGGAAGTTCTCATTAGACTGAAGGAGGCTTGGGACCTTGCTACACATAGAATGCATAAAACTGCCACCTTTAGAACCACTTTATTGGATACTGCTTTTTTGGCTCAAGGGAATGCAAAGACTTAAAAGGCCGTACAATAGAAACTGGCCGACATTCGGCCCATGTGTATGACAGCTGGTACGCCAGAAGCCGGTCGCCCCCCCTGTCAAAACACAATAGATCAGTGGGAGAGATCGCTGTACTAACATCTCATAGTACAGGGGCTCTTCCCACACACTAGCTTTGGCTTCATTAGAAATTTAGACCATCTCTTAGTCAATTCTTTTGTAAAAATCAGAAGGTAAAAAAATGATCTAGATTCATGGCTGGATATTGGACTAAGGTTTGTCTCTTATGGAAGCGATAGCAACATGCTCAACCAGGAGCCAAGATGGTGCTGGTGATGTGCTTTGACTTGACTTCTCACCATTTTCTAGCTGATAATTGATACAGAATCCATTTAGTATGGCCCACCCCCAGGAAGAATACGGATGATGTGGTCCTCTAATAATACATGGCGTGGTCCTTTACTAATACCTTTCATGGCTCACTGTGGAGGCAAGCTAGCATCTTTATTCAGTTATTTCTGGTGTTAAAATATGTTGGCTAAAGCAGCCCAACCGGATTTGGATTTAGTTATTTTCTCATCTGTAGGCTGCCATGGAGTTGGTCAGGAAAACTGAAAATTGTTCTCAAATACTTTCCTGATCAACTCCATAGCAGCAGAGAATACAGACAATACAGAGAATACAGAGAATACAGAGAATACAGACAATACAGAGAATACAGACAATACCTACCAGAATACCTACCAGCCATTGAGTAGTTTAGTTAATGAGACACTTGGAGTGGAGCAGCCTGACGATGTATGAGGAAGGGGGTCCTATGAAGTAGGAGTGAGGGGGGGACATAACATGGCTGCCATGGGGGGAATCCGGAAAACTGCAGTAAGTATTTGATAGTAACTTTCAGTTTTTGTTACCATTTTATATAGCGCTGGCATATTGCAAAGCACTCGAAAGAGAATATATAATTTTGCTAATAAAAAATGTTACTAAGCACTTTCTATATCACCACTAAAAGAACCTTTTTCACTGGAAAGCAGACAAACATTTCTGTGGGAAAAAACCTTTATGACATCATCATGCCTGGAACTCCCAGAATTTTTTTTTTTTTTACTAATACATAGTTCCTCATTTTAAAACAGTATTGTACTTTTCTGTCAGTCAGAAATTATTCTCTGTTTGGCAAAAGACAATGGAAGAAATCAGAATTTGCTTACAAATCACGGTGAGGCTCTTTTCCAACAAAGCCAGAATTCCCGAATGCAGCTTACAAATATTCCAGGAGCCCATCACCTTTTTTCTGGTATACCAGCTGATGTTTGAAACCAGTCTGAGCCCTTGTACACACGGTACACACATTCCGACAACAAAATCTGTACGAAACTGGTGTTGTATACACACGGTCCGACAAAGTTGTCGGAAAATCTGATCGTTCGGAACGTGATGACGTTCGTTCGTTACGACGGGACTACGTTCAGGCTAGTAGCCCATAGCTTTGGTCTCATAATTTGATCTGAGCGTGTGTGGCACTTTGTCCGATCGGAATTCCCTACAAACGATCGGACAAAGTCCGATCGGATCATGTTGTCGGAAAATTTTATAGCCCAGCTCTAAAACTTTGTCGGTCGGATATTCCGACGGAAACAGTCCAATGGAGCCCACACACAGTCGGATTATCCGACAACACGGTCCGATCGGACGTTTTCCATCGGAATGTCCGACCGTGTGTACAAGGGCTTACAGTGGGAGTGGCTGTTCTGCAAGCAGATGAGTGGTAGGGAAAGGAAATTACTGGGCTTACAAGATGTGGAGTGCAGTGATCCAGGCGGCAGAACGGTGGTACCGTCCAGAGCTGCAAACTCTTTACAAGCTTTGTCAATCACCTGTGCTGTGCTGTGCAGCTGGTACCGCAGGGGTAAACAGGGCCCCTTCTACATTCATTCTATATTGCATGGAAGCATTAAGAAATAAAAGTCTTCATAAAACCATTTTGATGCCGCCCCCAAACGGTTCTGCCTCAGGCACATGTCTGCTTTGGTTAGGTCTGCCAAGGCAGTGAGAATTGAGCTTGCTTCACCGATTTTGGTCCACAGCAGAAAACAGCTCCTTTTATGCTTAGATAACAGGTGTTTTTTTTTTTTTAATAGACAGGCTTTCTCTGTATTTTGTAATAATTCCTGTGTCAGTGCCATTTGGCCCCAGGGCCTTGTTCCTTTGTCTGCAGACATCTACCTGTGACAACAAGCATCTGCCGTGCGCTTCTATTTCTTAGAGGAGGATTTATGAGGAGCCGAGGGCTGCTGCATGAAAATTTCCATTCTGTTGTAAGAGGCTGTCTGGACAGGGTCTGATTTTTATTCGTGATGTCACTTTAGCTGAGCATCTTTTAGTGAAAACTGCCAATTAAAAAAAAAAATATTCCAAATATATGAATGTATTAAAGCCTAGCTGAAGGCACCGAAAAAGCTATGCAGTCCAATACACATTGTACTAATAGCCCATAGCTCCCAACTGCCCCCGATTTCAAGGGACTGTCCCGGATTTGGAGCAACATCCCTCTGTCCCTCATTCCTTCCCATTTGTCCCTCATTTTGGTCCGAACTATATAGTTGTATATAAAATGCACTATTTATCTTTAAAAAAAAGTTTCCCCCAGTGCTAAACTTTTAATCCAATTTCTAAAATTGCTGCATTTGTAAGCCAGGAATAGTAGTGGTAAATAAAAAACAAAACAAAAGCCCTGGGGGGGGGGGGACTAAACTTTTTTGGGGGTTGATTTTCCTTTAAGGGGCCATGACCTATTTCTACATACTTTTGCTAGTAGCTGTCCCTTATTCCCATCTCAAAAAGTTGGGAAGTATGACAGACTACATATCCATACTGTAGAACAGACCCCAGACTGGGCTGGCAGTTTTTGTCTCTATGAGGTACACAGCAGCCAGGCACGAGCAGCTCCAGTGTCTCAGAACTCAAGAACAGGCTGTGCGCAGGGCAGGATTTACCATTGGGCTTGACTGGGCTCAAGCCCATGGGCCCCGCCCAATAGGGGGCCCCGTGGGCCCCGCCGAGATACATAGCCGAGTGTACTCGGCTTGGCTCTGCTCACAGTCACGCCCAGTCCCGCCCTATGATAGACATAACACAGGGACTGGGCGTTACTGTGAGCCAAGCCGAGTACAGTTGGCTACTCTCGGCTCCGCTCAGGACTGCGAGAGGACCCGAGAGCCGCTGAGAGGACCCGAGAGCCACCTAGAGGACCCGAGAGCCGCCTAGAGGACCCGAGAGCCGCTGAGAGGACCCGAGAGCCGCTTAGAGGACCCGAGAGCCGCTTAGAGGACCCGATAGCCGCTGAGAGGACCCGAGAGCCGTCGAGAGGACTGGAAAGCTGCTGAGATACAGAGGACTCTGTATCTCGGTGGCGCCATTTTTAAACTTCAAGACTGCAATGACAAGGCTGCAAATAACACTGATAAGGCTGCATTGATGGGCATTTAAATGTAAGTTTTTTCCTTAAACTTCCTTCCTAAAAGTTTTTTTCCTTAAAATTCCCTCCTAAACTTGGGGTGCGTGTTATACGCTGGCGCCTGTTATACAGTCAGTGCCAGTGAATGTATCATTAGCCAGATTCTAACCACAACAAATGTTTCCATGACTTGGATTACCAGTCTCGGAGTAAATCAAGATGTTGGGTCACCAGTTGCCCAAATCAAGCAAACCTGAGGACAAAGGTGGATAGCGAATGTGCTTTATAAAATATAAAGTCTTACACTGGTAATTCTGCAGACTGTTACCATGGTACAGGAAAGGAGACAAAACATTAAGCTGGATATAAGTTGTGACCTGAAAAATCCTCATTTTAACAATACAATACTGCTTTTCCATTAGTTCTCCTTGAAAGATAGCCGGTCAGTGAAGTCCTTGGACGTACGGTGAATCACTAATTAGATAAAGTAGTAGGTCTGTCACTGTTCAGTTAATATTACAAAGTAATTCATAATTCATTCTTTAATAATTACCTGTAGTGTCTCGGCACACAGCAGTCCCCAGACCTCCCGGGTGAAATGCAGTTTTCTGCCCTAGACTTGGAGCTTTAAATAAAAAACACATCAGAAAAGGTGTGTTTTCCACTGCCAATTACTCAACAACAGTGGCACAAATGTCAAATAATTTATTTTCCCATCTGCTCTACCATAATATCCTGACTCACTTTGAGAGATAGGACGTCCATAAACATCCAATCATGCACCTTGTTTGGTCATGAAAATGTACACTAGGTATGGGTAACAACGATTGTGTGTATGATCAGATATGGTCATCATCACAAAGGCATTTTGTAACTTGAGGCCAATACTTCTTATTGCAATGAGTGAAAAGGCATAAAACACCTCCTGTGTCTTTTCTGGACAAAAGCACAACAGAGTACTTAGCTAGTCACAAATATGTATCCCCACACCCCCTCTCATCACTCGCTGTTTTTTTTTTTTTGGAAGAAATCTATGGCCAATTGTACAGTTTTAACGGGTAACTATATTGTTTTTACAGTTTGTTTGGTTTATTAAACTGGGAGGACTGGGAATTTTTGGCCTGGGGCCATATGCATTCAATTGGCCTTTTCATGGGAGAGACAGATTTTTGTAGGTTAAAGGAAGAGTTTCATGGTGCCATAGTGATCGGTGGCCATAGTAAATGGTGGGATGTCCCTAAAGGACAGAGTTTTTTGTAACATATTCCAGCACCAGCTTGTGGGCGGGGCTTAAGGCACCCTAGTGGGCACACTGTGGAACTGCGTTCGCTAATGCCGGAGCCCCAGTCATGCGGTGGCACTCCAGATTTATAAGCGAGCGGGGAAACTTGCACAGTTAACCCTTTGCAATATGTAGCTACACTGTTCACACTACTGCATTATGGACCGAACTTCTGTAAGAGATCACCTCTCCTTAGGTGAGCGGCATTTCTGAGCCGGAGCCACGGAGCCTGTGCTGGTTTCCACCAACTCAGCAGTCCTGTCACCTTACTCCGAGTGAGAATATTCCATGTGTTATTAATAGATACAGGAAACCCACTTCTCTGTAACTTGTGCTTATTCTCATCCCAGGCCCCCACCACATCTCTCTCTCTCTGCAACTCAAGGCTAGGTTCCTAGGTACTCTGTGCCACTAGCTTGGTCCCAGTATGTGGGGAGCTGGTCCCTAGCAAAGGGGCCAAGGACACCACCCCTTTATTACCATATGTCCCTGCCATGTCACCGGTTTCCTGGCTTGTTGCTTTGGCAAGTGACATAAACATTGTAGTCCTTAGCAATCACAATAAAACCTCCTTAGGAGAGCTTTTATGCTCATAAGACCCATGTTGTTGTGGGCAGGGTCAACTGCGCCCATGCATGTGGGGTACAAGTCATGCTCACCAATGCCAATCAACCTCTTAGGGCATGCATGACCCCCTAATTTTATGAAATTACCTATCTGGAGCCAGAAGGAATGTCAGCCAAGCAAGTCTTTAACAGGAACATAGGAGAGCTTCTCTAGAGATGTGACCAAGGCGAAGGCAGAGATAAACTGGACTGGACTGCTTAAGTAGACAGGACTGACGAGCAGGATATCATCAACAGGCGAGTCCCTGTGGAGAGATAGGAGCTGGCAATTAGCCGACAGCTGAGCGGCCAGCTCAGAGAAGGAAGGGCTGAGACCAGCCCTGACACTCTTCCTTCGCAGGAACTACCAACTCACAGGTCAAACAAGGACACAGCGTAATAATCTTACACTGTAAGAAATGGCTTTTACACACAATTGCAGTTAAAATAAACAGACTCAGAGCACATATCCCAATGAATGGAAAACTTTTTGCATTTTGATAGCACCTGCTTACAAGTTTCCTTTGTGGCTCTTGGCATGTGGTTACATAACATCTCCAAGCTGCTAATGAAGTTGGTGTTAGAAGACTTTCATCTACATGATGTGGTTATTACAGGTCTGTAATGGGGAGCAGATAGCTATAGAACACTTTGCTTTGCGTCATTGACTGTAGATCTCGCTATGATTAATGACTGAATCATGAAGCATCTCTACTCAGGGCCAACAGACTAAAATATCCCACTAGCACTGGCCCAAGGGACAAATGCCCACCTTCCCTCCATCTCACGCCTCCCCTACATGTGAGTCAGATCTGATTAATGTAAATTATCTATGTGCCAGTGTTCTAAAAACCTTGCTCTAATCAGTGGTGGCCCATCCATTAGGGACGCCTGGGCGCCACCCACTCACTCCTCTCCACTCCTTATATGCATAGCATGAATCTATCCATGGACACTGCGGCCACCCCCTATTCATGTGTCTGGCCCCTTTTGGGTCACCCGGCACATGAATTACAGTGGCAGGGGTGTAGTTTTGAAGCACCTGATTTAGAGCCATAGGCTCTAATAGGCATTTGAAAGAAAAATTGGGCGGGCTCGGGTCGCAGCGCATGCACTTTGAGCCCACCCAGGTGTGTTGCAACAGCAAATTAATATTCATTGCTGCAACACTGATTCTCCTCCCGGCCAATAGGGAAGCAGGTCTGGTACCCATTACCCGATTGGCTGACAGTACAGGTGATCCTATTGGATGCCTTGCAAGGAGGAGAGAAGAGACGCACTGCGTCTCTATGAGAGGAAACAGAGGCGATCCCGGGACACATCTTGCTGTCATTCATGTGATGCCTGACCTGCCACTAAGATGGGGTAAGTGCTGGGCAGACAGCGAGTAGGGGTGGCGTTGTGCGTCCGTGCCTCTGGCCGCATGGGGGGAGGGGTCGCGCTGGACGAGTCTGCTGGCGGGTGGAGGGGGGGACCGTGTGTACAAGGGCTTAAAGGGACCAATTTAAAATGTCAAAATAAATGAATGTAGCCAAAATATGGCACAGCATCAACAACAACTGCTCTCAGGAAAATGGCAATGGCAACTCAAAATGTGTATTTATCGCGGATATACTGTATGTGCCCTTTAAGTGTAACGCAGTTCACTTATTAGTCGATTGTGCATTGTATGCTTTAGTAATCTGTGGTAATTGATCCCGTATTGTATCCCATTTGCAGTTGATCGATGCACAGTACAGTGAATTTTTGCCAACAGTAATGAATAGTGTGTCTGTACAAGGAGGATCCAGCAGTCTTGTTATCGTTACTCTTTTATCTGAATTAGATTTAATTCTGCATCATATTGATCTATTATGGGGGATCCCCGTCTAAGTGATTACACTATTGATCTGTATTGGGTCCGGGCAGATAATGGTTTAGTCCATACATCCATGAAACTCAAGTCAGACAGCTGAGGGCTGCGTCGTTTTGTGCTCTCAGCGAGCCAATTGAGTTAAAAAGCGATTTGCATTTGCGGTGACATTTTATTGAAGGCTAAATGTTCAGAAGATGCGATACTAACTCGATTTTCAGTGACAGCGCAGAATATTCATAACTGCATTAAGGTCACAGAGGATATGTTCAGTTGTGTAAGAACGATCTGTAATATGGAGGAGAGGTTCCTTAACCCTGTGTGTGGCAAAGCGCGGCATCGGAAAAATGTCAGCGCGCGTTGGCGTCAGTCTGAGAAATTATTCAGTGTGATCTTCTTATCGGACATACCGCGATTTATTTATTAATTGGTAGTTGTATGATACAATGTACAATGATGTATATTTCTATATACTATACGCGAGAAATGTCAGGATGTGACCCTAAAAATCATCATAATGACCCGGCGTCTCAGTATTTACACCCAAATCTCAACGTTATCATTCCAGCACTTTTTTTTTTTTTTAAAAAACGCATTCTGTGATTGTCATCATCAACTATTTGTTAAAGGGTCAGTTTACCGAAAAGTAATTCTTTATTCTCTTAAAAATCTTTCATGAATGCCTGGCTATAATATTAACCCTCAGGCCCCAATACTTTATGATCCCCATATTAGAAAAAAGTCACAAAAAATGAAATAACAGAAATCCAAACCCTCCAAATTCCTGTAATGTATGCTGAAATTTAAGGACACACTGATTTACTAAGACTGGAGAGTGCAAAATCTGGTGCAGGTCTGCATAGAAACCAAATCGGCCACTGGGGGAGTGCCAGGGGTCACAGGGGTCTCAATTGTGACCTGGCCCCATGCTCCAGGGGGCCTATGCGGCTTCCACATTATACACCTGGACAGGAGGGGGTGGTAAATACAAAAACTGATCCCCTCCATTTCTTCCTGCAGCTGCTGAAAGAGCAGGAGAAAAATTGATTTGTGAATATGCCGCCCCTCCTGTCCGGGTTACACACCTCTGCCCCTTGGGCCCCCTCTCCCCTCCTGCTGGCTACTGTGGGGGATGTGTCGGGATAGAGAGCCAGGGAAGGGGCTGGTAAATATGCAATTTTCAGGCCCCTTCCTTTTCAGAAATAACACAGTAAGTGATTTGTACTGATGACTCCTGTGTTCATTGATACCTTAAAAGGGGTTGGAAAGGGCAGGCCGCCCCCTAATACTTACCTGAGCTCCCTCTCTCTCCAGTGATGTTGCACAAGTGTCTCATCTTACTGGGACTCCCCTCATTGGCTAAAACGACAGCATGGAGCCATTGGCTCCTGCTGCTGTCAATCAAAATCAGTCAGCCAATCAGGAGAGAGAGGGGTAGGACTGTGTCAAGTCTCTGTGTCTAAATGGACACAGAGAGCGGTGACTCAGCTCGGGTGCCCCCATAGCAAGCCGCTTTCTGTGGGGGCACTTGGCAGGAGGGAGGGGCCAGGAGCTCCAGCAAGGGACCTGAGAAGAGGAGGATCTGGGCTGCTCTGTGCAAATCTCCTGCAACAGAGCAGGTAAGTATAGCATGTTTGTTTTTTTTTAAAGCAAAAAAACAACAAGCCTTTACAATCACTTTAAGCATAGTAAACAGTTTCCAATGCTTTGATTTGTGAATGAATGGGAGGGTAGTTCATTCATTCTGTGCAACTGAGGCTGTAGAGATGGAGGACTGTGTCCTCAATCTCCTTTCTGTCTTGGAGGAGGAGGAGGATGAGGACGGAGGAGGAAGAGGATGACGGCGAGGATGACGGCGACTAAAAATATTAAATTCGCTATTGTCACACAAGTGGGTGGGCTCTCAGAGCACTGAACCCACCCTTTTTTTAAGCCATTAGAGCCTCCGGCTCCACGTGCATCGAAAAAAAATACGTCACACTTTTCACATATTTGTAAAGGAAAAAAAAAATAATTAAAAACCATTTATCATTTTCCTTCCACTTCACAATTATGTGCCACTTTGTGTTGATCTATCACATAAAATCCCAACAATCCCATTTATGTTTTTTGCTGTAATGCGACAAAATGTGGAAAATGTCAAGGGGTATGAATACTTTTTCCAGGCACCGTACCACATAGAGGACACCAGAGACTGATACAATCCCTAATATTGAATATCCAAAAACCAAGACCACCAATATATATATATATATGCCACAACTCAAGGCTGCTTTTGCTGGCAGCAGTTCATCCAAACCCTGAATAACGTCGTCTCGCCAGCAGCCACCCCACCTTTGGGACTAGGGACTGGTGTGGAGCTCTACAGTTAGTTTATTGTAGTTTATTTCGAACATGTAAAAAAACAAAAAAACAAAAACAAAACGCACTATACAGTATAAAAGTGATATTAATTCAGTAGTAGACAATCTGAAAAACAACTCCTTACAAGACAGACAAAAAAATAAGCACTATAAACAATCATTTAGTTTATATGTCCGAAAAGGAGAGGGAAGAAGTCCAAACTTATCTAATCGCACTCCTTCATAAGTAATAAACTATTTCCCATCGCTAACAGTGACCTCAGAAGATGAAATGACCCCAATTGGCCTTCTATCGTGTGATTTTTCAGTCTCTTTGACCCTTGGGAGTCATTAGTGATTTTTTAGGAAAATCCGGCCCTAGATGGTTCAGAGTCATGGGGCAACCAGGAACAATGTTCAATACACGGCGGATCCAGAGATTCTGGATGTGAATCATCCTCGTTTTATGTTTTTCCTTTAAAAATAAAAAATCTGTGACCTATATATATATACACCTCCAAAAATCTCCCCTAGGATCCTTATTCAATAAACAGATCTACAGAATCCCCCCACACCTCAGACAACTCATTTTCATAGCTTCCATAATAGCTATTATGAGAGATGGGGAAAAAAAACATCATTCCTTTGAAACTAGTAAAAAATAAATTAAACTGGAATATGATTAATGGCAAACTTTCCGGCATACTAGATAAAGAAGCACAAAAATATGTCACCCATGGATACAATAAAACATATTCTTTGTGGAAGACCCCGCGTCCCTTTGCCTAGTTTTATATTTTTCCTTTCTGTGGGTAAGAAAAGACTAATGACACGCGTGTTTGTATTTCATAATGAAAATTCAATAAATATATTGAAATCTAAAGTGCTTATATGCATCGTTGGTCTGGGTCTATGACTCAAAGTATTAAGGTCCGTGTCAGTGGCGGCTTTTTTTTGGGGGGGGGGGCAGCAAAAACCACCTCCCCCGTTGGTCGGACTACCCCATCTAGACAGTCATGCCGCCACTTACCCCATCTCCTCCATCATGGCTTCCATTGTGCAGCTCCTCCCAGGTGTACAATAGGATTGCCTGTCCTTTCAGCCAATCGGGTGACGGGTCTCAAAACCCACTTCCTGATTGGCCAGGAGGAGGATCAGTTAATATACATTCGCTGTTATAACACACCTAGATGGGCTCCATTCACATTCCCTGCGTCCCGTGCCCACTGGCATGGATGGGGGGGGGGGGCGGCGCTCGTGCACCTTTAATGGACGGGTCGCCCCTGGTCAGGGTGTCAGCATAATCGTCAGGCAATCAGCATTTTCAGGATAGATTGGTCTCTTATGACAGGTTTCACTTAAACCTTCTGCTGCAGCCGCCAGGAGTGTGTAAATCTGGCAAGCTGTCAATGTAAGCAATCCAGCAGTTTAGTCAACAGCTGGATCGCTTCAACATACCCCTTTACTTCCAGTCCTCTTACCTGCGTGTGCCCCCCCCCCCCCCCCTGTTTCCCAGGCTAAGAGCACCCATTAGGCAGAGCCAGGACAAGAATGGTGGGTGCCATCAGGTAGACAAGGATCCACGCTCATGCCTATCTTCAGAGAACCGCATGGCCATCGTCACCAGGTAGAGGGGAGGGAGACCAGCAAATTCACGGACCTTCCCTCCCTATTAAGAAGTCAGAAGCAGAATGCTTTCTATTAGCTTCATTGGAGAACAAGTGAGACATCAGGGGTCTTTGTTTGTCCTTTGTGAATAAACATAAATAAAATGAAAGAGTAATAAGTTCCAACCACTTAAACAGCCAAAATAAACAAAAACTTATTTTTTTGGAGACCCCTCATCCCCTCATCCCCTCATCCCCTCATACACACACACTGCAATGTAATGCATGCATTGGAGGTGCCTATGATAGTGCTACACGTTACATATAAGCGCACATGCCAGAGTGAGAGCAATAATTCTAGACCCTTTATTCGTGGTTAACTGATGACCTGATTGGGGCTTTTAACCACTTCAATACCGGGCGCTTTCACCCCTTTCCTACTCAGGCCAATTTTCAGCACCGTCACACTTAGAATGACAATTGCACGGTCATGCAACACTGTACCCAAAACAAATTTTTTATCATTTTTTGAGATAAATAGAGCTTTCTTTTGGTGGTATTTAAATCACCACTTACAAACAAATAAAAAAAAAAAGAAGTTGCTTAGTTTTTGTTATAAAATTTTGTAAATAAGTAATTTTTCTCCTTCACTGATGAGGCGACACTGATGAGGCAGCTGATGAGGAGGCACTAGTACTGTATGCATCACTGGTGGTCATCACTGGTGGGAACTGACAGGCACCACAGATGGGGGGGGGGGGGCCCTGATTATCTGTGCAGATCTCCCTTGTGAGGAAAGCCGCTTATGGGCTGTCCTGGTGAGGAGAGCAATGCCACTTATTCTGTAATCGGCTGTGATTGGACACAGCTGATCACAGGGTAAAGAGCCTACGTCATAGGCTCTGTACCATGATTGGTGATGTGGCGAGTCCAAGGGACACACCGCACCACCCAGCTGCACCCCTGGGAGCGTGCACTAGTGGCCTGAAGGACGTCATATGTCGGAACAGTAGAGCCCCCCATCCGGCCGTCATTTTGCTACAAGCCGGGCAGGAAGTGGTTAAACTATCGCCTATGAAAAACATAGGGTGCCAAAGTGTCATCGTTTCATGGGTGTAAGCAACCTTAAGATTTGACATGTTGGGTATTATCTCTGATATTTTACAAAAAATAAAAAAAATAAAAAATTGGTAGTTTATTACATTTTTGCTCTCTAAAATTTACTTTAGTGTATTTTTTACTGAAATTGTGAGTTTCTCAAATCGTTGTACTAATATCATATGATGTGAAATATATAATGTTTTTGGGGTTTATGTAATCTTCAGGCCTGAATTTTTTTTTTTTTTAAAACATGCAGAAAAAAACCCTGCAAAAACAGATCTGGCAGTGAAAGGATTAGAGCAAACCTCTCTTTTGGTGTTTGCAGAAGTCACTGCTAATTATGAACTTTGCATATAAACACTTCAGTGGTGCATTATTACACCGTGAACAAAAACACCAATTCAGCTCGTCCCTTGAGACTCCATAATGGGCGTCACTATTTTGGCTGTCACTCAATATAGAAAAGGTAACGCCTGACTGTCAATCACAGCATACATGTCCAAAGACACTTGTGTGTGTTTGTCATATGTTGCTACTTTCTACATAATTCAGCAGCCGGGGAAGTGCATAGAGATGGAGATAAGGTCTTAGCTGATTACTTTTTAAAAAGTAAATAAATTAGCATATTGGTAGCAGGCCTCAATCACATGGGGCGGATCCCCTCAGCAGGAGATCTCTCTGTTGCTATTGGCTGAGCTGGTGGATGACAGGTCCATCTCTGCTCACTGAGCGGGGGGGGAGGGGCCTGTCAGAGCACCGCCACTGATTCCTATGGAGGGATTGGCCAAAAAAAACGGACAGCATGCCAGTTTTCATTAGATCTCATCCGATAGGACGGAGGTGAACATATAACCATATGTCTGATTTTAGCGGATCGGATGTCAGCGGACATGTCCCCGCTGACATCCATCGCTCCATAGACCTGCACGGAGCGTCTGTTCAGGTCCACCTAAGAAACTGACAGGCACAGGCATTCCCTGATGAAGTCACGTGACATGTGACGATACGCGTTGGAATAGGAGGAATTAGGTCACCGGAAGTGACGTCCGTGACACGAGCGGAACGCTCGTTTGTTCGATTTGCAAACCGTCTGTTTTATGTTTGTGAGTACCCTTTCATTACCTTTATAATTAATAAAAAGTATATACATACTTCACCATTGGAGCCTACCTTTTCCTTCCCTATGAGACCTTGATGTAACTACTGAATTATCAACACCAGTCGTGGGGACATTATTAATCTCCCAGGAGTAGGGATACAATTCCGGGATCTCCTATCATTTTACTGCTTTGCTGTTTACCTTACAGCAGTAAGGTAAGGGGCCACCCCACCTGGTGTGTGTTGAGCACCGAAGAGGCACAGGAGTTTATATTCACTGTTTTTGGCACTCTTTATTTGGAGAAGCACCTTATGAGCCACGTGTCACTTTTTTTTTATATAGAGACTCAAATTCATTTTTTCTATTTGCTGCATTTGCACCGTGTGATTCACATTTATGTCATTATTGATATATTTGTTTATTTATAGTGCTTGATTCTGCTTTGTTTATGAGGAATCTGATTGCACTGTATTATCGCACTAATTGGAGGTTTGAATTTCACATATGCGATTTTGGATATATGGATTTCTAAGCACTAGACACCTTACTATCCCTTTTGTGATGTGATCTAAGCACCTGACATTTTATTCACTTACTGCATTGTTTGCTGTTGCTGTATAACCTGTTTTTTAGAATTCTTCGGGTTATACTGTTTTGCACTTTTATATAATTGTTTACTTTGGGGATATCTACTAGGGGTTACACATTGAATTTGCTAATTTCATGCACTAGGCACTTTAGTTTAGCGTAATATTTTAAAGTAGCGCAACACCATTTATTTGATTTTGACATGCGATTTTTGGTGGTAGGGCTTATACCTCTGTCGGGGGTTTGCTGCAACCTGCCCGTAGTGTTAGTTTATGGTCTGTATGATAGCGCGGGGATACTCCATTTTTTTTCCAGTGGTAAAGGAACCCTGCACTGGTATAAATAGGGAGGCTACCATTTCTGCTTTCTGACTATTTCAGTACTTTTGGTGTAAAGTAACAGAAATAGAAATTGACCTGCCACTGTTAAGGAGCCCAGATGCAACTTTATCCCTATAAAAAAAATTCAGCGGCACAGTCCAAAGATTCAAAGAAGGTCCAGCTCACGTCTAGTCCATTCAGCCCGTGTTCAATCAAACTCTGATGAAGGAAATGTTTTTGGAACCCCGAAACACTTTGGATACTGTTTGGAATGTTCACCTGCAATCTGCTTCTATCCGGACCTCTTAGCGGCGGTGTGGTGATTCAGTTTCCATTTTAGTTACATTACATGACAAGACAAGGAGACATTGGAGAACCTCTGGGGTGTAGAAGCCGCCTGCCCCAGAATGAGATCTTTTACATTTACATCAATAATTTAACCCATTACCGACCCCAACTTGCTGTCCCTTTGTTTAGGTCTGTATGTCCAGGATTGGCAATCATGTGACCATTGTGATTGGCTGTCACAGTGGTCACATGATTGGGAGCCAGCCTCAGCTACCGATCATTAGTGGGTACCAAGAGCGGTCCTTTTTACAGCATAGAAATAAAGATCTGCCCAGAGACACTCATGTGTGGCATGTGGGGGGCCTCAAGTCTACCGCACATGTGTGTTATGCGGGTGGCAAAAGGTTAAGATAGCAATACCAATAAGATGGCCTAACAGGTCCAGTGCCATTTTTCTACTTTTCCCAATACTTTGATTGTCAATGACCTATAACAAGTATGCATGTAGGCAGGTGCAGTCTATGTTTGCAGGTGGCGCATTTCCGCGCAGCACTGTTGATGGAGTGGAATTTAAGAGGAACAGGGTTCCTCCATGGTTTCCTAGGTCACTGGAGAAGCTATCCTATTGAATGCTGCCACCCCTCAACCAGCCATCTTGGGTCAGATCCAGCTTATTTTAAGGCCCTGGCTCTCAGGTTTGGCATGCATTTTGCAACTTGGCAAAGTCGGGACAGGTACCCAGTCTGTTAGGGACAGTTCTAGCAGTAAGAAAAGGTTCCTGATGAGGAGGGAAAGCATATAGGGTGGCTGCTTCTCCGGACATCTTCCTGCTTGGGCATAAGACCGCCAGGCCACATTCTTCCCCTCTCTACTTACTACTGGAAACCGCAAGTGCCCCCGGCTGGGCAGTCTTTCCACCAGGTTTGTTGTGAACTGTTGCTGCATTACTTCAATACAAGTTTTATATTGCACCTGACTGCGAATTATTGCAGTGACACCGCGCTGCACCCCACCTACGGTACATGCAGTTTAGGAAACAGAAGCAGCCAGGCAAGTAGTATCCCAGAAGGAAGTCAGCAATAGAAGTCCTGAAATTCTCTCGCAGCAGATTTCTTTTAGCATTGAACACAATAACTAGTTTTTGAGCAGGACTGATAGAAGTATGTGATAGTCATAGGCAGGCTTTATTCTCTGCTACAGACAATGCTGTGAACAATGGTGCATCAGGAAAGCAGACATGTACAGTACATAAACTATCCACATTGCACATTTATTGCTGAATACATCATTTTGCCTATAGGTCTGTAGCAAATATGAAAAATTCCAGCCCCTCAGTTGCTGGCTTGTGGCTGCTGTGACTCAGGCTCAGTTAACACAAGTGCGATGCGAGAACCCTGCGAATGCACTGCGGGTTCCCCCATCACACCTGACTCGCAAACTGCTGGGAGTGTCAATAGAAAGTTAGTGGCACCCCCAAATCAGTTCGCATATCGCAGTGCAGGCATGTACTGGCCATCGGGACTGCCAGGAGTTTCCCGGTGGGCCGATGGCTCAGTGGGCCACTCTGATGTAAGGGGGCTGGTGATGGGACACTCTGATGTAAGGGGGTGCTGATGGGACACTCTGATATAAGGGGCTGCTGATGGAACATTCTGATGTAAGGGGGTGCTGATGGGACACTCTGATGTAAGGGGGTGCTGGTAGGACACTCTGATATAAGGGGCTGCTCATTGGACACTCTGAATTAAGGGGGTGCTGATTGGACACTCTGTTGTAAGGGGGCTGGCGATGGGGCCCTCTGATGTAAGTGGCTGCTGATGGGACACTCAAAATGTAAGTGGGCCGGTCTGAATGAAGTCCAGGGCCAAATTTCTGTCCCAGTCCAGCCCTGTCGCAGTGCGAACTGTCTACTCAGACAGGAATCAGATCACATGGCTGTGAACACCCATGCGATCCGATTCTGGCGTGGACCAAAAAAAGGGTCCTGTGCAAGTTTGGTCCGAATGCAAAGCAAATTCAGCCATATTATCTGTATGGAAGAAGTCGCATCGCACAGACATCGCATATGATTTGTACTGCAGTGTGGTGCGAATTCAATGCGATCTTGCACAGCGCACTGGTATGAACTGCGCCTCAATCTGCAACATGTCACGTAGGGTGTAGAATGACTAGGCTTGAAAGTCCTTGATAATGTCCGCATGGAAGAGCAAATTCAAAAGCTGGCACCGTGGCTTGCCGGGATGGATGCTTATTGTGTAAGTCATGTCTGTGCTTCCACTAATTATTCTGACATCACTAGAAGATGGAATAATCTCCCCAGATTTATGTGACATAGCGCAGACTGCCGCGTCCCCTCTCTCTGCTAGTGCGTTAACCCTGCCTTGTCAGGATCACGTCGAGCGCTCTACATCGTGTTTAATAATCGAGCAACAGAGTGTCGGCGGATGATTGATTCACATTGATTTCATTTGAGAACTCAAATGACTTAAAGCCTTGCTCCAGCCAAGGCCATTTCTTCAGCTTTGGATAGAATGGGAAAGAGTTGAAATCTCTGCCAAGTTTTTATTTTTTCTGTATCCCCACTAGGGATATTTTTCTTCACTTCCTGTCCGTCATATCAGAAATGGATGGGTGCGGCTATCGTCAGGACAAAAAGGCAGAGACCGAAGGAAGTGTTGCCCTTCACTGCTCCAGTATAATGTGTTATTGAGTCTGTCCTCACTGGAGACATTTCCCATCATTTCCTGGCATGACAGGAAGACAAGGAAGATCTCCGCTATAGGTGCACCGATGGCAATAAAAAATAAATAAAAACCTACGTTAGAAATACCGTTACCGGTAAGTCTACGAACCTTCCTGGACGGCACACCTGAGAGATGAGGCCTCCTCCCTACAGGAAACGCAATCAATTGACAGCTTGTTATAAGTCCCCACCCTTCCCCTTGATCCCCAGTATGTAATAAAGTAATCCTGAACTGGTTCACAAGGAGCATCATTCCAATAAGGTACTTACCACCTAGCGTTTAGCTTATCCTTCCCTGCACATACGGTAAGTCCAACGTAGGTTTTTTTCTCCTATCACCTTCCAGGACGGCACACCTGAGAGAATAATCAAGTAAACAGAGGCCAACCTTCAGGGTGGGACCACAGCTTGTAGGACCTTCCGACCAAAAGCCAAGTCTTGCTGTGGCAACACTTCTACGCGGTAGTGTTTCAGGAACGTATCCTGACTGGACCAGGTGGGCGCGCTGTGGATTTGTTCCCAGGAGGCCCCTGCTTTTTCAGCCCAGGATGTTGCTAGTGACCCGGTTGAAAGAGCTTTAACCTTTACTGGTGCTGGAACTCCAGAACTCTCATAAGCCACGGAGATAGCTTCCCTGATCCATCTAGAGACTGAGGCTTTAGAAGCTTGAAGTCCCTTTCTAGACCCAGCGTGTAAAACTAGCAGGTGACTGGATCTCCTGAAACTCTTTGTTCTTTCTAGATGGGTAAGGAGATACCTTCTTACATCCAGACAAACTTTTTCTCTTTTTTTGGTTTATCACAAAAAGACGCCAATGTTATATCTTGTGTCCTATGAAATAAGGATGATATAAGGTGACCCTATCTGGCTGTACCAACAGGAAACGTTCCTTCATGGACTACCCTTGTAAGTCCCCGATCCTCCTGGCTGCTAACAAAAAAGATCATTTTAAGGTTAGAAACTTAAAGGGAACCTTTTCTATAGGTTCAAATGGGTGTTTAGATAACGCCTCTAACTCCCTTGTCAAGTCCGATGGTGGGAAACGACTTTCTTTCCCTGGCCAGCAGAAAACGTTTCATGAGTTCTTCCTTTGCCAACCTTACATCAAGATAATCAGAGGGCCACTATCTAAACATGAAGGATGCTGACCGCAAGACCTTGTTCTACTCCGTCCTGGAGAAACTCCAGGATAACCGGAAAAGTGGTGGAGGTCATCTGTCTTTCTTTACTCCAGGAACAGAAAGTCTTCCAAACAGTAGAATAAATCTTTTTAGTCACTGGTTTCCTACTCAGAAGGAGGGTACTTATTACTTTCTCTGAGCAGCCCTTACTTTTTAAGATCTGGCGCTCACTAATCAGGCCATCAACTGGAAAAATTCCAGCCTTGGGTGTAGTACTGGACCTTGCCTGAGAAGATCCGGCCTGTTGGTGAGCATACATGGCTCTGCCACTGCCATCGAACTTAAGCTCGCAAACCAAGTTCTCCTTGGCCACCAGGGTGCTATCAGGAGGAGTTGCCCTGGGGACTGGCTGAGCTTCTGAAGAACCCGTGGAATCAGTGCTAAGGGTGGGAAGGCGTATGCCAGCCTGTACTGCCAGGTTTGAGTCAGTGTATCTGGTCCTTCTGACTCCCTCTCTTGGGAAATCGAGAAATACCTCTTTACCTTCCTGTTTCACCTGTTGGCGAACAGATCCATTTCCGGATTTGCAAGGTGTTGCACCAGGGTTTGAAATACCTCGGGGTTTAGTTCCCATTCCCCTTGTCTTATCAGCTGACGGCTGAGGAAGTCTCCCTTGGTATTGCTTGTCACTTTTTATGTGGGTAGATGAAATGGAGAGAACTTTTCCTTCGGCCCAGTCCAGGATTTGCTTGGATAATTCTAGCAGGAGTCTGGACCTGGTGACTCAAGTAGGCTATGACAGTGGTGTTGTCGGAGCTCACTTGAACCTCCTTGCTCATGATGCTCTTTCAAAAGGCTTTCAGGGCCTCCCCCACTGCTTTGAGCTCCCTGTAGTTGGACAATATCTGACCTAGCGAGTTGTTCCATTGGCCTTTCTCCTTTCCAAGGAGGGCCCTCCACCCTCAGGAACTGGCATCGGTAGTGACTTTTACCGGATTCCACTCCGCCCACGGCCTGCCACCCT
This sequence comes from Lithobates pipiens, assembly GCF_037356315.1. NCBI lineage: Eukaryota > Metazoa > Chordata > Amphibia > Anura > Ranidae > Lithobates > Lithobates pipiens. Next base: position 285,466,836 of record NW_027507790.1, read on the forward strand.
TTAGGTTTTTGGGTACTGTCCAGCACTCCAAGGAGGACAGGACCTGAAGGGTTAGTAAAATCTCCTGATCCAAGGACTCCTATCTGTCCCATGAAGACAGGAAGAAGTGAAGGTCTCTTGAGTGAAATTGCGCCCAGACTATGGCTGGTATACTTACAGACATCAGACCCAGGGTTCTTAGCACCTCCCTTCTGGAGCGTGACGGGGTCTTTGTCAGGCCCCCCCACTGATGAAGCTAGTTTTGCCACCTTGTCCTCTGGCAAGAAGAGCTTCTGCAGTCTGGTGTCAACCCTGTAACCAAGAAAGGTCTTGACTTGTTCTGGTTCGAGGGAGGATTTTTCCGTGTTGATTATCCAACCCAAGTTTTTTAGAACCGAAATTACTTTGTTGGTATCTGATCTGACCTGTGTGACCGATGGTCCAGAGATCAGTAGATCGTCCAGGTATGGAATTAGAGATATACCCTGGAGATGTAGAAAGGCTACTGCCTCTGCTAAGATTTTTGTAAAAAACCTTGGGCTGGCGGTTAACCCGAAAGGAAGGGCTCTGAACTGCCAGTGAAAAAGTTCCCCGTCTGACTGCTACTGCGAACCTCAGGAATTCCTGATGATCGATGTGAATTGGCACATGCAGGTTGGCATCCCTGAGGTCCAGAGTCATCATGCAGGCCTCCTTCATGAGGTTTTTGCGTATGGAGTAGATAATCTCCATAGTAAACTTTTTGTATTCCAGGTACCGGTTCAGGTTTCTTAAGTTTACTATCAGCATTCCTGGCTATACAGGCTGCTGCTAAAGTCGGACCCATGGCTGATGTATTAGCCTCCCAAGCTTTTCTAAGAAGGGATTCTGCTCTATGGTTCATGAGATCCTTAATGCTGCCTGCATCCTCAAAGGAGAGGTCAGACAACTTGGTGACTTGAGACAGGGCGGCATCCAGCCTTGGGAGTTTAAAGATTGTCTCTTCTTCAGTCTTATTAAAAAGGAAACCACCTTTTCCAAGTTTTTTGTCTGACAATCCTCCTTTCCGGTGTTCTGCCTAATAGTGTCCGCCTATGAAATGCTGTCCGCTCCGTAGTGCGCATGCGCAGTACGGAGCAGACGAAGCTTCGGAAAAACTCCGAAGCTGAACGGCGCCTGCGCCGTGAGTGGAGGAGGTAGCCCCACTATCCAAGCGGACATAGGGTTAAGAATTTTAGAGGGCCCCTCGCGGGCGAGCTTCGCTCGCCATGCTTCGGGCTCGGCCTCGCTCCGCTCGGCTTTTTTTTATTCTAACTCTATGTCCACTTGGATAGTGGGGATAGAACCTGGACTCACGGCGCAGGCGCCGTTCATCCTCGGCAATTTTCGGAATCTGTGTTCCTGTGTACTGCGCATGCGCAGTACGCAGGGGACACCATCTGATGGAGGACACTATTTTACAAGACACCGGCTCCCTCCATTCCTGTAGGACCAGATCCTTAAGGGATTTATGGAGTGGGAACACTCTGAATTGAGCCTTGCTCAGCCCCCTGTACACCTTGTCCTGTGCCGAGGTTACTCATTACTTTAGGGGCTTCTGGAATTTCCTCAGTAGCATATATTGCCTGCAGGAGTCCATCCAGATCCTCTAGGGTAAAGAGGTGTCTTAACCTGGCATCCTCCTGAGTCTGACTTAACGGGTCTGGATCCAGTTCCCCCCCTGAGCTGTATTCCGACCTGGCCTGGCTTTCCATATCCCCCCCCCCCCATCCTCCTCTACCTGGGCTAGGAGGACTGACTGTGAGGGTGGGAGAAGGGAACTAGGCCCCCCTCCAAAGAGGCTCTCTTGGGAGGATGTGCCTTCTCTAGGGGTAAGCTTCTCTGCATCAGGGCCCTGGGTGGTCGACTGCCCGGTGGCATCACGGAAAGCTTTGATTGTTGCCAGTCGGTTTGTGATGTCGATACCCTCCTACCTGACAAACTTTTATCTCAGAACCAAGGGAGCTGGGTAGAAAATATTCTTAATCTTATTCTTAAGAGAAATACATATATGTTGCCCTCACGGACCCTCTTCTACAAAATGCTGGTGCCTAGCCGTCATGTTAATTCTTTGGCTTCAAAAAATTCAGTATCACCGATCTGAAACAATCATGTAGTCCGGGAACTATGCACTCCTGATCTGCATACTTGTAGCCCAATCTGTGGACTCAGAAAGTCCTAAAGGCTGAGGATCAGTGCTAAAGCCAGGTAACATGCATTTTCAGAACAAGATCAGCAATAGTGGCCTATGTTGGCAGTTTTGTTTGGCATAGAACTAAATACTTGTCAAGGACTCCTCGGAGGCCATTTTGTTTAGTCTAAAATGAAAGGTTACCAGCAGTAGCCCCTGAAGAACACTGAGCATGGTAAATCGTACGTTTAGAACTGAAACTTTGGCTGGAAGCCCCGAGCTGTTCGTAATCATTGCCCATCTTGGCACCAGGTGCTGCCAGCTCTCAGGTGCCGGCGACAGGCGTCCGAGCCTACCTATACGAAGCGTTGCCTGTTCGCCATGCACACAATCTTTCCCACAGAGAGCGAGCCGCTGCCAGTATCTGTTACTATAGTAACAAAATGAGAGAGTGTAAGATGGGGGAGTGATCGCATGATGGGGGAGAAGATTAACTCGCACTGTGTGAATCTGAGGGGAGGAAGCCGCATCTGAAGGGAGAAAGTTAACAGGAAGACGTGTCAGGGGCCACAGGGCCCCTGCTATGCATTGCTGCTGGGAGGAAAGCAGTAAATAAAGGCAGTAATAAGGTGAAGGAGCCCAGAGGGCATATGGAGGCTGAGCAAGTTGGCACAGCATGAGCAGAGAAGCCCAGGTTGTGTGGATAGGGGATGTGACTCCGAGGCAATTTTCAACAACTGCTAGAAAAATCGTAGCCGTTCGCTGAACAGGAAAATGTACAAAAAAGAAAGATTGTGCATTTGCAAAAAAAATAAAAAAAGGTTACACCAATCATTTTTAACACTTTTTTTTTTTCTTCTTCTTTAAGCCTCTAACTTTTAATCAACAAGTTAATTTCTGCCAAGATATACACACACACACACACACACACACACACACACACACACACACACACACACACACACACAGACACAGACACACACACACACACACACACACACACACACACGCGCGCGTAGGCAGATTCGTGGAAGGAGCACAACATACCTTGCTGCATCTACCAAAGAACATCAATAACGTTGGCTGTACAAAGGAAGGGAACATATAGAGAGTAAGGATCAGCTCAGGCGTGTTCACCACGTGTGGAGCCCGCCAGGAAGTCGGCGCAGCGCTACGCTAATCACAGGCAGTGAGACATTGTCCCGATGTGCGGCTGCAGAGATCGGGGCAATGTCTCACCGCCTGTGATTAGCGCAGCGATGCGCCAACTTCCTGGCGGGCTCCACACGTGGAGAATGTGAACACGCCAGGGGCTCATCCCTATAGAGAGAGAATCTCTGAAAGGTTTTTGTCCTATAGAAGGTAAAAGCAGCAAGCGGGGCTCTCCCCACAGTTCACACTAGTGCGTATTGGATGCGGGTCCAGTTCGCATTAGACATGAGCGCCGTCAATAAATGCGTTTCGTTCTGTTCCGTTACGATTCGTATTAAAATTAATTCGTACTTCGTATTTCGTGTCCAAAATTCCGTTTCATTTCGTACGAAATACGAATTGCCGTTAGGTTCGTTAATTTGTATGAACGACGTTCGTTACGATGAATTTAAAGGCAAAAATATACCTCAATATGACAGTCGATGCTGATGGAAGTTTGGTTTTTATCCGAAATACGAAATTCAGTTGAAGAATTTCCTATCGAATTTTCATTAGATGAGAAAGAGAGAAGCGGATTGTCTGCCATGCACTGCTGGTCCAGTTTGCGCCTGCTCCTCCTGGGGCTGCTTATTATGAGGGGCTCCCACCATCCCTGTGCTGTGCTGACTTCCTCCTGGGGCTGTACCTCTGCTGTGCATATTATGAGGGGCTCCCACCATCCCTTGTCCACACTGAAAGATTTCCCCCACCTCCTGTTTCAGTGACAACTAATGTTTTGTATTTCCATGATTTTCTTACAATGGTTACCAAGACAAATAAAAAAGGTGAATCGCCTCAGCCAGGTTTTGACGCTTCCCAACGTGTCCCGTCCTCTGCGTAGAGATTTTTTTTTATTTGCTGCGTCTGCATCCACCTTTGGAGCTGTGTGCAGGAAGCCCAGAAGTGAAAGCGGATGCATATGGCTGCATGGACACATTACATGTCAAAATTTGGCATGCAAACAAGAATGGGTGCACCAATCTAATCGCAGACACTGTGCACTCGGATCCATTCACCCGCTCTATTATTATTATTATTATTATACAGGATTTCTATAGCGCCAACAGTTTGCACAGCACTTTACAACATAAGGGCAGACAGTACAGTTACAATACAAGAGGAATCAGAGGCCCTGCTCGTTAGAACTTACAATCTAGAAGGGAGGGTCAAGTAATATAAAAAAGGTAATAACTGTGGGGGGTGAGCTAATGGACAAAATAAAAGTACAATTGTTAGGTGTGGGTAGGGTAGGCGTCTCTGAAGAGAAGGGTTTTCAGGGATCGTGTAAAAGCAAACAGAGTAGGAGATAGATTGGGGTAGAGAGTTCCATAGGATGGGAAAGGCTCTGGAAAAGTCCTGGAGGCGAACATGGGAGGAGGTGACGAGGGAGCTAGAGAGCAGGAGGTGGTCTTGGGAGGAATGAAGAGAATGACTAGGTTGGTATTTTGAGACTAGGCTAGTGATGTAGCTGGGGGCAGAGTTGCGGATGGTTTTGTAAGTTGTTAGCATTTTGAATTTAATTTGTTGGGTGAGCGGAAGCCAATGAAGGGATTGGCAAAGAGGAGTAGCAGACCATGAACGTTGGTAAGGTGGATGAGCCTGGCAACAGCATTCATGATGGACTGAAGGGGGAAGGGGCCTCTGAGAAAGGAAAGCCAATGTGAATGGAGTTGCAATAGTCGAGAGATGACCGGGGAGTGAACTAGGAGCTTTGTGGTATCATTGATTAGGAAGGGCCCAGTGGCGGCCCGTGCATTTTCGACACATGAATTACTATTGCAGGGATAGGCGGGGGGGGGGGAGGTGCATTTTGAAGCACGTGATTAGAGCCAGAGGCTTCAAAATAGGGTGGGCTTAGGGCACGGAGCACTGCATCCCAATCCCACCCTGTTGTGTGACGATAGCGAATTCATTTTAATGTTTGCTGCCCCCCCAAAAAAGAAGAACCCACCAGCCACCACTGGAAGGGGCATATTTTGGAGATGTTGCGAAAGTTGAGTGGGAAAGATTTGGACAGTGATTGGACGTGGGACCTAAAGGATAGATCAGAGTCCAGGATTACACCTAGAACCTTGGCATGCGGAGGCGGGCTGATAGTTGTGCCATCAATCTTGACAGAGAGATTAGGGGAAGGCACGCGTGAGGGAGAAGAAAATGATAAGCCCGGTTTTGGATAGATTGAGAAGTGGTGTGACATCCAGGCTGATATGCCTGTTAGTAAATTAGGAGATACATGAGGCACCTGCCTGCATGTGAGATTTGATACACGATTGTGCCCACGAAGCTGCTGCGATTGCATCCACTTCTATGGGTTGCCTGCATGCAGCTCCGAGGTGGATGCAGACGCAGGAAAAAGTGACTTTGCACAGAGGATACAACTCAGTGCCCATCTGAATGAGCCCTTAAATACATTTTAAGCACCGTAATACATAACTTCTGTCCATCGAAACAGCAAAGGACTTATAACACCAGAAAGAAAACACCGGCAGAGTGTGGCAAGATAACCCAACAATAACTGCTGAGCAGCCAAGGGAATGAAAATATAAGAGAGCAGCAGAATATAACAGTTTTCATATCACCTTGCATTACAGTAACTAATAATAAAACTAACACAAAACTGTTACAGCGTAGCCAATTTAAACACCAGGGATGTGCGCTGAATATACAGTGTTAAAAAAGAAAAGGCAAAAAAAAAAATCAGGAAACAGTAGAAAGCCCCTCCCCCTTTCATAACTGATTTTCGATCTTGTAAAACACTAAAAACCAATTCTATGAGGAATCGCTTCAAATCCCTTTTTACGTGGAACTCTCATTTCCTGTACATGTGCGGAATTATAAAATTAGGCCTAGCTGCTGAAATAAGACTATGTAGGTGTGGCTACAGGGTAGACAACGCCCTGCCGGCAGTTGATTGGATAGGAGTGACAGCTTCCTTCCGGGCTCAGTCCAAATTCAATTTTATTCTAAACCTGTGCTAATTGTTAGTACTAAGGATGAGCTTTGGTTTGGTCCGAAATTTAGTTTAGACTAAGGAAGCTCATAGTTGCCAACATTGTAAAAAAATGTATAGGGGCACTTTTTTGGCTGTAGGCGGAGTCTTATTAATAATTAGGGGGCAGGGCATGCATTTGTAGGTGTGACATAGCAAAAAAAGAAAAGTGCAGTGCGCACAGCTCCGAACAATGGGCGTGGTTTACGTGAAATAGTGGGCGCTGCTTAGATGGACGTGGTTCAAATGGGGGTGTGGTTTAGAGTCTGATATGAATGAGAGATGGAGAAAGAAAGGGGAAAAGAGGGAGGGAGAGAGAAGGAAGGAGAGAGAAGAAAGGAAAGAGGGATGGAGGGACAGCAGGCCCAGATCCTACACCACAATAGAAATGTTTATTCCAGAGTTTAACAAATCAGCAGATAAATATACTCCAAACACCTGGTGCTAGCGCTTCCATTATCCCAGTACCATGGTTGTTATGGTGTCAGGATGATTGATGCGCATTATTACTACATTGTAATATAGAATGAAATCATTCAACTCACCATTATCCTGAATCAGTGGGACCTCTGAGCATGTCATCTGCCACGTCGCCTGCCACCAGATGCCATGAGGTGCCCCCAGCAAAGTCCATCCTTGCATCAGGTGTCCCCAGCGGACATCAGATGTCCTAGTAGCAGTGTGTCAGGGCTGGCTTAGCCCTTCCTTCTCTGGGCTGGCTGCCCAGCTGTCGGCTAATTGCCAGCTCTCATCTCTCTCCACAGTTACCAGCTGTTCCTGATGATGCTTGTCTGACCTGCCTACTTAAAACCATCCAGCTCACTTCACCTCTGCCTTCACCTTGGTCACATCACAAAAAACCATCTCCTGCGGTTCTATTTAAAGACTGGCTTGCTGACATCCCTTCTGGCTCCTTATCCTGCTTGCTTGTTGCTCCACTTGGATCCCTGACTTCTGGCCTGGCTGATTACCCGATCCGGTTACTGGACTCTGGCTATGCTTTGGATACGCTTACTCTATTTACCTTTTTTATTTTTATTTAATAAACAAGTGTGATTTAATTGTACTTCTGTCTCTGTCTGATTCATGGTTTCTGACACGGTGTCTCCGCCGCCATTACAGAACAGAGGCCGCGTGGTTACAATAGAACCACCGCCCACCCCCGCCCCTTTCCATAACAGACCGGCAGCAGGGCGGAGCCACAGCAACTCAATTTCTATTGTAGCCGCCCAACTGTGTTCTACTTTTTCTGATCTTCTTAAAACGGGCGGCCGGCGGAGACATTGTCTCCACTGGCCATGGACCTCTAGTGGCGGCGGTGAAAAATTGGGGAAAAGAAATGATTTCTCTGGACATTTCCTGGGAAACAATAAAATCAGGAAAATAGTCTAAATCCCGGGAAATTTGGGACAGTTGGCAAGTATGGAAGCTGTCACTCTCACCCACTGCTGCCAAATCAGCTGTAGCTAGGGTATTCCCTGCCCACAGGTACATGTACACAAAAGGGGCAGGGACGTTCCACATTTCATAAACCTGATATATCCACGTGGCCATATTAGGTAACTGACATTAGTGTATCTGTACAATACCCCCTGCAGTATGATTTATTTGGGCTTTTTACAGTCTCCTTTGATGATAGTTTTGAACAATTGATGCAGTTTTATTCTGACATGGAGAGCACATTTTAAAAAGGTGCTAAAAGTATTTAAACTCAAACAGGTTCGAGAAATACACATTTCATTTAAAGTGGGTGTAAACCTCAGACATGAAATATGAACAAAGTATATCCCTCTAGTGTATACTTCTCTCAGTTAAAAGCACTAAGTGTCATTTCTGTCTGCTGCTTAATTCATCCGCTATCAGCATGAATCACGTCTGACACCAAGAGAAAAAAGGTGACGGCCGGGAGGGACCTGCAGCAGATTGACAGCCTCAGCTCTGTTCCTGTGTGAAGGGGAGCATGTCTCTTCCAATCAGCTCTCAGAGCTCTCCTCACCAAGCTCAGAGAGTAACATCTGCTCTCCGCCCCCCTTTTTTTTTCTGAACTTTACGCCAAGCTTTTAAATTCAGCATTTTTAATAGCTGCAGATACTAAAAATATTGCACACAGACAGGTACAACTTATGTAGGAGGATTTGTTTAATCTCTGTGTGTCATCTGAGGATAGTCCCTTCATTGGGTATATGTAAGGGTTTACAACCACTTGAAAGGCACACCACCGCTTAGGTGGCGTATGCTTGGACACTGGAGTATATACTCCATAGCAAACCCCGCTTGTTTGTAAAATCAGGGTATTTACACTGTACAGGCAGTCCCCGGGTTACAAAACAAGATAGAATCTGTAGGTTTGTTCTTAAAGTGGGGTGCCCCCTAAAAAAAAAAATTAAAAGTCAGCAGCTACAAATACTGCAGCTGCTGACTTAATAATCGGACACTTACCTGTCCCAGGGTCCAGCGATGCGGGGGAACAAAGCCCCCCCCCCTCGTTCCCCGCTCCGCTCACGACGCCGTCATTCCTACTGTGGGCACCCAGCTGTGGCTTCACAGCCGGGCACCCATTGCACATGCTCGAGCGGCGCAGGGTGCCGTGATATGCCGCACAGTCATATGGGACACGTGGCAGGTCCCAGTTGACTGTGCGGTAGAAACACCACTTTAAAGCGGGAGTCCGCCGGGACTCCGCGTTTTTTTTTTTTTTTAAAAGCCAGCAGCTACAAATACTGCAGCTGCTGACTTTTAAAATAGTGACACTTACCTGTCCAGCGCGCCCGCGATGTCGGCACCCGAAGCCGATCTCTAGATCGTCTCTCGGGTGTTGCCGCCGCCATCTTGGGTATGGGAATCAGGAAATGGAGCCTTTCGGCTTCATTTCCCGGTTCCCTACTGGGCATGTGCGAGTCGCGCTGCGCAATAAGGACGGTCCCCGCTGCCTCTAGGATCTGTGTGTTTCCCAGCAGGCAGCGGGGCACTTGCGGAAAGGGGCAGGCACTTGCGGAAAGGGGCGTAATCTATGCCCCTTTCCGCAGAGAGCTATCCCGGAAGTGGGTGCAGATACCTGTACTGTACAGGTATCTGCACCCCCTCCCCCCTGAAAGGTGCCAATTGTGGCGCCAGAGGGGGGGAGGGTTCCGATGAGCGGAAGGTCCACTTTAGGGTGGACCTCCGCTTTAAGTTGAATTTGTATGTAAGTTGGAACAGGTAAATTTTTTAACTGTTTGGGGGGACCCCCACGCAATTTATTTTTTTAAATTTTGGTTTGTGGTTCCCCTTAATATTCTTACCAGACCCAAAGGGCCTGGTAATGGACTGGGGGGATCCCATGGCGTTTTTTTCAATGACTTTTATCTGTATTGCTGGGACCCGACAATTCATTATAGCCCCTAGTAGTTTTAAATTACTTTTTTTCCCTTTTAGAAATGTCATTTTGCTCTCGGACTTTTCTAAACACAAGAAAAATGCACCACTTTACAGGCATACTATAGACACCCCCCAGGTATGAAATTTAAAGGAATATTTCACTTTTATTGTTTCCCTTTAAGCATTATTAAAATCAGTGCTCCCAAAAAAACTGCCATTTTTAAAACTTTTTTGCATTGATACATGTCCCCTGGGGTAGGACCCGGGTCCCCAAACACTTTTTATGACAATAACTTGCATATTAACCCTTAAAATTAGCACTTTTGATTTTTTAAGTTCGTGTCCCATAGACTTTAACGGTGTTCGCACAAATTTTTTGCCTGTTCGCATGTTCTGCCGGGAACTGAACCGGGGGGTGTTCGGCTCATCCCCATTTGTAAGCTAGATGTATGTAACTTGGGAACCGCCTATAGTCTGTTCTTTTGCGTATAATAAACGCATAATAACTTTGGTGAGCTTTGCTTGGTCACATGCAATGTGGTGAGGCCCATTCTGTTTGCACAGCTTTATTTTTATGGCCTCGGCCTAAATGGCCCACAAACCCAATATGATGTTCTTATCTTTAGAGGAAACAAATCGAACAGCCCACTTTCTGTAGAAAATGAAATCCTTTTACATATATATACAGTATTTTTGAAAGCTGGAAGTAGTACTTTATCAATAAATGTCTCCTCTGCTTGTTTTAGATTACTGTCCCTTTATGTTCAATATGTTCTATTTAGCAAAACTGGTAATACAGTCCAAGAAAAGTGACGTTTCCAGAGATCAGTCTAGGTTCACACTGAATGCAGCTTTGAAATCTTGCGTCTTCACTTGAAATCGCACAATTTTAAAGCCGTATGTCAGTGCGGCTTCAGGTGTGACTTGGCTAACATCTGTGCGACTTCATGCACATATGCCTATGCAAATCAGTCTCGAAATTGCCAAGAGTAGTGCAGGAACTATTTTTTCTAATCATTGCAGCACCGCAAAGTCGGCGTCGCACCGATTTGAACAGTTCCATTGCTGACAATAGGGTGCGACTTGTCACGCGATTTGACCTGTCAAGTCATACCCGTGTGAGCGGGGGGGGGGGTAAATGTGCAGTTACAAAACAAGGAAATTGTTTTACTGTCTCTTTAATGAAACATCATTGACTCTACTCTTCTCCCAGGTGAGATAATTAGTCCTATACCTCTTCCTGTGTCTAGTGTCAGGCAGAGCAAGCAAGATCCATCCACCTAGACGTCTGCTGACCCTGGTGTTAGCCACTTTCACACTGGCAGCGCCCGGGTGTTGACGGTAAGGCACTTTATTGTCATTTTTGCAGTGCTTTTCAGCTGCTAGCGGGGCGATTTTTAACCCCCACTAATGGGCGAAAAAGGGTTAAAAGCGCCGCTGCATGCACTGCTCCTACTGCACCTCAAAACATGCTGCTTGCAGGTCTTTTTGAGCGTCCTGCCGGTGCACCGCCCCAGTGTGAATGCACTTGGGCTTTCATATTGGAGTGAAAGGAGAGGCGCTTTATGGGTGCTATTTTTAGCGCTATTGCGCCTGTGAAGCGCCTCAGTGTGAAAGGGGGCTTAAGGTAAAACACTGCGTTTTGAGAAAAGTGCTCCTAAAAAATATAATTCAAGGAGTAGATCTGGAATAACGCTGTGCGATATCTCAGAATGAACCCAGTGACTGCCCCGGACAGCTTGGTCTTCATTTAAACAAAAAGTGTATCTGTGGAAAACATTTTGTTACATAACTGTATAAATTATCAGAATATATTTTTCAATAGATTTATTCTTCAGTTGTCAATGATTTTACTTCTATTTCATGGTGGGGGGGAGAAAAAAAAACGCAGCTTCTCTCTTATAATCTTATAGTGTTGGCAAAGAGTAAGGAGCCAATCACGCTTCTATGGTCTATTGCGGTACGTCAACACGTGTCGCTTTATTGCAGGTCATGCATTATGAATGGGCTGTCAACTAATCTCAACAAATGTGCACCTTTTTTTTTGCTGACGCACCACTGCATACAGCGAACCAATGCGACGTGTTGTGTGATGGCAGCCGCTGTACAGTGCATTGGGGTGTCATTCACAATGAATTGGACTGTACATTGAGCTGCGTGTTACTGCAACATATGAGTGTGAAAGGGAGCTTAGACCTCAATTACACTGCTCTGTGCATGCGTGTAACACGCATTGCACATGCCTTTTCAGAGGGGTTCTATTCCTCTCTAATGCTGGTCATACGCAATTTAAAAAAAAAATTGACTGAACCCATTTTCGAAAAACGAACATTCGGCCGTGAGCGCAAACGATAGTGCCATCATGCAATGACCGATAAATCGTTCAGTGGACATAAATGTTTTTTTTTTGTTTTTTTTTACATATACCTAGTGCAAACAGTTTGGACGGGAAACTCATTAACCTTTCAATATATTGTTCATTTGGCAGAAAATTTCCAAACCTGTCCCTCGTTTTTTGGCTCAAAAACGTCCCAACAAGTATCAATTGTGTGCCCCATTAACTAGCCCGAAAACAAATTGTCTAAATCAGTGGTCATCAACCTGTCCTCAGGGCCCACTAACAGGCCAAGTTTTCTGTATTACCTTGGGGGAGATGCAAACTAGAATACTGCAATCACTGAGCAGCAAATGATATCACCTGTCATGTATTTCAGTTATCTTGAAAACCTGGCCTGTTAGTGGGCCCTGAGGACAGGGTGGATGACCACTGGTCTAAACGACCAAATTTGGTTTAGATTTACCAAAACCATATAATGGGGGAGGTCAAACCTAAATACTTTCAATTTGTATGCAATCAGGCAGGCCCTTGCACTACATAATTGAAGGTAAATCTAAAGGAAATTGAACAAGAAAATTGTATACTGTATGGCCAGCTTGGCCTCCAACAATAAAGATGAGCTCTGGTGTTCTGCCATATAGTGTCCGGCCATCAAATAGTGTCCGGGCCATACTGCGCATGCGCAGTACGGAGCAGACGAAGCTTCGGAAAATCTCAGAAGCTGAACGGCGCCTGCGCCGTAAGTGGAGGTGGTAGCCCCACCATCCAAGCGGACATAGGGTTGTGAATATTAGAGGGCCCCTCGCGGGCGAGCTTCGCTGGCCACGCTTCGGGCTCGGCCTCGCTGCGCTCGGCTCTTTTTTATTCCTACTCTATGTCCACTTGGATAGTGGGGATAGAACCTGGACTCACGGCGCAGGCGGCGTTCATAATTGGCAATTTTCGGAATCTGTGTACTGTGCATGCGCAGTACGCAGTGGACACTATCGGATGGAGGACGTTATGTGACAAGACACCGGCATGTTCGCACAGCACACATACAGAGCCCGACAGGAAGTCGGCACCGCACTGCGCTAATCACAGGCAGTGAGACATTTCCCGATCTCTGCAGCCGCACATCAGGACAATGTCTCGCTGCCTGTGATTAGCGCAGTGCCGACTTCCTGGCGGGCTGTGCGAACACGCCGGAGCTCATCCTTATCCAACATATTTCAATGTTGTGCGCTGATTTGCCCAAAAATATGTCCAGTAAACTTTTTTTTGGACAAGAGAACTCTGGCGAAATAATTATTTTTTGGGTTATAGCACAAAGTATCAAACGTCACACAAAAATGTATTTGTGAATTAGTTTTGGGCTATTGTCCTAAATATGTTAAAGTGAACCTTCGCTTTTCCTGGAATAGGTTTCACGTATTAGTGGGGGGCTCCTACGGCTGCCTGTCTTCACTCCCCTTCCCACTTTGGCTGCCGAGAGCAAAAGAGAAACCCCGGATTCTTCTGGTTATGGGAAGCATGTCATTTACTCCCCTTTCCTCCTAAATGAGAGCGCTGGTGATTGGCTGCTCAAGCTCTCAGTGCTGCCACATGGGGGTAGACAAAGTATCTTCAGACCCGTGAAAGCTCCAAGTAGCAACTCAGCGCTTACAATCTGGCCATACACTGATTGAAATTCAGGCAGTGCAGCTGGGAATGGCCAAACTGCAATCAGTGTGTGGGCTTGACAGAAGTCGATTTAAATAATCAATATGGTGGAAACTTTTAATTGATCAGCAAATCAGCTGCAGCCTAAGATCGGTGTAGTCTGATAGCGGCGGGGGCCGCTGTCACAATACAATGTTCCAGCTGAGAAATTCCTCCAACCAGCTCATTTATGTTGATATGTGAATCTGTTAGATTTTTTTTTTTTTTTTTTTATTATGCAGCCAGCTAAATAAAATAATATCGGTATAGCCAGCTTTACACTCTTTAGCTTGTGGTTTAACTTCATTGCTGGGTGGGAAGTGTCTGCGGCTGGGGAGGGCAGCATTAAAATAAACCTGTTGCTTCTGCAAAGTACACCTTTTTTATAATGGAAATATACTAGCTGTGATAAGATCGTTCCAATTCTAGGTGTCTTTGCAAGGAAATGTTGACTAGTTTTAAATTTACGTCCTGTGTGTAGTCCGTTCTCCACATGCGTATGTCCAGGGCCGTCTTTAATAATGATTGGACCCTGGGCAAAACTTTTCTTTTCCCATGCAGTTTTGCTCTCCACCTGCTCTGAGACATACAGTAAATAGCAGCTAGACTCAAAATCAGTTTACTGAATCAGATCAGGCAGCTATTGCGATTGGTTGCCAGAGGTTACAGTGTATCATTACCGCTCACTGACTGGTTGCTAGAGGTTACAGCACATCATCTCCTCACTCCAGGGGTCATGCTATACATATGGATGCCACCTTTATTTACATATCTATGCAGCTATTTACATATGAATGATGCTATTTACATATCAATGCTGGTTATTTACATGTAAACACGGGGTCTGCAGGTGAGTCATCTGTATACAACAATAGGGCAGAGCTGGGCAGCATTAGTAGCAGCACTTCACACTGAGATATCAGGACACAGCAAGAGACAAGGAAATTTAAACTGGGATAGTTGGCAAGTATGAGGCAGCTGCTTTGGGCCCCGCAACGAGAGGGCCCAGGGCAGCTGTCCCTTTTTGCCCTGCCTTAAAAATGGCCCTGCGTATGTCCTAGCTAAGTATATTTGAGCCAAGAACAGAAAATAATTCCACCTCCCATAGTGAAAAGGGAACCTGCTCTGCTGCTGCATGAGGTGTGTTGTCAGTCAACATAATGTAGAGAAGAGATTAATGCTGTGGTTGCGGGTCTCGGCAGGGGGTCCGGTGCATCCCTGTTCACCGTTTTCAGGTGCGAATCAGGTCCAAATATTTGCCCGAATTCGCACACCTGAATCGTAACCAAAGACCCTTTGCAAATGCGGACCGTGGACGCCCCAAAGGTATGTGAACGGGCTCCATTGCGAGCCGGGCACACTCTCCTGTCATGCAAATTGAATCTGGAGAAACCCCCACCCAAAACGCGTAAGTGTCAACCCAGCCTTAGCAAAAGATATTGGCTAAAAATAACTTCTTATGGCAGATAAAGATCATTATAGCTCATTGAATAAAGATTACTAATGGTCAGAGGGGTACATAGTTGGAAAGGAGCTCCGTGTGGGCATGACCAGTGTGCTGGTGATCTCTACTAAACCAAGAAGAAGTAAGCAGTACTGCTTACTGCAGGCACAACTGCAGGCACAGGCCCGAGTGGATTTTGGGGCCTACTGATCCAAGGGTGGTCCGGTGTCGTCTCATCTGAAGGGAGAGGCCCAGCAACTGAAGAACCCCAGGGGAGGACTCTTCAGGAGAAGACCTGCGCAAGGCTGGCTTCTCTGAAGGAACCTGGAGACTCAGTCGAAGGACACAACCTGGATCTACACTCATACGGTATCATACGGATCGGCTGAGAGAACCTGGTACCGTATGATCGCTCTTTAAATTTATCTACATCCCTCAGTAACACTGAAATGTACGTCACAAGTCTGTGGCAGAGACTTTGTCAAGCACCCCACTGGCTGCTGGGCCTAGTGAAAGGAGGTCTATCCGGGGGGTAAAATCCAGTTGTGAAACGCTCTGGATTTTCTATAAGGACTTCAATATTTGCAGTCTAAAGTACCTGAACTCACTCCTGACCCTCCATTGAAAGACTCTGATTCTGTTTCAAATAAATAACCCAAAAGAAGATTCAGTGTCAATTTCCACATTCTTTGGGCCGTCCAACACGGGAGCCCCTAATAAAACCAGCAGCTCCTTCGGGGGTCAGTGCTACCCTTATTTTTTTTTTTTTTTTATTTTTTTTTTTTTTAAACAAACCTTTATATATCCTTTAACCACTTACAGACCGGACCATTTTGCTGGCCAAAGACCAGACCACTTTTAGCGATTTGGCACTGCGTCGCTTTAACTGACAATTGCGCGGTCGTGCGACGTGGCTCCCAAACAAAATTGACGTTCTTTTTTTTTTTTTTTTCCCCTCACAAATAGAGCTTTCTTTTGGTGGTATTTGATCACCTCTGCGGTTTTTATTTTTTGCACTATAAACAAAAATAGAACGACAATTTTGAAAAAAACGCATTATTTTTTACTTTTTGTTATAATAAATATCCCCCAAAAATATATATATAAAAAAAAATTGTTTCCCTCAGTTTAGGCCGATACGTATTCTTCTACATATTTTTGGTAAAAAAAAATCGCAATAAGCGATTATTGATTGGTTCGCGCAAAAGTTATAGCGTTTACAAAATAGGGGATAGTTTTATGACATTTTTATAAATTTTTTTTTATTTTTTTTTTTTACTAGTAATGGCGGCGATCAGCGATTTATTTTATTTTTTTTGTGACTGCGACATTGCGGCGGACACATCGGACATTTTTGACACATTTTTGGGACCATTGTCATTTATACAGCAATCAGTGCTATATAAATGCAGTGATTCCTGTGTAAATTACACTAGCAGTGAAGGGGTTAACCAGTGGGTAGCAGTGTAGGGGTTACGTGTTCCTAGGGGTGTGCTACTAACTGGGGGGGGGGGGCTGGGCTTTGTGTTAGTGAACACTGATCTCTGCTCCAATCACATGGAGCAGAGATCAGCGTCATTTGTTGCTAGGCAGAACGGGGAGATGCTGTTTACAACGGCATCTCTCCATTCAGCCG
The DNA here is from genome assembly GCF_037356315.1 of Lithobates pipiens. NCBI lineage: Eukaryota > Metazoa > Chordata > Amphibia > Anura > Ranidae > Lithobates > Lithobates pipiens. Next base: position 285,483,599 of record NW_027507790.1, read on the forward strand.
CCCCGTGAGACAATCGCGGGTATGCCCGTGGCGATCGAGTCCGCGGGACCCGCGACCGGACTCAGGGGGGTCCCGACCGGCACGCAAACGCGCTGCCGCCGGCGTGCTCGCGATGGCAGGGTGGCATTTAAAATTGGACGTACCTGTACGCCAATATGCCTGCCCGTGCCATTCTGCCGACGTACATCGGCGTGCGCCAGTCGGGAAGTGGTTAAAGTGTCTGTAAACGATCACCTTGTAAAACAACCCATTCAGAATAAAATAGAAATGAAAAGTAAAACCTTTATGTATCGATATCAAAAAACTTTACAAAAACATTTTTCCCCCCTTTTTTTTTTTTTTTTTTTTTTATTTATTTTTTATAAGTGATAACATACCCTCTGTTCTCAGCTGAATAAGGAGCTCAGGGAGGAGAAACAGCAGCAGACTGATCTTTCCAGTGAACGGCTGTGCAGGGGGGCATTTCAGCTCAGGTCTGATCATGGATAAGGCTGGGTTCACACTGCTGCGGGGGGGAGATCCGGATGTGATTCACATCGCACTGCAGTGCAAATCACATCCGATCTCTGTGCGATGCGAGTTCAGCCATACAGATGGTATACAGATAGTATGGCTGAATTCGCATCGCACCCGCCGCAAACTCGCACGGGACCCTTTTTTTGGTCCGCAGCAGAATCGGATCGCATGGGTGTTCACACCATGCGATCCGATTCCTGTCCGAATTTGCAGATCGCACTGCGATATGCGGACTGATCTGGGGGTGTCATTAACATTTCACTGACACTCCCAGCAGTCCGCATAGGGCAGTGTGAACTGCCGGAGGGAGGCATGCGATGCGGGAAAACGCCGCAGATTCGCGGCGTTCCCGCATCGCTACGGTGTGAACCCGGCCTAAGAGAGAAGACTCTTCAGCATAGCTAAAAACCTGACCACACTGTGCTCTCATGCCTAACATGGTCAGTTTTTATTAGGAAAGCAGAGACACCGGGGATTTCACACAAAGGAAGCAATACAAAGAGAACAGGAAACCTTTTCATACAAGTACATCTACACAATGCACTGGGAAACCACCAGAGAACACACATCCGGATAGAATCGGTCCTTTGAGCCAACCTACTGTACAAATTTGGGATCAGTAAAGCCCATTGGAGTGTGAGGTGCATGACTAAGAAGCACTGTGAAAAGCCTGCTGAATCTGAGCGCAATGGAGTGCCAGTAAATCGAATGGACTTTTTAACTTTAGCACAGCAGCAGTGTTTTCTGGAGGGCTTTAGCTGGTTCTCCTATTGATTTCGGCTGATTCCTGACCACAATTATCTGGATCTTCCAACCCAACTGTGTGTAAAATTGTAACAATGAGTCGGCTGGATCCTGAATGTGCAGGAAGACTAATCCTAGACGTGTGATTGATATTTCTGATTATGGAACGTAAACAGGATGTGACAGATGCAGCTGTGATACATAAGTGTTAAAACCTCTATTCATGATCTATTTCCTGGGGGTCGATGAATGCTGCTGTAATGGAGGGGGGGGGGGATGGGGGGAGGGGGGTGTTCAATCCTCAGGGTCCAGGGATGACTGCTTTTCAAAAACAAAGGCTGCCCAGGAGTGCTTCACATTCCTCTTATCAGGGAAAGCCAGGAGGAAATAAAAAAAAAAAACAGAAATGGAAAAATATGTACAAGTGAGCTTTTATTATGTTCATTTAAAGGGGATTTGAACTTTCACCCCCCCCCCCCCTATATGTCTGTCTATCCATTATATATGTACCTGGTAGCACATATAACTTGTTTCTATAGGGGACGCCGACCATACAGCAGAAGGAAGGCTTTCTCTAGCAGTCACTACACCATGGCATGGAGGGGATTCTTTTCCAGATGCTTCTCTGCAAACACCCAACAATGCAGCTTTCCAGATGAGTCTCACAAACTCTTGGGCTATCCTTCTCTCTTGACATGCCAGGCTGTAGGCAGATGGAGTCTGCTGTGCCCACTGCAGGTGGTGCTCAACTGCAGCATCAATGCAGAGGGAGAGAAAAATCATTAGGAACAGGGCTAGTCTATGGTTTCCTGAGTCACTGGGGTTCGGTATTGATCCGATTGGATGCTGGCCACCCATGTGACTCTGGTGGCCATCTTAGGTGTGCAGAGTCTATTTAAGACCCCGACCCCCCCCCCCCCCCCCCCCCCTGGGTTTGGCACGCTAGATGCGAGTGGGTAGCATAAGGAGAGGTAACCCATCTGCAAGGGACAGTGCCATATTAAGAGCATTATAGGCCCCCGGACAATACAGTGCACTGGGACCCTGTCTACACAATCACTCACAAGAATAAAAATGCAAATTATCAATAAAGCTAACGGTGTGTGAGAGAGAGGGGCTGCAATGGAGTGTGAGAGAGAGGGGCTTCAATGGTGTATGGACGAGTGCAGCCTCACCAGTGCGCATCTATGCAGCCTGACCAGTGCAGCCTCACCAGTGCGCAGCTATGCAGCCTGACCAGTGTGCAGCCTCACCAGTGAAAATCAATGCAGCCTGACCAGTGTGCAGCCTCACAAGTGTGCGTCAATGCAGCCTGGCCAGTGCAGCGTCACCAGTGTGCAGCTGTGCAGCCTGGCCAGTGCCCATCAGTGAGAAAAAAAAAAAATCCAGCACCTTAATTCTTCTGCCGTTCTCCCTCTAGACGCAGGCATGAGTTTAGTGGGTGGTGCCACGTTGGATCCAAAGAGGAATCCAGCGGCCGTTCTCCCACTGCCCCATAGGCATATCACTCCGCAGAGCAGGAACCTGTTCAGTGGGCGGCGCCGTGATCAGAAGGTGGAGCATCACATCGCTGCTGCCGCCGCTGCTTCTTTTCAGGTGGCAAGGGCAAGCACCTAGCCCAAAGCGCGCCCATGACACTAAGGGCAGCCGGCCTAGAGGGAAATTTCCAGCTATCCCGGTGGGCCAGTCCGGCCCTGGCACTGAGTGCAGGCTGCCTTGGCTGGGGTCGCTGGGCAGGTGGGGGCCCCCAGTCAAGTTGGGCCTCCGGGCAACTGCCCAACGTGCCCATGCGAAAAGATGGCCCTGGCTAGGGACAGTACTAGTGATAGAGAAAGGTTCCTTATGAGGAGGGAAAGCAGTGGCGTAGGGGGGTGGTCCGTCCCGGGTGCTACACATTGGGGGGTGCAGTAAAATCCTTTTTTTTTATTTTATTTTTTTGTTCTTAATCCCCCCCCCCCCCCATGGAGCGAGCTGACTCTGCTTCTTCTCTGTGTGGCCAAGCGATGTGCAGGGAGGGAGAGAGGCAGACACCCGGAAGAGGACTCGAGCCTGCTAAACAGTGGTGTGGGGAGCAGCTCTGTGGTGCCGGGAATCCCTTTACACCTCCAGCCAGCATTGCACACTGTACAGTCACACCTCCCAACATTTTGAGATGGAAATGAGGGACACCTACCAGCAAACGTATGTAGGCATTGGACACGCCCCCTGCCACACCCCCTTAAAGGAGAATTGACCCAAGAAAAAAGTAAAATTCACAAGGGTTTTTTTTTTTTTTTTTTTTTTTTTTCGCTACTATTCCTTTATATTGGTTTTTAAAATTGTACAAATGCAGCAATTTAGAATTTGGAAAAAAGGTTTAGCACTGGGAAACACTTTTTGAAAGATAAAAAGTGCATTTTATATACAGCTATATGGATCACACCAAATGAGGGACAAATGAGGGGGAAAGAGGGACAGAGGGACATTGCTCCAAATCAGGGACAGTTGGGAGCTCTGTACAGTGGAGGGGGAGGGGGCGAGTCTGACCCGGACAGGCACTGGCTTGTGTACAGTGAGTTGCTTGGCTAATCTATAGCAGGCATCATAGAGCTGCCAATCAGTAGTGCAGCAGTGTGTGTGTGCTTGGGGGTGCTGAGGGTATGGAGACTTACTGAAGGATACAGAGAATTTGGGGGTGCAGAGGTGTACGAGAGGGTACGGAAGTGTGCTGGGGGGTGAAGATGGTTCCTGGGGGTAACAAAGGCATGCAGGAAGGTACATAGCCATCTGGGGGTGCAGAGGTGCGTGGGAAGGTGTAAGGGATTGTGGGAGGGTGCAGTTGTGTGTTGGGGTACAAAGGTTTGCTGGGGTTACAGATCTGTACTCAGGGATACGTATGAGGGGTGCAGAGGATTGTGGGGGGTATGGAAGTGTGCTGGGGGCTGTGAAAGTGTGCAAGGGGTGCAGAGATGTGTGTGTGTGTGTGTGTGTGTGGGGGGGGGGGGTTGCAGAGCTGAGCAAAGGGGTACAGAGGTGTCCGGGGGGGGGTACAAGGATAGAGTGTGTATGTGGAGATGTGCTGGGGGCACAGAGGCATGCTAAGGGGGTACAGAGGCATTCTGGGGGTGCAGAATGTCTAAAGAGGTACAAAGATGTGCTGAGGGGATACGGAGGTGTGCTGGGGTTAATCCCTGATTTCTGCCCCCTAAAAAACAAAAAGATCTGTTAGTAAAATCAGCACACATTTAACCCCTTGATCGCCCCTGAAATTTTACCCCCTTTTTCAGCCAGTGTCATTAGTACAGTGAGAGTTTATAGTACAATGATCACTGTATTAGTGTCACTGGTGATGTCAGTGGCAGTTAGTCAGTTCTCCCCCCCAGTGTCAGTTGGTGTCAGACTTCTTCAGTCCCATAATAAGTCGCTGATCACTGCAATTAGTAGTATTAAAAAATAATATAAATAAATAAATCTCAGTATATTAACCATTTGTAGACACTATAATTTTCACACAAACTAGTCACACTTATTGGGAATTTTTTTTAACAAAGAAATGTAGCAGAATACATTTTGGCCAAAATTTATGAAGAGATTTGATTTTTAACATTTTTTTTTATTGGATCTGTTTTATAGCATAAATATATATATTTATTTATATTATATTTCAAAATTGTTGAGTTTTTTTTTTTCCATTTATATTGCAAAAACTAAAAAAAAAAAAACAGTCATGGTCAAATACCACCAAAAGGAAACTCTATTTGTGTGAAAAAAATTCTATAAATTTAATTTGGATACAGTGTTACATGACCGTGCAATTACCAGTTAAAATAACACAGTGCTAAATATCAAAACATGGCCTGGTCATGAAGGGGGGTAAAACCTTCTGGAGCTGAAGTGGTTACATTTCAAACAGCAGAACTTCGTTATTTTACCATTCAAGCAATAGTCTTGCAGTGTGATCACATTTTCTTCATTTCTAAGCCTCTTACTTTCTCCTTCCACAGAGGAAGTATACTCCACTACCTCCGAGGGAGCGCAGATGATGGTGCCATACCTTCTTGAGTTGTGGGAATCCAATGTCCAACTACTTGGCTGCTGCCCATTCACTGACCACTCATTCTTTAATTGGCCAGTCGCCCTCTAGTGTGCTAGAATAGGTTAGATGCTATTGTAGAAATATTTGGCCTGGCTGAGAGCCGGGCCTGGGTTGAATCTGGGTCAGGACAGAGTGACTCAGGAAGGCTGGATGACCCAGCAGGCAGTATCTCTGGTAACTCCCCCCTGCTCTCTAGAATCGTGGAGAAGCTTCCAGAAGTAGAAGGTGCAGTTTAGGAGGTGTTACCTGAAGTATTGATAAGGGCCCCAGCCAATCCCCAGTAAATGAGCTACCAGGGGGTGGGTACCTCATAAATACTCTTGGGTCAGACCAGCAAAGGGCAGTCAGGTGGAAGATGGAGGCCGTCGTCTATGAAGGGTGCACCCTAGTCTGAAGGGGGGGGGGGTGACCTTGGGCCTGGGGCTCGGGTGCTAGAGGAACCCTCTACAACAGACGGAGGATATCCTTATTGGAGGCATGGGAGCAAGGAAAGGACAGCAGGAGCAGGTCAGCACCTCCAAGAGATCCCCTGAGGAGTTAGATGGGTGGGCTGGTGAGCAGTCTGGGAGGATTGAGGAGAAGTAACCAGGAGGGCTAGTGAAAGGGGCAGCTGCAGCCAGGCGGCCTGGCAGTGCCTGAAGAGGTGGTGCTGGGGTCAGTAGCCACAGGAACGTAAGGCCCCTTTTACACATGCTGTCCGTTTATCAGGCTGACCTGATTGGATGCTCCACTTACCTCTATGGAGTGACGGATGTCGGCTGTGACATGCCGGCTGACATCTGCCGCTATCTGATCCAGTCCGCCAAATCCAGATGGATGGAACCTCTATTTTCCATGTCTGGCAGATTGGATTGGATGAAAACAAACAGGCCGATACGTTTTCATGCCATCTCCTATAGAGGACAGCGGGGCTCTGATAGGTCGGTCTCCGCACAGTGAGTGGAGATGGACCTTTCATCCACCGGCTCAGCGAAGATCAACAGACTGATCCCCACTGAGCAAGCAGAGTCCCTCAATTGGGACGCACCCTGTGTCAAAGGGTCCTGAAGGCTAAAGCTGTTTGCTACACACAAAAAGGGGGCCTTGGGTACTATTGCTTAAAAATCTGGCTTTTGTCGGATTAACCATCAGTGTTCAAGCTGAAGTTCTGCAAGCAAGCTAGTGCTGGATGAAGAGAGGGAGTGTACAGGGCCTTGAAAAAGTATTCATACCTGTTGAAAATTTCCAAATCTTATCAAGTTGCAACCAAAAATGTGTGTATTTTATCTGCACCCACTTCTGGAGATGCCCGAAACCCCCCCCCCCCCACCCCCCCATTGTCTTCTAGAAAACACACAGTTACCAGAACACAACAGGGACCAGTGAAGATGTGTGACTTGCGCATGCGCAGTAGGGAACCGGGCAGAGAAGCCGCAACACTTCACTTCCTGATTTCCTCACAGAGGATGGCGGCGGGGCAGCCGAGAGACGAGTGATTGCTCGTCATCTGCTGTCGACATCGTGGACACCCTGGACAGGTAAGCGTCCATTGATTAAGTATTTGTAGCTGCTGGCTTTTAATATTTATTTATTTTTTTTAAGATGGAGCTCCGTTTAATCTCAGTATAAATACAGCTGTTCTGTGAAGCCCCCATAGGTTTGTTAGAGAACCTTAGTGAACAAACAACATCACGAAGGACAAGGAACACATCAGACAGGTCAGGGATAAAGTTGTGGAGAAGTATAAAGCAGAGTTAGGTTATAAAAAAATATCCCGAGCTTTGACCATCTCACAGAGCTCTGTTCAATCCATCATCGGAAAATGGAAAGAGTATGGCACAACCGCAAACCTACCAAGACATGGCCGTCCACCTAAACTGACCGGCTGGGCAAGTAGACCATTAATCAGAGAAGTGGAAGAACAGGACAACTATTAGTCGTCTCTCCACAAATCTGCCCTTTATGGAAGAGTGACAAGAAGAAAGACATTGGAGAAAGAAAGTCATAAGAAGTCCTGTTTGTAGTTTGTGAGAAGCCATGTGGGGGAGGGGGCAGCAAACATGTGGAAGAAGGTGATCTGCTCAGAGGAGACCAAAATTCTACTTTATGGCCTAAAAGTAAAACGCTATGTGTGGGGGAAACTAACACTGCCCATCCCCCGAACACACCATCCCCACCGTGAGACATGGTGGTGGCAGCATCATGTGGTGGGGATGGCTTTCTTCAGCAGGGACAGGGAAGCTGGTCAGAGTTGATGGGAAGATGGATGGAGACAAATACAGGACAATCTTAGAAGAAAACCTGTTAGAGTCGGCAGAAGACTTGAGACCGGGGCGGAGGTTCCCCTTCCAGCAGGACAACGACCCGAAACATCCAGCCAGAGCTACAATGGAATGGTTTACATCAAAGCATATTCATATGTTAGAATGGCCCAGTCACAGTCCAGACCTAAATCCCATTGAGAATCTGTGGCAATAGTTGAAAATTGCTGTTTAAAGACTATCTCCATCCAATCTGAAGGAGCTTGAGCTATTTTGTAATGAAGAAGAATGGGCAGAAATGTCCTCTCTAGATGTGCAAAGCTGGTAGAGACACCCCCAAAAAGACTTGAAGCTGTAATTGCAGCGAAAGTTGGTTCTACAAAGTATTGACTTCAGGGGGTTGAATACAAATACACACCACACTTTTCACATATTTATTTGTAAAAAATTTTGAAAACCATTTTTCTACCACTTCACAATTATGTGCCACTTTGTGTTGGTCTATCACGTAAATGCCCAATAAAATACATTTACGTTTTTGGTTTTAACATGACAAAATGTGGACTATTTCAAGGGGTATGAATACTTTTTCAAGGCACTGTATTTAGGAAAGTTGTTCCTGAAGTTGTCTGAAGTCAAGTGGGCATCCCATAATATCCGTACTCCCAATGCAAGTTTTATCCCCTCAATAAAATAGAAAAAACAAAGTGCTGGATTGTTTTCTGACTCTTGGCAATGTGGTGCACATTCGGTGTCCCTGGCTCTGCAGGGTGGGGGGTCCCAGTCCCCTTGTGGCTCCTGTGTGTGGTGCGCTACACACTGATTGAAATGCGGCCAGTTCACCAGGGACAGAAGTTGATTATTTAAAGCGGTAGTAAACCCGCAAATTTTTTATTTATTTTTTTAAACCTGCAAAGCAAAAGGCATAATGAGCTAGTATGCACCGCATACTAGCTCATTATGAAATACTTGCCTTAGAACGAAGCCCTGACATCTGGCCCAATCCACGCCGAGGGAGCTGACCTGCTCCCTCTGCGTTTCTTCCGGGTATCGCGGCTCCGGCGCTGTGAGTGGCCAGAGACGCGATATTGTCACTCCCGCGCATGCGCGCAGGAGATTTCTTTCCGGCTGCCGGCCACTGCCGGATTTTCAGGCCGAGAATCCCCTTGTGCGCATGCGCCGCTGCAGTCAGCGGCGCATACCGAGGGGAATATCTCCTAAACTGTACAGGTTTAGGAGATATTTTTTTTACCTACAGGTAAGACTTATTATAGGCCTTATTATAGGCTTTCCTGTAGGTAAAAGTTAAAAATTTGAGTATACAACCACTTTAAATGACTTCTGTCAAAAGGGAAATATGCAGATGATCAGTGGCTGCAGCCAATCAGCTGCAACTACAGATCAGTGTATTCTGTCAGCGGCGGGTGCCACTGTCAAGCCTCGTACACACGATTGGACTTTCCAACGGGAAATATTTGATGACAGGCTGTTGGTGGAAAATTCAACCATGTGTATGCTCCATCCCGCAATTGTTGGCTAGCAGGTTTTAAAATTTTCCGTGGACAAATGTGTGTTGTCGGATTTTCCGAGTGTATGTACACAAGTCCGTCGGACAAAAGTCCAAAGGACAAACGCGCATGCTCGGAAGCGAGGATGAGCCGGAAGCGGTTGGTTTTGTGAACTCTCGTTCATAATGGAGAATTAACATTCGTGACGTGGAAAATGATGAAATCTGGAAATGCAGCGCACAATTCTCTCCTTCTATAATAGGATAACAATGAAGCTGCTCTGCTGGTGATAATGATGGAGTTTTTGCAACCTCATTTTTAAAGGCTTTTTTTCAATTGTGTGGCCGGCACCCTTTGGAGAAAATTCCACCTTTTTTTTTTTTTTTTTTTTTTTCCACGGTGTGTACGAGGCTTCAGAATACGAAAAATAAATACACGTTTAAGGCCAGTTTACAGTCTCAGTCAAATTTATTTAATTTTTTTTTACATTTGAACTAAAATCATATAATAAAATTGCATTGTAAGAAAAGCTTGTAATGTGTGGCTGGCTTTAGTTGGTGGACGTGCACAGCACAGAGATTGGATTCCAGTCATTCCTCTACACATGGGCTGTGCTGTGAAAAGCACATCTACAGGGTGCCAAATTATCTCCCAAAATGCTGTACATATTTCACTTCTACACCATCAGTCTGTGAAAATTGGGAATCACACCTTTTATTGTGAAAATTGATATCAATAAATTCACAAGCGGAGCTGTCAATACACTTCGGGTGTCGTGCTTTCTGCAGAGTTGTCAGCTCCGCCTTCAGCTCAGGTGTCACAAAACTACTCTGATGATTAAAAAAAATAGATCTGTGAATATTTCACTTTTAAGTATCTTTATGTTCACTGTCTGATCTATATATAGGTACAGAAAAATGACACGTTAGTAAAGTTAAATTGTACAGAAAAAACACAAACCCATTTAATCCGGAGCGTTGGCCTTATAAAGCCCAATTCCCTCGAACGGGGAGACATTTATTTTCTGATCCATTAAGAATATTATGTGCTCCTTCCTGGTATCAGCACTGCACAATGTTACGTCTTATAAATACCAAGCGCTATTTATATTTTCTGCATTAAACCAGGACTACCAAACCTACTCTCTCACCTTGTAAAAATCTGCATTTATTTCATTAGATAATCACTTAGATCCCCCAAACATTATATAATTTCTGAAAGCAAAGGCCCTAGAAAAAGAAAAATGTTGGTTGTTGTAATTTGTGCGGTGGTTTTTAAAACGCATCGCCGCTTTTTAACCACTTGCCTACCGGGCCATGTCTGACACTTCTCTTATACAGTACATGTAAAAATCTGTGTTTTTTTGTTTTGTTTTTTGCTAGAAAATTACTTAGAGTCCCCAAATATATATATATAATTATAATTTTTTCATATCACAGGGTATTTGCATAGTGGTTTTTCAAAGCAATTTTTTTGGGGAAAAAATACACTTTAACCACTTCAGCTCCGGACCATTTGGCTGGCCAAAGACCAGAGCGTTTTTTGGGATTCGGCACTGCGTCGCTTCAACTGATAATTGCGCAGTCGTGCGACGTGGCTCCCAAGCAAAATGGACGCCCTTTTTTCTCCACAAATGGAGATTTCTTTTGGTGGTATTTGATCACCTCCTGTGGTTTTTATTTTTTGCGCTATAAACAAAATAAGAGCGACAATTTTGAAAAAAAATTCAATATTTTTTACCTTTTGCTATAATAAATATCCCCAAAAAATCTATATAAAAAAAAAAAAAACGTTTTTTCCCCTCAGTTTAGGCCGATACGTACATATTTTTGGTAAAAAAAAAACGCAATAAGCGTTTTATTGATTGGTTTGCGCAAAAATGATAGCGTGTACAAAATAGGGGACAGTTTTATGGCATTTATATAAAAAAAACATTTTTTTTTATTAGTAACGGCGGCAATCTGCGATTTTTATCGCAACTGTGACATTATGGCTGACAGATTGGACACTTTTGGTGCTATTTTGGGACCATTCACATTTATACAGTGATCAGTGCATTACTGTGTAAATGTGACTGGCAGTGAAGGGGTTAACCACAAGGGGGCGCTGCAGGGGTTAAGTGTGTCCTAGGGAGTGATTCTAACTGGGGGGAGGGGCTACGTGTGACACGACAATGATCACCGCTCCCGATTACAAGAAGCTGTGGTCAACCTGTACAACCGTTTGCATGTCTGTGCCATTCTGCCGACGTAAATGTTCATGCGGTGGTTGGCAAGCGGTTAATTGATTTTAAAAAAACAAAACGCGATATATAACCCAATATTTTCTGTCCTGCTTTTAAAAGGGACGACTTTTATTGGTTAGAGAATTGCTGAAGAAAACAATACCAGGGTTGTGGCATATTGCTGAAGCCATAACCCCGGTATACTACTGCCGACCGAGGATGTCATTTGTCTATGGCCCAGTGAGCAAGTGGTTAATGAATTTTAGTGTACACAAACACAATATAATAACCTATTACTTGGTAAAATATAAAAGACGTTTGTGTCAAGTAGATGCCTAACATATCATGCTTTAAAATTGCACACAGCCGTGGATTCCAGGACACTGTATTGTCCCAGAATGAAGGTGCCCGGGACACGGGACACGGATATCAATTAAGGGACAATCTCGGGCAGGGCTGGTACAAGGATTTTTGACACCCTAGGCGAAACCTAATTTTGCCGCCCGCCCTGGCTCCACCCCTGACTCCACCCCCTTTCCTCTGCCCATGTATACCACACCTTTGTAATGAAGCGCCCATTGATGCAGCCTCACCAGCGCCCATCAATGCAGCCTACCAATGCCCATCAATGAATGTTTACTTGCTTCCATTCATTCGGGAGTCGGGCTGCACCTCTGACACTATGTGCGAAGGTGGCTGCCTGCTGACTCTGAGACTTAGTTTCTTGCTGCAGAGAGAAGAGAGTAGGAACACCAATGGCCCGGCGGCCCCAGGCAGAAGTGCGCCCTACATTTACCTCCTGCACCTGAGCACATGGGTTTGGGGCATTGAATATTTTTTTTTTTTTTTACATTTTGTTATTTTTTACATTTTATTTTATTTTTTACAATGTCGCTTTAATTTTTTAATCACAAGAGATTAACAACATCCCTTGGGCGGTGACAGGTCCTCTTTACTGAGAGATCGGGGGTCTGTTAGATGGTTTTTAAACAATAAGATAGTAAACAACAAACCTAAACTAGTAGTCCACACAAGAGGCTGAATAGCCGGTGCTTACCAAGTACAATCGTAACTATGTAGCCATGAACCATCCAAAATGGTCAGTGATAAAGTCCAAATAAAAGTCTAATAAAACGGTGTATATGTGATAAAGTCACAAACTTTGTTGAAAATCTACTGTATTAAAAGTTGAGCAATTTAATAGGGAAGTGACACCTCCCCCAGCAATGGCCCCAGGGTGTGCTCTCACCTTATGGTTTGACCTCCATCATGAAAAGGTCAAACAAGCATAAACAGATAAATATCCAGGCAAACGCATTGTTTGATATTCCCAAAGATAATGGAGACACTCTCCTACCACTTCCAAATAAAACTCAGTACAGCATGGGTTAATCAACCACCAAAAATAAACTTCTAACCTTTGCAGTGCTGTGTGTACCAGAGGCTCAGAGAAAAAAAAATAGATTTGGTAGTGCTCACTGATAAAACGATAAGTAAAAAATGCACTCGCATTGAATAGATAAAAAAACATGAGCAAACACTGTGTACCAATACAGAGCTGCAAGCCCAGGATCACTCTCCCACAAGAAAACCGCATGAGAGTCAGAAACCATGAATCAGACCGAGACAGAAGTACAAGTAAATCACACTTGTTTAATAATAATAATAAAAAAAGGTAAACAGAGTAAACTTAGTGAAAACATTGCAGAACCGGAATGGATAGTCAGACAAGCCAAAACATCAGGGAATCGGAGAACAGCGTAGTAGCACAGCAAGCAGGATCTGGAGTCAGAAGGGATGTCAGCCAAGCAAGCCTTTAACAGGAACACAGGAAAGCGTCTCTACAGATGTGACCAAGGCGAAGGCAGAGGTCATCTGGACTGGACGACTTAAGTAGGCAGGACGGACGAGCAGGATATCATCAACAGGCGAGTTACTGTGGAGAGATGGGAGCTGGCAATTAGTGGACAGCTGAGCGGGCAGCTCAGAGAAGGAAGGGCTGAGCCCAGCCCTAACAATGAGGATGGATCAGATGCAGGCAGCCCTCACAGTTATATTCTCTCTCTCCTGGATCGCTGTAACTCTGCCCAACGTGTTTTGACAGTATGACCTCATCAGGGGCATTGTACCCCTGATGATATTCTGATGAAACATGTTGGGCAGAGCTACAGCATTACAGGAGCGTGTGAGACTAACTGTGAGTGAGTGGTCATTATCACAAATTATTTTGGACATTATGAAAGATATATTTTAATGTTGTTGTTGTTTAACTTGTTTATCACAGTTTTCATTTGATTTTCAGTTGCTGTGCACTGCATATTTTTGAGTTAATACTATCTAGTCTAATATTGTTACTGCGACCTTCCCATTTTTGGCATGCTTGCGGTTCAATTTTTGATGACTCTATTGCCTTCTATATGTTCTCTAGTGACTGACTGTATATCCAGCAGTACATTGAAGAACTTTGATAAATGGCTGCTGAGATCAGATCAGTCGGCTACAAAGAGCGAGCGAGTCTGCCTTCAGTCTGAGCAGATTGGCTTTCAGCAGACCCCTCGTGGCAGAGATTTATACGATTGGATTCGGCCATATGCACAGCGGCAGCGTTATCTGCTGTTTACAGTGTGAAGAACTTAATGAAGATGACGCTTCTTTCCTGTGTTGCTGATTCTGCAGATTTTTGCTGCGACCTCCCAAATGACAAATGAATGTGGCCTTTCTGAATGAACCCTCAACCTACCGTACAATTGAGGTGGACTTATCAGCTGTGATATGGAAGAGCATTGAAGCAATCCAGGGCAGGGGCCGGCGTAAGGTGGCGTAGACACCCCATCCAGCTTGCAAGGACAGTGAGCGCCAAGCTGTGTATGGGGGGGGGGGGGGGGTCGGCCTTGTACAGAGCAAGTCCCAGCATTCTACAGCTAGAGCCAGGATCCTCTGTATTCCAGAACCTTCCTCTGAAAGTTCGGAGATCAGCTCGGGAGTGCGATCAACTGAGGAGGAAGGGGAAAGTGGAGATGCTAAATAGTATGTCTACTGACCACCCAGGGCCGTCTTTACTATTGATTGGACCCCGGGCAAACATTTTCTTGCGCCCCCCCCAATACAATTTCGCTCTCCACCTACTCTGAGACATCCAATAAATAGCAGGAAGACTCCAAATCAGTTTACTGAATCAGATCAGACAGCGATTGTGATTGGTTGCCAGAGGTTACAATGCATCATTACCGCTTCCGTGGTCAGGTCTGTCTGACACCGCCACCCCCCCTCCCCCCCCCTGACTGATAGAGGCCTGATATCAAATGTTAAAATGTATCTTTAGAAATAACATGTTTTATTCTGAGGGGGTGGTTAGAAGCACCATCAATTCTTTTTCTGTCCGTGTCCTGATGGAGAGTACGGATGAGCATAAGGTTTGGTCCCAATGTCATGTACAATAGCGGTATTACTACAGCGATTATACATGACGGCTTCCACTGTCTATAGGCGCATGGATCGCTGAGTCCTTAATGTGTCACTAAACCCACATCATCAATATATCAATAAATGGCGTATTGCATCACGTTTATACTCATTCGGTCACTATTGGATTCCTTTTCTGTGTCCTGCAAAAAAACTGGTTGATCCTGATGGTGTGGTGGCAACTCTGCACATGCTCAGTTTTCAGTGAGTTTCTATGCTGAGCCTTTCCTCCCTATCACTTCTGAACAGCCCATGTGACTATAGTCATACATGTGGGTGTATAGACAATGGTAAAAGTCATCCCTCACCCTCCCTCCTGCTCTATGCCCACTAACCAGCTAAACACAATGGGGGTGGGATATTACAGGTAGATTATTGGTGGCTTCACCTCCCTCTTATTCTAAGACACAGGCTGAAGGGGGCGTGACAGCATGTGTCTGGCATAAATCTGCCCACCCAATGCTATTTCCACAAACTAATAAAGATTTGATTTCAAATATATATATATATATATATATATATATATATATACTCTATTGGTGTATAACACTCACTTTTTCACCATGTAAAATTGGCTGCAAATAGCGTGTGCGTGTTATATTACAATTTTAGCTGCCTCGGAGGGGACAGGGAGGGGGTGGGACGAGCGCCGTCAGATTACATACAGTGAGAATCTCCTGTTTACTTGGCGGCCTCTGTAATAGGAAGTCCCGTCTCCTGGGAAGCCATTAGACCACTGTTCTGTCTATCATAGGAGATTCTCATTGTATGCAAGCTGTCGGTGCTGGTCCCCGCCCCCATCCCTGTCCCTGCACTGATGGCAATGGTAAGGCTGCAGATGGGCATTGACCTTTTATTTTGCTTCAAAGTTCCTTATTTAAAATGTACGTTTTTTTTTTCCTGAAACTTCCCTCTCAAAATGAATGTGCGTGTTATACGCCGATAAATACGGTATTTGTATGCCAATTTAAAACTGTTTACCAATATTATTTATTTTTATTACACTCTGTATTCTTGCTTCTGTTTCCCTGCAGAAAGGCTGGGAAGGATCTGGGTCATGTGACGGCTGTATTTCCATTAGGAAAAAGGTACTTGGATGTTTTTTTTTTTTTTTTTTGTTTTTATTAAAATAATTACAGTGCCATCATCCACATACAGAAATAGAAGGGACAATATTAAACAGTGTGTGTTTTATATCACTAGTGACGTCCCCTAGCCCATTTCACTTACATCCCCAGCAAGGTAAGTAAAGGATGAATTACTACTATTGATTTATTGTGTTTTTTGAGCACAGACTATTTTGCACATTACACTCAATTCACAATATCACAATATTGTTGTTGTTATTGTTTCACCATTGTTCTTATTATTACTGTGTCATTTTATTTTTATATTTGTTTTTCACATAATAGCGCAGCACTTTATTCAAAGGAGCAGAGGACAGTTTTAGAAAAAATTGTGCATTTTCCCCTGTGGGTCTGGTATTAATTTTTGTTTGTGGCTTTCTGAAGAAGTGATTTTGCCTTCTTCTTTGTTTCTTCTCCCAATCAGGTGAATTCCCCCAGTAGTGGATCCGAAATGCCGGCACCTACCGCCTTGGTAGAGGATGTGCCTTAAAGAGAAAGTAAACCCTGATGAGTTTACTTCCTCTTTGATTCCCTGCAAAGGTAAAGCATAATGGACTACTGTGCATCGCATCGCATCGCATCGCATCGCATAGTAGTCCATTATGTGTCACTTACCTGACACAGGAGCCAGCGAAGTCACCACTGTCCCCTTGTAGTCCGGCGCATCCATCGTCTCGCTGCTCCCCCGCTGTTATTCGGCGAAGGCGCGATGACGTCACTCCCGTGCATGTGCACGGTACCCGACACTCGCGGCATATCGCCATTGACCACAGCACGCTCATTGCGCCTGCGCGCCACTGTCTAAGGCGCATGTGCCGTAGACAGCGGTGCCTGTCTTTCGGCAAATATCTCCTAAACCATGTTGGTTTAGGAGATATTTCTTGGACCTACAGGTAAGCCTTAATCTAGGGTTACCTGTAGGTCAAAGTGTGTTGTAAGGGTTTACAACCATTTTAAAGTCCCTGTATCTCTTAATAGACGATAAGGAAAATAAGATTTTGTATATCGTGATTTGTTTCTAGAAAGTGTGATCTCATCCAGTAGAGACTGATCTCTACTTGCAGCTTGCAGTAACAATGTCAAAACATGTCCCTTTAACATTATTCCATTTATAAGACAGCCTTGGAGATGCACCATGCAAACGGTGCTATTTTAGGTTGAGTTCCATCTGTATATTGATTGTATGGAATCTATAGCATGCTCCAGGGACATCAGCCATGTGACCTCTGACAGATTGGGTAGGTTCCTGTGCTTGGCTTGTGCAGTGGTAGCCGTGGGTAAGGATGTTCAGGATGGAAATAAAGGGGGGGGGGGGGGTGGAAAATCAGCAGAGATAACCCCCAACTGCACTGCCTTTCAGTGTCATAAGCCTAACCCTAGGCTGCAACGTTCAGCAACAGATGTAACACAGATTGATGGGGAAGGTGGCGGCTCTGGGCACATATCAGTTACCACCAACTGTTAATTCCTGGATGTCTTCCTCTGTTCCAGCACAGTGAAGCCGGACACACTGGCCAATCTCTGGCCAATCAGAAAGGTCGCGGTAGCTCAGGTGGGATTTTGCGTGACTATGTTTTTTTAATGAAGCTCTGAGTGTTTTTTCCGAGGGTAACGATAGCCTGGCGACTTCTGTCGCTTTCCATTAGGGCTCAACTACACCTGAGATCTTTAGCTGCCGTCTAACGTGAGATTAACCCCTTACTGGCAAAGACCTCCTTTGAAATAAACCACCATCAGCCTATTACAGATGAGGCAGATGCCAAAAACGGATTACCACTTGTGCTTCCAATGTACTGCTTTAACCACTACAATACAGGGCACTTTCGCCCCCTTCCTTCACAGCCCAATTTTCAGCTTTCATCGCTCTAGCGATTTCAGTGACAATTGCGCGGTCGTACTACACTGTACCCAAATGAAATTTTTATCATTTTGTTCACACAAATAGAGCTTTATTTTGGTGGTATTTATTCACGACTCCGTTTTTTATTTTTTGCGATATAAGCGCAAAAAAAGTGGAAATTTGGAAAAAAAACAATATTTTCTATTTTAAAAGAAATCCAATAAAATCAAATTTTGTCATAAATTTAAGCCAAAATGTATTTTGCTTCATGTTTTTGGTAAAAAAAATTCCGTTAAGTGTATAATAATTGGTTTGTGTGATCACGGACATATGTACGCAAATGATCATGTACATATGTGTGCAGGTGATCACAGACATATGTGTACAGATAATCATTAGGACATGTGATTTTAGTGGGACATATGTGGGGGACATGTTTTTTTATTATTTGGGGACATGTGTGTTTTGAGGACATGTGTGTTTTTTATACTAGACTAGTGATCAGTGAGTAAAAAGCTGTAAAAACAGCTCATACTCACTGATCATCAGCCGGCTGAAGCGATCTGCTCTCCTCTCCTCAGCGATGACTTCTGTGAGAGGAGAGCCGATTGCCTAGCAACCGGCTGTTTGTTTACATCACATGACGGCCGTGATTGGACACGGCCGTCATGTGATCAGGAGGGCCAATCACAGAGCCCTCCTGCTGATCCGAGATGCGCCGTGTCCGGGTGACACAAGCGCATCGGGATCGCGCCGCTGCGCGGGCACGATTCCCCCTCCTACTGATGGACGTTCAGGAACGTCCAATCGGAAGGAGGTGGCTCCCACCCGGCCGTATATGTACATTGGCCAGGTGGGAAGTGGTTAAACGAGTTACAGAACCCAGAAAAAAAAGATATAATTTTGCCCCTATACAATTTATTAGTAAGACCCCCATCTAGAATATGCAGCTCAGTTTTGGGCTCCAGATCACAAAAATGATATCGGGGAACTGGAGAAAGTGCAGAGAAGGACTAAAGAAAGACCTGGAGGAACTTGGCTCTGAGGAAAGATTAGAGGAACAATTTATTCTGTTGAGAAGAGGAGATTAACCACTTCAGCCGCGGACCATTTTGCTGGCCAAAGACCAGACCACTTTTTGCGATTCGGCACTGCGTCGCTTTAACTGACAATTGCGCGGCCATGCGACGTGGCTCCCAAACAAAATTGACGTCCATTTTTTCCCACAAATAGAGCTTTCTTTTGGTGGTATTTGATCACCTCTGCGGTTTTTATTTTTTGCGCTATAAACAAAAATAGAGCGTAAATTTTGAAAAAAACGCATTATTTTTTACTTTTTGTTATAATAAATATCCCCAAAAAATATATATATAAAAAAAAAAAATTTTCCCTCCGTTTAGGCCGATACGTATTCTTCTACATATTTTTGGTAAAAAAATGGCAATAAGCGATTATTAATTGGTTTGCGCAAAAGTTATAGCGTTTACAAAATAGGGGATAGTTTTATGGCATTTTTATTAATTTTTTTTTTACTAGTAATGGCGGCGATCAGCTTTTTTTTTTTTTTTTTTTTTTTTATTGTGACTGCGACATTATGGCGAACACATCAGACATTTTTGATACATTTTTGGAACCATTGTCATTTTATACAGCAAATGATACTGGCAGTGAAGGGGGTTAACCAGTGGGTGGCAGTGTAGGGGTTAAGGGGTTAGGGGCGTGTTACTAACTGTTGGGGGCTGGGCTTTCATTTAGTGAACACTGATCTCTGCTCCAATCACATGGAGCAGAGATCAGCGTCACTAGTTGCTAGGCAGAATGGAGAAATGCTGCTTACAACGGCATATCTCCGTTCAACCACCCCGTGAGACGATTGCGGTTATGCCCGTGGCGATCGACTCCACGGGACCTGTGACTGGACTCACGGGGGTCCGAACCAGCATGCGAGCGCGCTACCGGTGGCATTAAAGATTGGACGTACCTGTACGCCAATATGCCTGCCCGTACATTGGCGTGCGCTGGTCGGGAACTGGTTAAAGAGGGAGTCCACCCGAAAAAATTTTTTATTAAAAGCCAGCAGATACAAATACTACAGCTGTTGACTTTTAATAAATGAACACTTACCTTTCCTGGAGTCCAGCGATGTCGGCAGCCGAGGTCAAGCAATTGCTTGGCTCTAGGCTGCTGCCGGCGCCATTCTCGTGATGGAATCAGGAAGTGAAGCGTTGCGGCTTCACTTCCCGGTCCCTTCTGCGCATGCGCGAGTTGCGCAACGCAATGGGAATGGTCCGCGCTGTTTCTGGGATACGTGTGTGACCCAGCAGACAGCGCACCGGGACAGGAAGAGGCGTAGACTCCCGTGGGAGTCTATGCCCGGAAGTGGGTGTAAAGACCTGTCTTAGACAGGCATCTGCACCCCCCCTCCCCCCTGAAAGGTGCCAACTGTGGCACCAGAGGGGGGGAAGGTTCCGATGAGCGGAAGTTCCACTTTAGGGTGATAAATACATATGTGGTCCATATTGTTAACTTGATGTAGAGTTATTCACTTTCAGATTATTTCAAAGGGCGAGGAAACACTCTAATGTCTGGAGGAAAAGAGATTTAACTTCCACATACAGAAAGGCTTCTTCACAGTAAGAGCTGTGAAATGGACTCCCTCAAAAACTAGTTCATGCCAGCTCAGTAGATTGTTTAAAAAAAGAGCTGGATGCATTCCTAAATGCACAAAACATAACTGGATACTGACATTTTATAGGTAATATCACCAAGAGATTGTTGATCCAGCGAATATCAGACTGCCTATGGGAGACCAAGAAGGGTTTTTCCTCTGCTGGAACACATTGGAGAATGCTCTACTGTTTGTTTGTTTTTTCCTTCCTCTGGATCAACTGTTGGTATAGGATTGTGTATATGGAGGTTTTCTATTTATTTATTTCATCTATCAGTTGAATTGGATATACTTGTGTCTTTTTTTTCAACCTGACCAGCTACCCAAGTGTATGTAACAATAGCCACAATGCTATCCCCTTGGGGCCAGCGCCCCTCAGCCCTTTAAAGGGTTTCAGATGCTGTGATTGGCTGTCACAGTGGTCACCTGATCAGAAAGCTCCCGATTGCAAGCAGCCGATTGGGAGCTTTCTGTTAGCCGCTGGCAACTGTGCCGGGACCTTGCAGGGCGCGTACATTTGGACCAGCTGTGTGTGCAATGTGGTACACAAATATGCGGCCCCTTGGCTCCAAGGCCACTTATTATTATTATTATCATTATTATTATTATTTGCATGCCATCGGCGACAAGAGGTTACGTTTTCACTTTAAAAGAAATGTCTATAAATATGGAGGTTGGTGAACTTTGAAAAACTTTTGTAAGCACTTTTGTAAGCTGAGTATCTTTGGTCATGGTTTTTATTTTTTGTTTTTTAAATTTTCTGCAGACATTTGCAGCTTGAGCACATTTAATTATTTTTATCCAATGGAAAGCTGGTTCCTAGGGGGGAAAACTGCACTCTATATTCATGTCCATGCAATTTTCAAGCGCTCCAATTAAAAGAGAAGTATGAGTTTGGGGTTTTTCCCTCATCATACTTAAGTGGATGCAGCATTGGTCCATTGCTACATCTTTCTCCCAGCGCTTCTACACTGAGAACCGAGCAATCAAACATAGCCGATGGCTCGGTTCTCACAGCTCCACGAGTAGAGAGCTGCTGACAGTCAATCAGCATCTCTCCGCTCTGCCCCTACATGCTCACTGGAGTGCTGAGCTGTTGAGTGGCCGTCTCAGGCTCTTAGTGGCTCGCTGAGAGCCTGAGACCGGTGTCAGTCCAGGCACCTTTTCGGATCCCAACTCCCATTGTTGTGATGACGTGGTACCTTGACTGATTCCTGTGACGTCAGCAGAAAGCGGACTTCAGTCTGCTCTCTGCTGAAAACGGGTCACAGGAGTGCGAAACTAATTGCACTTTTGTGACCCAAAGGAGAAGCCCAGCCAAACGAGCTCAGGCTGGACTTCTCCTTTAAGGTCTATTGGGACCAAAACACTTGGGGCTCGTAACTGAAAGAAAGCTCATCTACTTCTTCCACATCGGACACTACGCTCAGATACACACAGTTGAAAACCATGAGATTTTGGATGTTTTGGAGCTACAATTCAGGTGTGAATGAGGCCTTAAAGTGGATGGAAACTTGATTCATGAAATTTGAGCCGGGTACATGTATGTTCAGTGTTTTGTTATCTCTCTTCAGAGCCCTAAGTCCTGTAGCTGTCTCCTGCCCCATTCTTCTGCTATCAGCCTGAGAACATCTGACAAGTTCTCCAACACCGGAGATAAAAGCAGAGTTTTGTGTTGGGGAGGATGCTACAAATAGTTTTAGCACTGAGCTGAACGATTCAACGATCAAAGCTGAAAGTCTCTACCTATGAGGAGAGGGGGGGGAGGGGGGGGTGCCTTTCCTCCAATCAGCTGTCTTGGCTGTATGCCCAGGCTTCACTTCAGTGATAACTAGGAAGAGAAAATCTCATAACATGATCTGAACTTTCTAGAGAATATATAAAGCTGAAGACAGCAGATATACATGTAAAACTTCTGTAGGGAGATTTGTTTCATCTCTGTGTATCATCAGAGGCTGTTCACGTCACTGGGTATATGTGAGGAGGGTTTACATCCACTTTAAGCTTTAAGGGGAACAGCTGTGTCCTCTGCTGTTTTAAACTTATAGCAACACTGAAGCCCAGTTCACACTGCTGCGACTTGTGATGCTACTTGTGAAATCCCATCTTGGTCATTGAGACCTGTCTTACTTAGCACTGCTGAAGTCGCTCTGACTTTAGAAAAGGTTCCTGTACTACTTCAATGAGACTTCTATCCGACTTGTGTCCATCGACTTTAATGGAAATCGCCTCCAAGTTGATGTGATTTGGATCTGACATTACAGGAAGATTACCTGAAGTTGCTTCAAGTTGCACTCGCGTGGCCTGGCAAAGTTGCATTTTAAGTCATGCAACTTTTTAGATCACGGCAGTGTGAACCAGGCATGTACTGGCCATCTGGACTACCAGGAGTTTCCCGGTGGGCCGATGGCTCAGTGGGCCACTCTGATGTAAGGGGGTGCTGATGGGACACTCTGATATAAGGGGGGCTGGTGATGGGACACTCTGATGTAAGGGGGTGCTGATGGGACACTCTGATGTAAGGGGGCTGCTGATGGGACACTCTGATGTAAGGGGGATGGTGATGGGACTCTCTGATTTAAGGGGGCTGGTGATGGGGACACTCTGATTTAAGGGGGCTGGTGATGGGACACTCTGATGTAATGGGGCTGGTGATGGGACTCTCTGATGTAAGGGGGCTGCTGATGGGGACACTCTGATGTAAGGGGGCTGGTGATGGGACACTCTGATTTAAGGGGGCTGGTGATGGGGACACTCTGATTTAAGGGGGCTGGTGATGGGGACACTCTGATTTAAGGGGGCTGGTGATGGGACACTCTGATGTAATGGGGCTGGTGATGGGACACTCTGATGTAAGGGGGCTGCTGATGGGACACTCTGATGTAAGGGGGATGGTGATGGGGACACTCTGATGTAAGGGGGCTGGTGATGGGACACTCTGATTTAAGGGGGCTGGTGATGGGGACACTCTGATTTAAGGGGGCTGGTGATGGGACACTCTGATGTAAGGGGGCTGGTGATGGGACACTCTGTTGTAAGGGGGCTGGTGATGGGACACTCTGATGTAAGGGGGCTGCTGATGGGACACTCTGATGTAAGGGGGCTGGTGATGGGACACTGTGATGTAAGGGGGCTGGTGATGGGACACTGTGATGTAAGGGGGCTGGTGATGGGACACTGTGATGTAAGGGGGCTGGTGATGGGACACTGTGATGTAAGGGGGCTGGTGATGGGACACTGTGATGTAAGGGGGCTGGTGATGGGACACTGTTGTAAGGGGGCTGGTAATGGGACACTCTGATGTAAGGGGGCTGGTGATGGGACACTCTGATGTAAGGGGGCTGGTGATGGGACACTCTGATGTAAGGGGGCTGCTGATGGGACACTGTGATGTAAGGGGGCTGCTGATGGGACACTGTTGTAAGGGGGCTGGTGATGGGACACTCTGATGTAAGGGGGTGCTGATGGGACACTCTGATGTAAGGGGGCTGGTGATGGGACACTCTGATGTAAGGGGGCTGGTCTGGATGAAGTCCAGGGCCAAATTTCTGTCCCAGTCCAGCCCTGGTGTGAACTGAGCCTAAAGGCTTATAATTTTTTTTTTTTTTTTTTAGCTAAAATAAAAGGTTCATACTTACCTGATCTCTGCAAGAATATTGCACATTACCTTCTTTTCTGGGGTCCCCTGCCAGCTTTGAGGGCTCCTATTCTCTTGAGTGTGCCCCCATAGCAAACTGTGTGCTATGGTGGCACACGTGCTGCTGCGCTCCAGACCCGAGCTTTGTGCGTCAGGCCCGCCCCCTGCTCCCTCCTCACTGGATTTGACTGCCATTGGCACCTGCTGCTATTGGTCTGTCCTGTGACAGCGGGAAGAGAGATCACTTAGATTCCCGAGTGTGAATGGGGCCACTGGCAATTAGATGCAGGAGACCAAACAGGAGTTCCTGGCGATTAGCTGTGCGTGGTAGCCCTATGGAAAGCAATGGGATGCTGACAGCTCCCGCACATAATTGCTCAAGCGATGATTACCTGCAAATGATGGCTTTGGATGCAGACTATCTGCATCCAGGGCCAGTTATTTGCAGGTGATCGCTCCATAAGCAATTAACATGCGACCGACACGATTAGCTGCTGGAGCTGTCAGCCTCCCATTGCTTTCAATGGGCTTCCACCCACAGCTATTCCCTGCAGGGTCACCCGCATCTAATCTCTAGCTGCTCCATTCAAAAGTGCGATCAGAAGAGCGAGTGGGGCCTTAAAATTTTAAAGTGGTGTTCCACAGCAAAAAAAAAAAAATTCATTAAAATTCCTAAGAAAAAAAAATTGGAACTCCCGCTTTAACTCGCCTCTAAATGGCTGTTGCTAGGGGGTCCCTCGTAGTCTCCCTCCTTCAGTGCCTGGGCTGGTGACATCACTTCCCCTCGGCACAGGAAGGGCTCAGTTCTGCTCCCTCCCTCCTGTCAGTCATCTGGGACACGTGACAGGTCCCAGATGACTGTGCAGGCCAATCGCGGCATGTGGCGCCGCTCGCGCATACGCAGTGGGTGCCCAGCTGTGAAGCCTGGGACAGGTAAGTGTCCTATTTCTAAAAGTGAGCAGCTGCAGTATTTGTAGCTGCTGACTTATTTTTTTTTATTTATTTATTTTTTTTTTAAGGGGAACTCCTCTTTAAGTTCCCCTTTAGGAACATGTTCCACCTGTTTTTAAGGTAAACATGTAACATGTTCCCAATGCAGCAGCCGCTTCGCAATTTACCCCCCCCCCCCCCCCCCCCATACTAGGTGTCATTTTTTGTTTAAATCTATGTGGCCATGTGGGGCTCCGCCCACACAGCCACGCCATTCATTCACACAGCTCTATCCTTTGTGCCCACCGGCTTGCACTTCTCATTGAACTACCTCGGCACCGTGGAACCCCATGGTAGTTCATTGATTCTTCCTGTCAGATTGTCTCTGCTTGCCCATATGGGATGTACGGGCACACAGATACACTGACAGATCTGCAGGAGACCTGCATGGCACCAGACCAGCGTTTTGCTGATTGCTGGTGAAATACTTTACAGGCTCCAAAAAAATATATGTACTTTTTTTTTTTTTTTTTTTTTTTTACCTGCAATATGAAAAGGATGGACCAGCGCAATTCTAATTGATCAGCCTTGTATTCATTCCTAAAAATACAAAGCCTCCTATGAATGGCCGAGCACCACTTAGTCCATCTTAATTTTGTTCCAGGAATGAGATAGGATGTCCCCAACCACTGCTGGATCACAGCGCTGTATACTGTATATAGCTGATGCTACATACTGTATATAGCTGATGCTACATACTATACAGTTTATACAATGCGGATAGCTGCTACATTGATTAGTAAAGGAAATGGTTTGATTGGGCAGCTTGGCCCAAACAAGCTTTATAAAGTCATAGCATTCCTAGAATTCAGCTTCAAGGTTAAAGATATACATGTAAATAGGATGAGCTTAAAGTAAATAGTCACTGGACTCCTAAAAAAACAATGCATTCCCAGGGTGGCTGATATCTCAGCAATTGTTGATAGAGAAAAATCATGAACTGAGCCACTGAGAGCTCCCCCTTGTGGTTAGTCTCCAAACCTCTAAATGTAATACAATAACAAAAAATTTCAATAACAATGTTATGAAATAATAAAGTTACATGGAAAAGTACTTTGAGAGTGTGCGGCCTCGTTGGTGAGATCTTGCTGGATCGGAGGCAGGTGGGTAACAAGGCTAGGTCACAGGGGTGGTAAAAACAGGTGGTTGAAATGTCGTTTCACAGGAAGACCATGCAGCTGCTCCCCCTTTTGCATTTATTGGGCAATAATGCTGCCGACACAATCAAATGAATAGGACTGCATTGCAACCTCCCTGCAATGCAGGGGCGTAACTATAGGGGGTGCAGCAGTCGCGACCGCAACTGGGCCCTGTGATGCAGGGGGTCCATGCAGCCCCCTCTACATATGGCCGGCAGCAGCATAGGCAGCTAGCACACACTATTACATACCCCCTCCATATCCCCCTGGGGACAGGGACCCCTTCTCACGTGGGGACAGGGACCCCCACCTCCCCTGGGGACAGGGACCCCTTCTCACCTGGGGGCAGTAACTTCATCTGCCCTGGAGAAAAGGACCTCATCTCTTCTGGGGACGGGGACCCAATCCTGCCTAGGGACAGTACCCCAATGGGGCACCTAAAAATTTAAAAAAATTAATAAAAACTACTGATACCAGTGGTGGAACTACAGGGCTCACAAAGGTCATACCTGTGACCACGCCCTGGAGTTCCACCGCCGGACTCGGAGGGAAGGGCCCTGGCTGGGGTTCAGAGGGGCCCTTAATGGTTTCTTGCATTGGGGCCCTGAAGGTTCTAGTTACGCCACTGCTGCAATGCAATGGTGTGCGGTGGTTCAGCCTTTTCAGAGTTAAATCAAGTGGGGAGGAGGCAAATCTCTTCCCAGCTGCCTGTCAACCACTCTCTGAAAAGTCGTCTTTCACAAGACAAGTGACACAAGATGCTGCCAGTATAAACCCAGTGCAAGTCTGGCAAGAGGGCAGGGGGCTGTAGAATATAAGTAACTGTACCAAAGGTGACCTTACACTTTATGATAAACACAAGAAAATGACTCTAATTATGCACTTACTGAAAATACACGACACTTTTTTCTTTTACAAAAGTTTTATTGAAGAATAAAATATAACAAAAATATCCAAGTGGTTGTTGGTTACAATAGATATCAACAAAGAAGAAGTCCCCACAGCGGAATATTACATATATAGTACTGCGTACATCAATACCAATGCTGGAGAACTTTGAAGACTAGTTGAACGTAGAAAGGCACGTTCTTTAGTAAATTTCTTTAATACCATTTATACCTTGTAGCAAATTTTATTATTTCTCATGCGTGTCTGAAGTGTGGACAGCAAAAAGTGCAACATAAAAAAAAGACACTTTTCTATAACTATAGTGGCATCACATTTGAAAGGTTGTTGTATGGGGAATGCCTTATAAAGAATAGCCAAGCCTTATTGGCAAGCAGTTGTCTCCTCCACTGCTTCTGGTCAATGACTGAAAGGGTACAGCAAAGCCTTGCCTCCGCCTCATCCAAATGAACCATCAAAGGTCTTTAGAATGTCAGTATAACAAAAAATTGTTTGCTGGTGAGCAACTGTGTCCAATTCATAATATCATAATGGTTGTAATCTGACCATTTGTTCACAACTGCAGAACAACAGGATTAGCGGAATAGTTGGATTCACTTCTGGGTAGCTGAATGGTGCCAACATGGCTGTCTAGATACCAACATGGAAAATGCTATTGGAGAGTGTTGTATATTGAGATACTTGGACATAATGGTCCATCATCTGATACACCAACTGGCCTACAACAGTATTTGTATGTGACATTTATCGGTAGACGTGGTTGTTGTATGACACTTCTGTCCTCCCTGTACAGCTTGAATGTCCCGATTTTGCTTGGAGGGACATTATTGACATGTATGAAGTACATCTGCACACGCATTTTATGAAGTATGCGCTTTCAGTGTAACTTACTGGATCCAAACATATCATTTCTAACTCATTGTTCTGATATTTGGCATCTTCTCAAGTTGCCCTTCTGTGACCTTGGTGGAGATAGTGGATGTATTGTGAGCTCCTTTGGCACAGAGGGATTGATCTGAAGGGATCTGCTTAATGCTCTGTGTAATACGGATACATCGTATAAATCCTGGAAATATAATGTGCATAATACTTGCTTGGCTTTGATTTCAGTTCCACCGCGGTCATGAGAGCTTATGAAATGGACCACCTTACCTTCTCTATTGTTGCTTCCATATGTCTGCCATGACAGGTTCCCATTGATTGTTTTAGTCACTTGAGCACAAAATGGGCCGGTTGTAATTGGAAGATACGCTCATTACTTAGATTTTTTCTCTTGCCCTCTAAATGCCCTCAACTGACACCGAGCCCAGAAAGTAAAACGCAATACTTTCTAGTGGGGAGCCGGCTTCGGACTAATGCCACCACAAATGTAAGTATATAGTAAACATTGACTCTTCGAAACTAAAATTACTAGCAATAGCAAAGCATAGGAGGGCAAGTTGTATCCTCTCAGCATCACTAAATTCAGCTGGAACCAGGGAACCCTGGCTGCATATACAGTACACTGGCTGCATATACAGTACACTGGCTGCATATACAGTACACTGGCTGCATATACAGTACACTGCCTCAGATCCAGTTCCATTTAGAAATTAGGATTACAAGAATCAACTTCTCCAAAGTGGGGAAGGTTTGGGGTGCCATGTGTTGCGGTTGGGGTGATTTACTTGCACTTCTGTCACAAGACAGCATGTGATATCTCTCTGATGGGTATAGTGACAGCAAAAAAATACATATTGTTAAAGTGGTTGTAAACCCTCCCCCACAACTTTGTCCCATGTAAATCATCATAAAAACCCCTAATGAACACGGCTTGTAGATATCTCCTTACTTGCTTAGTATTGTTGTAATCCTTGTTGTTCTGTAGAATGAAGTCACTGAGCATGTCCAGATCTCCCCTGATTTAAGGCACACTCTCTATGTCTTATCTATCTGTTATCAGGACTTCCTACGGCACAACACTGAACTCTGCTAATCACTCAGAGCTTCCTCCTACACACCATGTGACATCACATACAGTCTAAACTTGGCCATTACTGCAGTCTTATCAGCTGAAGCTGATAAGTCTGACAAAGGGAAACATTAGACATAGGCACAAGTAAATACTATGAAATAAACAAGTCAGCTATGAACAGGGAAGCAGGGTTGCCATAGAAACGTTGGATTGAGAAGGAGGCTTGGTTAACAGTACAGGAAGTGCTCAATGTAAGGGCGGAAATACACTCCACTGTGGACTCAGAAAACAATACTTAAGATGGCGCTGCCTAACCCCTGGAAACAAGTTTTTTAAAGTTTCTTTAAACAGTAAGTAATATGAGATTTAGGCTGATTACAGTGGCTATAGTCTGATAATGACTTATTATAATGGACTAAATGAAGAGAAGCATCAAAGTGGGAGAGTTTACTTCCTATTTAAGTAGATGTAGCACAGACCCCTCACTGGGCTGGCTATTTTGCCCCAAGTTCTATTCCCTATAACAGTGGTCTCCAAACTGCGGCCATTTGCTTGCTCTTATCTGGCCCTTGGGGCACTATTCCTTCCACTGACAGCAACAATGGGGCACTATTGCTCTCCCTGATACCAAATATGAGGACCTCTTTACTCCCACTGATACCAAAGATGGGGCACTCTTTACGCCTATTGATACCAATCATGGGGCACTGTTTACTCCAGTGACCCCAGGACATTTTCTACTCCCACTGCCCGGTCCCCCTAAAGTCTGAAGGACAGTAAACCAGCCCTTTGTTCAGAATGTCTGGAGACCCCTGCCCTATAAGGTATACAGCAGCCAGACACACAGCGGCTCCACAGTCTCACAACTCAATAAACAGGCAGTGCATGTCTTTTTGTAGTTGTAATGCTGGTTGAACTGGGTTAGCATGTGGGGTCGGGATACTCCAAATTTAGTGCAAGATATATGACTGATTCTTGGGGGTGAAACTCCTGTGGAGATTATTAAGTGATCCACAGCTAAATGGTCTCCAATGGAAGAGCAAACCTGAACCAGTAAATGTGGAAGAGCCTCTCCAGGGTTTACCACGGGTCTCTCTCAGGCTTCTACTCCCTATATTGAATGCTTTCCTCCAATATCGGGCAGCTTCTGTAGACCTTCTCCAAACTGCTCCCAGCAACTTCAGACATGGGCCCCTCATCTCTACCTGAGCTGCCTGGGACCCCAATGGCCTCCTTCAAACTTCACTTCAGTGACCCAGAGGGCCAGAGCCCTTCAGGCTCAGTCTTCCCCACCAGGATGGTCTAGGTCCCAGCCTATTACTCCTCAGCCCCCTATTGGTCATTCTTCCTCCCAGGGATTGGCTGAGGCTGTATGAATATGCCTAGGTCCATAGCCCTTGGAACCCCTGAATGGGCTCCCACAAGAGGTGGTAAAGCAGCAGAGTGGCAGCTGCATCCTTCACAGGAACAGCCCCCTCTAGGGGCTAAATGACCCCCTTTTTATATGTTGGACCTGCAGGGGGCTGTACTCCCCTGAAAACGTGGAGAAACCTGGCAAGCGGTGTTAACCCTTGCTTCTCCAGGCATACCTGCTCAGCAGGGCAACAACAATGAACAGTATAATGAACTCACATTGGCATATACAGTTTTCTCAGAAACATGCAGAGTAAGTAACCAGGACTCAGGAACATGAAAAAGTATTTATCACAGGGAACATTCTGGAAAAGCCTGCTTACACGCTGTGTGCATTGTATAGACTGTATGTAGCCTCCGCTACATTTAGTGTATATAGTGCTGAATTCCGGCAGTGGGATGGAAATTTCCTATCCTGCTCCCTGAACAAAATCGAGGCAGCTGAGAGGCACTGAGCCATTGCAGGGAGCTTTGTATTCCGTGATAGAATATAAAGCTTCCTCTGATTGGCTGAAGCGGAGAGGTGGGCTGATGATGCCACGATCTGACTTGGCCAATCAGAGAGACCTTTGTATTCATTCAGAATATACAAAGCTCCCTGTGAATGGCTGAGTACCGCTCAGCCTAAAGTCTCCGCTTTAATTCATCCCAAAGGTGTCAGGTTGAGGTCAGGACTCTGTGCAGGCCAGTGACGTTCCTCCACCCCAAACTTGCTCATCTATGTCTTTATGGACCTTGCTTAGTGCACTGGTCCAGATCATTTGGTGGAGGGGGGGATTATGGTGGGGGGTTGTTTTTCAGGGGTTTTGGATTGGTCCCTTAGTTCCAGTGAAGAGAAGTCTTAAGACATCAGCATACCAAGACAATTTGGACAATTTCATGCTCCCAGCTTTGTGGGAACAGTTTCGGAAAAGGCTCCTTCCTGTTCCAACATGACTGCACACCAGTGCATAAAGCAAGGTCCATAAAGACATAGATGAGCGAGTTTGGGGTGGAGGAACTTGACTGGCCTGCACAGAGTCCTGACCTCAACTTGACTGCCCTGCACCCAATAGAACACCTTTGGGATGAATTTGAGCGGAGACTGTGAGTCAGGCCTTCTTATCCAAAATCAGTGCCTCGCCTCACATATGCTATTCTGAAAGAATGGTCAAACATTCCCATAGACACCCTCCTAAACCTTGTGGACGGCCTTCCCAGAAGAGGTGAAGCTGTTATAGCTGCAAAGGGCCAACTCAATATTGGACCCTCCGGACTAAGACTGGGATGCCATTAAAGTTCATGTGCGTGTAAAGGAAAGTGTCCCAATACTTCTGACAATGCAGTAAATCCTTGGTTTGAGAGTAACTTGGTTTGAGAGCGTTTTGCAAGACCAGCAACGTTTTCAAAATAAATTTTGACTTGATATACAAGTAGTGTCATGTCGCAACGGAGTATAAAACAGAACAGAGGCGCCTCTAAGTGTAGCAATATGGTTACATTTAATGAAGGTACAAGATTTAGCAAGTCACATGGTTGATGATTAAGAGGCACATCTAAGTATGAAGGTTTCTGGGGTAAAGCTGTCCACATAGACCATCCCCCACACAACCATCGACCTCATCCTTCCACGCTGCGCTCCGCGAGCGGTTCATGCCTCACTTTCAAAATATGTTTGATTGCAGACTGACAGCGGTGAGAGCCGGCGGTGCGGGGGATGGTCTATGTGGACAGTTCTACCCCGGATGCCGGCATACTTAGATGTGCCTCTTTAAATCATCAACCATGTGAGTTGCTTAATGTTGTACCTTCAGTAAATGTAACCATATTGCTACACTTAGAGGCGCCCCTCTTCTCTTTTTATACTCTGTAGGTCCTGATGGATTTTGCTTCTAATCCCCTGGTGGAGGCTTCCATTTGTAGATGGACATTTTATGGTTACACAACCAATCACATTGCTGTAATCCTTTTTATATGGACTATAAACTGAAGGACTTTTGAATAAAGGGTGGTGGAACGAATCATCTGAGTTTCTATGATTTCTTATGGGGAAGTTTGCTTTGATATAAGAGTCCTTTGGATTACAAGCATGCTTCCGGAACTAATTATGCTCGCAATCCAAGGTTTTACTGTATAGAGTATTCCATTTCTCCCCAATGGAGTCACAGACTGCAATAAAAACTTGACTTAAAGTGGTGTTGCCACCAAAAAATAAAAAAGTGTATAAAATAAATAAATAATAATAATTGGAAAAACAATTTTTTTTTTTTTTACTCACCTCTAATTACCTGTTGCTAGGGGGTCCCTCGTAGTCGGCCTTCATCCTTGCCTGGGCTGGTGACATCCCTTCCCCTTGTGCCGCACAGTCATCTGGGACCTGTCACATGTGCGGTGTATCCCGGTGCCGTTCGCGCATGCGCAGTGGGTGCACGGCTGTGAAGGCACAGCCAGGTGCACACAGTATGAATGATAGCGGCGCGAGCGGAGCGGGGAACAAGGGGGGGCTTCGTTCCCCCGCATCGCTGGACCCTGGACAGGTAAGTGTCCGATTATTAAAAGTCAGCAGCTGCAGTATTTGTAGTATTTGTAGCTGCTGACTTTTAAATTTTTTTTTTTTTTTTTTTTTTTAGGGGGCACCCCACTTTAAGCTGCGAGTACACTAGTAGAATTTTGAATGAAAATATGTATGAAAATCATATGGAAAATTTGGACGAAAATTCACAGAAAATTCAAATTTTGTTCAAAAAATAGAATTCCATTGCTTTTAACTTCGATTTTTGGAATGAATGGAATTCTTCAAACGAAAACCACATATATGCTGTTAGAAATTCATACATTCGAGAAAACTTTTCCATCCTGCTCCTTTGAATTTTCTCATCACTGCGGTTGAAAATGAATGGCAATTTGACCGCGCTAATGATTCGAAATATGAGCGAACATTCTAAGCCCTTGTACACACAGTGGGAGATTCTGCCAACCAAATCCGTCGGATTTTGTCCGACGGATCGTGTCCGAAACTGCTGCATACACACGGTCGGACTAAGTTGTCGAAAAATCCGATCATTCAGAACGTGATGACGTAATTTCGTTACGATGGGACTACATTCAGGCTAGTAGCCAATAGCTTTGATGTAGGAATTTGATCTGAGCATGCGTGGCACTTGGTCCGATCAAAATGCTCTACACATGATCGGATTAGGTCCGACCGGCCCAGTTGGTTGGGAAATATTTCCAACATGTTGGAAAATTGGGTCCGACGGAGATTCAGACAGAATCAGTCTGATGCAGACCACACACAGTCAGATTATCCGACGACACGGTCCGATAGAACACATTCTGATGGATTCTCCGACCGTGTGTACAAGGGCTAACAATGAAAAACGAAATTCTACCAGTGTATATATACAGTATATATACAGCTTCTGACTCTTACCCGCCCTGTAGAAAAAGTCGATCTGAAAATCTATTATTGGCTTGGGAATTTGGATGTGAATCCCCAGTGGGGTTTTTTTGTTTTTTCCGTGGAATACATATATGCTAAAATAATTTATCGGAGCTCAAAAATGCCCTGACCGAGAATGATCTATTTGCAGCTCTGTGCTATTTTTTTTCATGGTCAGGGAAATACTATTATTTCCAGTTCTCGTAGCAGCAACATAAAGCCAGACGGGTTGCTGGAATTCCTGACCCTTCCCTGCCGGAGCTTCGCTCTGTGTGAGGTCACTGCGCACTCTTTTAAAGACACAGGAACTGTAAAAGTTGAAGTTGCACTAAACACGGGACTGACAATCTGTAAAATGCAGCAATTGTTCTGTTGGGGACTGAGGAGATCATTGAGGGATGAGGAGGTAACATGCAAGGGCCTCTCCGCCTGCAGACACTATAATAGACAAAGCTCATAGTTTATGAGGGCGATGAATACTGGAGACTGATAATTCACATTTTTTATTTTCTATCATAGTACACTTATAAGATGCCCTTTTTAAAAACGTTCAAGTATGGACACACCTTTAAGTCCAAAATCCTTGAGAGATGATTAAACAAACAAGTCATTAAAATGTACAGCAGTTAAAGCGGAGGTCCATCCTAAAGTGGACCTTCCGCTCATTGGAACCCTCCCCCCCCTCCGGCGCCACAATTGGCACCTTTCAGGGGGGAGGGGGGTGCAGGTACCTGTACAGTACAGGTATCTGCACCCACTTCCGGCGTAGATTCTGCAGAAGCTACACCCCTTTCCGAAGGTCCCCCGCTGCCTGCTGGGAAACACACGGATCCCAGAGACAACGGGGACCGTCCTTATTGCGCAGCGCGACTCGCGCATGCGCAGTAGGGAACCGGGAAATGAAGCCGAAAGGCTCCACTTCCTGATTCCCATACCAAAGATGGCGGCGGCAGCACCCGAGAGACGATCGAGAGATCGGCTTCGGGTGCCGACATCGCGGGCGCGCTGGGCGGGTGTCATTATTTTAAAAGTCAGCAGCTGCAGTATTTGTAGCTGCTGGCTTTTAAAAAAAAAAAAAATTGCGGAACTCCCGGTGGACTCCCACTTTAAAGGGCAGATTTATCTAAAACAAATATTTCTGTTTTTAGTGGACATCAGTGGGTTAAAAAAAAGTGTTACCCTTCCACTGTATTTGTATTTACCGTACAGACTTGCCATGTGTGATATCATCTGGTGAGTGGCCTGCACTGGAGATGTTGGTAAAGGCAAAAGATCCAAGCCAGTATGTGACTCAAATGTCAGCATCCATGCTAGATAGATTATCTGTTTCACCTGGAGTTCCCCTTTAAGATAATTCTCTGTGCCAGCTTCTCATCCTGACCACCAGGTGAAAGCCTATGTCCTGTATCTTTGAATGGGAGATTTGCTCCAGCGCTTCTCTTTGCAGATGTGGAGATGCTCGTCTCTGCTCCCTCCTTCCCCCCCTATCAGCAGTCAGCAGCTGAGAGGAGGACAGAACTCCTACAGATCCTGTGCCACTCTGTGCAGCTGCAGCATTGCCTTCCCGGGTCTTCGCATTCAGTAGCCTCCAGCAGCTGGCTTGAGCCCTCTGGTCCTCCTCCAGACCCTGCACTTTCTGCTTCTCAACTCCACCCCCAGCTTCTTCTCGGCAACAGAACAAGGTAAGGGGGGTGCACTGTGATGTAAGGGAGGGTGGGGGACTATTGACGTATGTTGGTGGGTGGACTTTTGGCATCTGATGTTGGGGGGGGGGGGGGGGGTGGGGTGCTATGGACATCTAGTCTTAGCCCTTGTACACACAGTCGGACATTTTGATGGAAAATGTCCGATCGGACCGTGTTGTCGGATAATCCGACTGTGTGTGGGCTCCACCGGACTGTTTCCGTCAAAATATCCGACCGACAAAGTTTTAGAGCTGGGCTATAAAATTTTCCGACAACATGCTCCGATCGGACTTTGTCTGATCGTTAGTAGAGAATTCCGATCGGACAAAGCTCCACGCATGCTCAGATCAAATTACAAGACCAAAGCTATTGGCTACTAGCGTGAACGTAGTCCCGTCGAAAGGAAATAACGTCATCACGTTCTGAACGATTGGATTTTCCGACAACTTTGTCCGACCGTGTGCATGCAACACCAGTTTCAGACAAAATCAGTCGGACAAAATCCGACGGACTTTGTTGTTGGAATGTCGGACCCGTGTGTACAAGGGCTAACCGGTACAAAAAGCCCTTTGAGGGCAACCATAATGCTAACGTGGCCTGCAATGAAATTGTGTTTGACACCCCTGCATAAAGCATCGAGCCACCACGCCTCTGTAGCATCCCTTCTGATTGGCTTCTGGAAGGGACAGTAATGGTGACCATACAAGCTTCAATTTATATTTTATTTGAATCCAGTTAAACAACAATCGAAATGATCAAATCTTCAAAAAACAGCCGTAACTGCTCTTATGATAGATTTAGACACAATTTAGATTGGACTCGATCAAAATCAAACTGAGTTGATCAGCCAGGGCAGAAAACGATCGTTTTGCATTGATCAGCTGCACTGAGATACTTTGATTGAAGTACAATTGTATTTATGAACAATCAGAATATGAGATTACATGGTGGAAACGCATTCGATGACTTATGATCTTTACCAAGTAACTATAGACCTGTTAGCTTAACTTCTATAGCTGGGAAGATACTGGAGCGTTTAATAAAAGACCACATCGACGAGTTCTTGCTGAACAAAAACACTTTAAGCAACAGACAACATGGATTCATGAAAGACAGAAGTTGTCAGACAAATCTGATTTCTTTTTATGAGGAGGTAAGTAAAACCTTGGACAGAGGGGTGGCGGTGGACGTGGTATACTTGGACAGAGGGGTGGCGGTGGACGTGGTATACATGGACAGAGGGGTGGCGGTGGACGTGGTATACTTGGACAGAGGGGTGGCGGTGGACGTGGTATACTTGGACAGAGGGGTGGCGGTGGACGTGGTATACTTGGACAGAGGGGTGGCGGTGGACGTGGTATACTTGGATTTTGCAAAAGCATTCGAAACAGTTCCGCACACACGGCTCATGTGTAAGGTAAAGTCTACAGGTTTGGAAATATCAGTTTGTAAATGGATAGAAAATTGGCTAGAAGACAGAATTCAGAGAGTAGTGGTTAATGACTCTTACTCTGAATGGTCTAAGGTTATGAGTGGTGTACCCCAAGGTTCAGTGCTGGGACCCTTACTTTTTAATATCTTTATAAATGATATTGGGTCTGGGATCAAAAGTAATATTTCTGTCTTTGCAGATGACACCAAGATATGCAGTGGAATAACGTCTTTACAGGATGTCTCCAATTTACAAGCCGACCTCAATACACTGTCTAATTGGGCGACTATGTGGCAGATGAGGTTTAATGTTGATAAATGTAAAGTTATGCACTTGGGGCCTAAGAATATGCATGCATCATACATGCTAGGGGGAGTACAACTGGGGGAATCCATAGTGGAGAGGGATCTGGGGGAGATCCATAGTGGAGAAGGATCTGGGGGTTTTGGTAGACCATAAGCTCAATAACAACATGCAATGCCAAGCTGCTGTTTGCAAAGCGAGCAAAGTCCTTTCTTGTATTAAGAGAGGTATGGACTCCAGAGAAAGAGATATAATTTTGCCCCTGTTCAAATCATTAGTAAGACCTCATCTGGAATATGCCGTTCAGTTTTGGGCACCAGTTCTCAAAAAGGATATCGGGGAACTGGAGAAAGTGCAGAGAAGGGCAACCAAACTGATAAGAGGCATGGAGGAGCTCAGCTATGAGGAGAGATTAGAGGAACTAAATTTATTCACTCTTGAGAAGAGGAGATTAAGGGGGATATGATTAACATGTTCAAATATATTAGGGGTCCATATAGTGAACTTGGTGTTGAGTTGTTCTCTGTACGGTCAACCCAGAGGACACGGGGGCACTCTTTACGTCTAGAGGAAAAGAGATTTCAGCTTCAAGTACGGAAAGGTTTCTTCACAGTTAGAGCAGTGAAAATGTGGAATAGACTCCCACCAGAGGTGGTTCTGGCCAGTTCAGTAGATTGCTTTAAGAAAGGCTTGGATACTTTCCTGATGGTACATAATATAACTAGGTACTAACATAGGTAAAGTTGATCCAGGGAAAATCCGATCGCCTATTGGGGGATCAGGAAGGAATTTTTTTCCCCTGCTGTAGTAAATTGGAGCATGCTCTGCTGGGTTTTTTTTTCACCTTCCTCTGGATCAATTGTGGGCATAAAATTGGGTATCTGGATTGTACGATTATTTTTTATTTTATTTATTTGTTTTTAAGGTTGAACTGGATGGACTTGTGTCTTTTTTCAACCTGACTAACTATGTAACTATGTAACTACGGTATGTAACTATGATCACAAATTACGATCAAATCTTAACTATTGATTGAAGTTCACTTCCCTGTATGTGGCATATTAGTCGAATGGGTTGTCAAATATAGATTTATTATTCAGATCGGAAGAGATCGATAGGAAAAGAAATCAATCATTTATGGGAGCATGTATGGCCACCATAAGGCATGGCGAGAAATTGCAGCAATTCTGTCGGAAAGTACTGTGTTGTAATAATGGTGTAAGTTATTGTTGTGTCTGCGTCTCTCGCCTCCAGTCCTCTCCTCTCTGGACGGTGGATGTTGTCGGTTGTGCCCCAGCACTGAGCTCCAGCCCTCAGAACAGATCTGAGCTTCCAAGATCATACAGTAACCTGCCATGACCATATTGGGCTAAATTTCCAGCCAGCTGATATTTTTCTTGGCTTGTTTCCTGCTCCTCGGTCTGAGAGATTTTGGGAAAGAGACCTGCATTTTGCGGGCTAATTTTGGAAGAACGTTTTCTAGCGGAGGCACGAGAACCCAGCCGCCCCCTTCCCTCCCTCCCTCCCTCCCTCCCTCCCTCTTCTTCTTCTTTTTTTTCCCTTGTGTGAACAATATGAAATGATCTCTGTGGGTCGGGCCCAGGTTTAGGTCACCTCTCAGTAACCTAATTCTCTGGGCCGGGTTGGGACGGCTGGGAGAGACGGCTCCGCGGCTTGTTGTGGTTGAATTGGCTGACTGCGTTCTCCGGGCACATTGTTTCATGGTAAGGAAATTGTAGGCTTAAAGGAGCTGCACACCAATCCGGTAATACAATCTGCAAACGCTGCATCTTATAGTGGAAAAATGGACCTGAATAAGTCTAAAAATGAAGTCGTCGAATAAAATTTAAAGTGTACCTAAAAGCT
This sequence comes from Lithobates pipiens, assembly GCF_037356315.1. NCBI lineage: Eukaryota > Metazoa > Chordata > Amphibia > Anura > Ranidae > Lithobates > Lithobates pipiens. The sequence continues at coordinate 285,522,749 of NW_027507790.1, forward strand.
AAACTTTTTTTTCTTTTTTAGTATAAAGTGGGGAAGGGTTAGACCTGACCCTTCCACCATTATTTTATTGCTATCTTTATCCTTACTTGGGAGATTTGCCCCTGTATGTGTCTTGATGAGTTGTCACCAGAGCAAAAGATGAGGGCAGTTCATCAAACAGGGACAAATATTCGAGGTTGGGAACTTCACTTACTTTGAGGAGATTTTTTATCATTTTCTGCTGTAATCAAAAAATAAAGAAGCTTTCACTGCAATATTCACCTCCTTTCTGGCGCTGTCCTAATATATCACAGATTTAAACAGCAAAATTGAATTCTCATGTTATTTGGTCAGCTTTTAGATTCAAATGTCAGGCTGCCTCCACTGCAGTAATGTGAGATCAGGACCATACCCACAGCCTGCTGATTAGACATTGAAGGAGTAGCAGCATGACGAGGAGCTCATGCTTATGCTTTCTACTTCTGTTAGTACAGCCATTCCCACCCAGGGTTCCTTCAGAGGTTGTTGGGGTTTCCCTGAGTTGGGTCCGATTGACCTCCCATTTGATGATGTCTGCGTCGTACTGGGGCCAAGGCCTCTTGGCAGAGTTGGTGACAGGACCATATATATGTGTAGCACTTGCCCCCGAAGGAGCAGCTGATAAGTAATTGGACCTGTACTCTGCTATTTCCACCCCCAAGGATTTGGCTCAACCCACTTGACACAGCTGTGTACCAGTGTGGAACTGTCAGTGTGAAACCCAATAATAAGACCATTGAATAGTCGCAGATTATATTCACTTTACCTGTGTTGTCACCTGGGCATACAACACCGCTACACCTGTTTTGGAGAATGAATAAGCCTCACAACAGATTGTGTGAAACCAAAAGATACGTTTACTAGAACAGGTTCAAACATCAAACACAAGAACCGTTATTGGTATACAATACTGAAGCAAATGGTTGTGAATGGCTATGACATGAGAGCTACCTGTATCGCTCCTGCAGGCGTGTCTCCAAGTGGGACTAATGCTCGGACAACAACCTCAGCACTGGGCGCCTCCCCACTTCCAGTACACTGTGCAGACACTATGTTAGCTGTAATGTGCTACACGGTATTTGAACAGAATGATAAGACAGTATAATTACTCAATATTCCCCCTACAGTCTCTAGTAGGTAATAGCAACACTGTAAGGCCTTACAGTAAGGAATATAGTCTCTTTTCTTTAGCTAGCCGTTTATACTGCGTCACGTTTGGATGGAGAAAAGTGCTGACTATGACCCTAAGAGCACCATCCCTGCAGTCAAGCACCGAGGTGGAAACATTATACTTTGGAGGCTGCTTATCTGCTAAATTTACAGGACAACTTTGCCGCATTGAGGGGCCAATGGACGGGGCCATGTATTGTAAAATCTTGGATAAGAACCTTCTTCCCTCAGCCATAACACTGAATATGGGTCATGGATGCGTCTTCCAGCATGACAATGATCCATAACATATCGCCAAGGCAACAAAGGAGTGGCTCAAGAAGAAGCACATTAAGGTCATGGAGTGGCCTAGCCAGTCTCCAGACCTTAATCCTATAGAAAATCTATTGAGGGAGAAGATCTGTAAAGAGTGGACCAGAATCTCACCTGAGATGTGTACAAACCTGGTAACCAACAGTAAGAAACAACAAGGGTTTCCCCCCCCCCCCCCCCCCAAATACTAAGTCATGTTTTGATTGCGGATCAAATATTTATTTTACTCAGTGAACTGCAACTTAATTTATAGCATTTGTTTTATGTGTTTTTTTTTGGATTTTTGGTTGATATTTTGTCTTTATCATTTAAAATACATCTAGGATAAAAATTATAGACCCTTAATTTCTTTGGATGTGAGCACATTTTCAAAATTTGCAGGGGATCAAATAATAATTTTCCCCACTGTATATCATTTTGGAAATGGTCTTCACAAATTCTGTTTGTGTCGCCCTCTGCAGGTGAAATGTGGTATTGCTGTCATTTCCATTCAAATACATTGGTGCTCTGTGAGCACTGCAGTACTTGAGTGGCCAGCAACAACAGCTGATTCTTTGGTGAGGGTCTTGCTAAACTCTAATACAGGGGTGGACTGACCATTCGGCCACTCAGGCACTGCCCGAGGGCCCCTGGGCCACTAGGGGGCCTCATCAGGGTTGCCAGCTTTAGTAAAACCAGGGACAGTATGTAAAAATCTGTGTTTTTATTTACATCTGTCTCTGAAATGTCCCTTACCAACATCCTTTTGGTCTAAAAATCCGGAGATTATAGCTGCCCCGCCTCTCCAGCACCTTCTCAGCCAATAGAAACATGTCTGTGTCTACTGTGTGGCCCCATAATCTCTGATTTCCTCGGGACCCCATAATCTCCTATTGCCCGGGGGCCCCATGAGTTGTCAGTCCGCCCCTGCTCTTATAGAATAGAATCATATTCATCCACATCTATACTGATCACAGATGTGATGACAGATGATTCTTCATTACCTTTATCCTCAGGTGGGTTTCCAAACCATTGTAGGCTTAGCTGATATAAAGGGCAGAAGAAGAAAAAAATCTTCCAGCATCCAGAATATTCTGGTATTAAACATTTGTAATGGAATAATTCACCTGGACGGATCCTTTTATTGTGCAAAAGTATGTAAGAAAAGGTTCCTGTACACTCTGCATTATTGGAGAGTATGAGAGACAGACAGTCTGAACTCGCAGAGATTTGCAGGGCTGATAGAATTTTTCCTGTAAATGTAACTATGCAGCATAAAAAAAGCCGGAATGGTTTGAAGATGAGGGAAGGTGACACGCCAGAGCTGGGGGAGGAGAGCTAATTAAATTACTGAATTTACAGAGGCTTCTGTCAGAGTGATTTCACCGGGGAAGAGGATTGTGACTAAGTGCAGCTCTCTCTCACCCGCTCTCACCCTCCTCTCTCACCCTCTCTCACCCTCTCTCACCCGCTCTCACCCTCTCTCACCCTCTATCTCTCACCCGCTCTCACCCTCCTCTCACCCTCTCTCACCCTCTATCACCCGCTCTCACCCTCCTCTCACCCTCTCTCTCTCTCTCTCTCTCTCTCTCTCTCTCTCTCTCACCCTCTCGCTCTCACCCTCTCTCTCTCTCTCTCACCCTCTCGCTCTCACCCTCTCTCTCTCTCTCTCTCTCTCACCCTCTCTCTCTCTCTCTCTCTCTCTCTCTCTCTCTCACCCTCTCGCTCTCACCCTCTCTCTCTCTCTCTCTCTCTCACCCTCTCTCTCTCTCTCTCTCACCCTCTCTCTCTCACCCTCTCTCTGTCACCCTCTCTCTCTCTCACCCTCTCTCACCCTCTCTCTCTCCTTTCTTTGTTTTTTTTGGGGTTTTTTTTTGTTTCCTCATTCAGTTTTTTTTTTCATCAATTTTCCTTTTCTCAGTTTTTCACTACTCCTTTGTTTTGATTCCTCCCCTTCATTTCCTTTCCCTTTTTTTTGCTTGTTTTTTATTTCCTTCCTGTTCTGTTTTTTTTTTCCTTTCTTTTTTTCATGCTTTTTTGTTGAGCACTTTCTCTCTAATTTTCCCTTTTTTTATTTTCTCTCTTTTATATGCAAGCACCTTCTTACTTTTTTTGTGCTCTCCTTTTCTTTTCTTTCCTTTTTTTTTTTTTCCTTTTTTTTTTTTTTTTTTCTCTTTTTTACTCTCTCCCTTTCTTTCAAACTTTCTCCCTTTTTTTTTTCTTTCTCTTGTTTGCACTGCTTCTTTCAGGCTCTCTTTCCTTCTCATTTTCATACTCCTATTTTAGCCTTTTTCCTTTTTCCCTTATTTTTCTTGCTGTCACTTTTCTCTCCTCCTTTCTCTGCGTTGATTTTCCTCTCTCTACCCCACACTGAGATCCTCACAGTCCTGCTGAGTAGTACAACACCGATGTCGACTTTTCATTTCATACACAAACAGTTTGAGAGGAAATGACAGGGTCTAAAAATAACAGTCTTGATAAAACGTAACTTAATCTTAATTTCCTTTCTCAGTCTGCGAAGTAAATGAAACAATGCAATTATTATCATTAAGCAGAACAAGTAAATCAATGTTTCATTCATAAGAAAAGACATTTATTTACACTATCGCTTCCCCCCAGCTCGCTGGCTATTGTTGTTTTGCATTGCGGGAGTATATACATTGCACAAGTGTTTACGCTGCATATAATACACCTGCTCCACCCTCCCCGCCGATTCAGGACGCGTGCGCGCAGATTTCTGAACGCGGCATTTATTACATATACAGTGGGTATAAAAAGTCTACACACCCATTAAAATGTCAGCTTTCTGTGATGTAAAAAAAGATAAATAATTTCAGAACTTTTTCCACCTTTTAATGTGACCCATAAACTGTACAACTCAGTTGTATAACAAACTGAAATTTTTTAGGTGGAGAGAAGTAAAAATAATAATAAACTAAAATAATCTGGTTGCATAAGTTTGCACACCCTTAAACTAATACTTTGTTGAAGCACCTTTTTGATTTTATTACAGCACTCAGGCTTTTTGGGTATGAGTCTATCAGCATGGCACATCTCGACTTGGCAATATTTGCCCCGCTCTTCTTTGCAAAAATACACCAAATCTGTCAGATTGCGAGGGCATCTCCTGTGCACAGCCCTCCTCACATCACCCCACAGATTCAGGTCTGGGCTCTGGCTGGGCCATTCCAAAACTTTAATCTTCTTCTGGTGAAGCCATTTCTTTGTAGATTTGGATGGAGGCTTTGGGTCGTTGTCATGCTGAAAGATGAAGTTCCTCTTCATGTTCAGCTTTCTAGCAGAAGCCTGAAGGTTTTGAGCCAATATTGACCGGTATTTGGAGCTGTTCAAAATTCCCTCTACCTTGACTAAGGCCCCTGTTCCAGCTGAAGAAAAACAGCCCCAAAGCATGATGGCTGCCACCACCATGCTTCACGGTGGGTATGGTGTTCTTTTGGAGATGTGCAGTGTTTTTTGCCGAACAAATCTTTCGGAATTATGGCCAAAACGTGCAACCTTGGTTTCATCAAACCAGAACACATTTTTCGACATGCTTTTGGGAGGCTTAAGATTTGTTTTTGCAAAGTTTAGCCAGGTTGGATGATTTTCTTCGTAAGAAAAGGCTACTGTCTTGCCACTCTGCCCCATAGCCCAGACATATGAAGAATACAGGAGATTGTTGTCACCACACGGCCACTACTTGCCAGGTATTCCTGCAGCTCCTTTAATGTTCCTGGAGGCCACTTGGCAGCCTTCCTGACCAATTTTTCTTCTCGTCTTTTCATCAACTTTGAAGGGACGTCCAGTTCTTGGTAATGTCACTGTTGTGCCATATTTTCTCCACTTGATGATGATTGTCTTCACTCTGTTCCATGGTATATCTAATGCCTTGGAAATTCTTTTGTACCCTTCTCCTGACTGATACCTTTAACAATTAAATCCCTCTGATGCTTTGGAAGCTCTCTGCGGACCATGGCTTTTGCTGTAGAATGTGACTAAGAAAATGTCAGGAAAGACCTACTAGAAAAGCTGAACTTTATTTGAGGTTAATCAGAGGCACATTAAATGTTGGACATTTTATGGTTACACAACCAATCACATTGCTATAATCTTTTTATATGGACTATAAACTGAAGGACTTCTGAATAAATGGTTGCGGAACTAATTGAGTTTCCATTATTTCTTATGGGGCAATTTGCTTTTGATATACGAGTGCTTTGGATTACAAGCATGTTTCTGGAACTAATTATGCTCGCAATCCAAGGTTTTACTGTATACAAATGCAGCAATTTTGAAATTGGATGAAAGGTTGTGTAATGCCGCGTACACACGGTCAGATTTTCCGACTGGAAATGTTTGATGGGAGCTTGTTACATAGTTAGTAAGGTTGAATAAAGACACCAGTCCATCCAGTTCAACCTGAGTGAGTGTCTACAATTGTCCCTATCCCTGTACATTGCACACTCACATCGGTCCCTACCCTCAAGGAGCCCACAATCCAAGGTCCCCACTCATATACTAGGGACAATATTTGGAAAGAAGCCAATTGACCTACCTGCATGTCTTTGGAGTGTGGGAGGAAACTGGAGTACCCGGAGGAAACCCACACAGGGAGAACATGCAAACTCCAGGCAGGTAGTGTCGTGGTTGGGATTGTTGCCGGATATTCCGACTGTGTGTAGGCTCCATCGGACATTTTCCGTCGGAATTTCCGACAAACAAAATTTGAGATCTGGATCTCAAATTTTCTGACAACAAAATCTGTTGTCGGAAATTCTGATCGTGCGTACACAATTCCGACGCGCAAAGTTTCAAGCATGCTCGGAATCAAGCAGAAGAGCCCCCACTGGCTACTGAACTTCCTTTTTCTCGGCTCGTCATATGCGTTGTACGTCACCGCGTTCTTGGCGATCGGAATTTCCGACAAGATTTGTGTGACCGTGTGTATGCAAGACAAGTTTGAGCCGACATCCTTTTGGAAAAAAAAACATGGATTTTGTTGTCGGAATGTGCGATTGTGTGTACGCGGCATTACACTGGGAAGGATAAAAAGTGCATTCTATATACAGCTATGTAGATCAGACCAAAATCGGGGTCAGAGGGACTGTTTTCAAAATCAGGGACAGTTGAGAGCTTTGACTTAGATCTGTTTTCAGAACAATATAGACACTTCTAGTAGTGAAAAGACACATTGAGACCTGTATGTTCTAAGAAAAAAAAGGGGCAGTTGTGGCAGAAGGAAGGACAGATGGGCGACCCTCTAAGCTGTGGCATGGTGCGGCGTGAAATACTGCCCTGACTGTACTGTATAATAATAAGGTGGTTCCTTTCACTTCTCGGTGATCTCAGCAACTCTGCAGTGACCTTTCCATGGAATCCCTTTTCTAGGTTAGAGTGAGAGTGCGGGTGAAATGGTAATCACATTGGAGAATGGGCCCTCTGTGTCTTGTACAGCTGCCCCCCCCCCCCTCGGTCCAGGGGGGTCACATACACCACTCCAGGCAGTATAAGGAATTCAGAACAATAGAGGGCTCACATCGCCCCTCGCTGCAGCGCTCGGCCGGGTCATGTGTTCAGACCGCCTCCAGGCTGACTATGCCGTGTTATCAGTCATTATTAGTGCCCCGGGCTGTAGAATCACTGAGGGTAGTTATGTAACACGGACAGCACATGAGTGTTCAAAGAGCAGGGCAGCCGAAAGCAAGATGATGCTTTATGTAAAAAATGATGATAATCGCTTTCAGTATGTTGGATTCCCTCTACCTGGACAGTTTATGAACCATTAGCCCTTCTACACACGGTAGGAAATTCCGACGGAAAATGTCCGATCGGACCGTGTTGTCGGATAATCTGACCGTGTGTGGGCTCCATCGGACTGCTTCCAACGGACCAAGTTTTCCAGCTGGGCTATAAAATTTTCCAACAACATGATCCGATTGGACTTTGTCCAATCATGTGTAGAGAATTCCGATCGGACAAAATGCCACGCATGCTCAGATCAAATTCCTAAACCAAAGCTATTGGCTACTAGCCTGAACGTAGTCCCATCATAACGAAATAACGTCATCACGTTACGTACGATCGGATTTTCCGACAACTTTGTCCGACCGTGTGTATGCAACACCAGTTTCGGACAAAATCCGTCGGACAAAATCTGACAGATTTTGTTGTCGGAATGTCCGACCCGTGTGTACGGGGGCTTACTGTACAGGCCGATGCTCATTGTTAGCTGCCATTTTAGTCAGGTAATGCCGCGTACAGACGGTCAGACTTTGCATTGAGCAAAACTCCGTTGGCATTTCCGATGGAAAGATTTAGAACAGGCTCTCAATGTAAAGTCCGTTGGAAATGCCGACAGGAAAAAGTCTGATGGACATACCACCCGGCCGGAATATCTAGTGAAATGCTCCCATTGGACTTTTTCCAATAACGCTTTGAAGTGGAAGTAAACCCTTCTATCGTTTCAGCCAAGGAAGCCGCCATCTTGGCCCCCGTTTAATCCTAAACTGCCATGGTGCTGCACATGTGATCAGTTATGACACCGGCCATTGGATGGTTTGACAGTTTGGTTGAGAGCACAGCCAATGTGACAGTTGGCATTTCTGGCATGCCGGGAATGTAAGTGTTTTTTGAAACTATTAAATCGATTGGTTTACTTCCACTTTAAGTAAACCGGCAGTTAACTCATGCATGGCAAACCGGTTTATTTGAATGCGCTTCGTCCCCTGTAGCACCTCCTCTTCGTTCCTTCACTCCCCCCGCTTCTTTGTTCAGCTGGGAATGAAGGAAAACTGTCCTGTGTAAGCTCTGAGTCCCTCTAGTTGTAGCTTACACAGGGCTGAGGACCAACCAGTGCTGGGCCAATCACCAAGGTTGTCACATGCTTTCATGGTATTTTCATAGCCTGTATCAGCTGACAGGAGTGACGGGGGAAGGAAGGATAGGTATGTGGGGGTGCTGGGAAAGGGGGGCATTAAAGCAAACTGTTTTGCAATTTACAAGTTTTTGCTTTTGATGGATTAACTTCAAGCAAAGTGATATTTCAATCGGGGCTCATTTACATTTATTTTTTATTATTTATTTCAGGTACTTGTATAACGCCGTCAATTTACGCAGCGCTTTACATATACATTGTACATTCACATCAGTCCCTACTCTCTAGTAACTTACAACCTAAGGTCCCCAACTCACATTCATACATACTAGGGGCCAATTTAGACAGAATCTGATTAACCTACCAACACGTCTTTATGTTGTGGGAGGAAACCGGAGTACCCGGAGGAAACCCACGCAGGCACAGGGAGAACATACAAACTTGTGGTCCAGATTTGAACCAGCGACCCTTTTTCACTGCTAGGTGAAAGTGCTACCCGCTACACCACTGTGCCGCCCACGTGGGGGTGATAAAAAAAAAGAAATGTGGTTGAGCCACGTTTTTTAACCCCACAGGTGCCTTCCCCAACTTACAAATTCGCCTCACTTAAGCTGCAATGGCAGATGTGGGGAGCCGTGATGCTTTGCAGTAAGAATTATACCCCAGGCAGCACCACCTGCCAAACGCCAGCCATTCACATGATTGGGGTCGATGCACGTGGTCGCAGCGTGGCGGTGCGGATTTGTAGGGGGTTAAAGTGGGAGATGACAAACCTCCTCCTCACCCCCTGTCAAACGTCTCCTGAAGAGCGATCCTCCAAGGATCGCTCACCAGAGGGCTACCGCTAGTACATACTACTAGCCCTTACGAATGGAGTCTGGTAAGTTTAGTCACCTGTTGGCTTCTTGTTTGTCATTATGACGTCAGCAGTGAGATCATCACTCTGTTGCCACTAAGATTTTTTTTTTTTTTTTTTTGCAGTGATTTGAAATCTAAAGGAAAGAAATTATGCAGCGTTCTGGGCCGTTTTAATGTAGGAATCGCAGGCAGGGCAGGGCACAATCTCATATACTGTGTGCAGAACATTGGTAAGCTGTGAATAGTATACAGACGTATTTGTGAATGTGATTTTACACTGAACCGTATAATAGGAACAGAAGGAAATGGGGGTGCCCGGGTGGAGGTGCCAGGCAGAGAAGATTGTCTTGGGTAGAAATGGCAGCGCATACTGAGACATGTTGGGCCCTCATTGTGAATACACAATATGTTCATTACTCATCAATAATTCTACAAGAGCGAAATGAGGCCCAGCAGGATTCTGATTTAGTGAGTCTCCGGCTTCCCCTGACAATGAGATCTAACAGATGGAAGAGGGGAACGTGTGCGCCCTCTGCTGGAGAAGAGCAAAAAAAAAAAAATTATAATATGTATAATTTATTTGTATATAATTATATATAATATTTTTTTATTATTATTTACGATTTATATAGCGCCAACAGTTTACGCAGCGCTTTACAATGTATAGGGGGGACAACACAATTACAGTACAATAGGTACAGGAGGGCCCGGCTCGAAGAGCTTACATTCTAAAGGGAGGGGGCGGTCATCTCTGTTTTAAAAAGAAAGTGGAATTTCTCCCTAGAAGTTATTGATCAGCCGCACAAGAAACACTCACTGGCCACTTTATTAGGTACACCTTGCTAGTACCGGGTTGGACCCTCTTTTGTCTTCAGAACTGCCTTAAAGCGGAGGTCCACCCTAAAGTGGACCTCCGCTCATCGGAACCCTCCCCCCCTCCGGCGCCACAATCGGCACCTTTCAGGGGGGAGGGGGGTGCAGTTACCTGGATAATCCAGGTAACTGCACCCACTTCCGGGATAGCTCTCTGCAGAAAGGGGCGTAGATTACGCCCCTTTCCGCAAGTGCCCGCCCCTTCCCGCAAGTGCACCGCTGCCTGCTGGGAAACACACAGATCCCAGAGACAGCGGGGACCGTCCTTATTGCGCAGCGCGATTCGCGCATGCGCAGTAGGGAACTGGGAAATGAAGCCGAAAGGCTCCATTTCCTGATTCCCATACCCAAGATGGCGGTGGCAGGACCCGACAGGCGACCTAGCGATCGGCTTCGGGTGCCGACATCGCGGGCGCGCTGGACGGGTAAGTGTCACTATTTTAAAAGTCAGCAGCTGCAGTATTTGTAGCTGCTGGCTTTTAAAAAAAAAAAAAAAAAAAATGTGGAGTCCCGGTGGACTCCCGCTTTAATTACTTGTGGCATAGACAACAAGGTGTGGAAAACATTCCTGAGATTTTGCTCCATAGTGACCTGATGATATCACACAGTTGCTGCAGATTTGTCAGCTGCACATCCATGATGCGAATCTCCCATTCCACCACATCCCAAAGGTGCTCTATTGGCTGACATCTGGTGAGTGTGGAGGCCATCGGAGTCCAGAGACCTCATTGTCCAGTGGTGAGATGATTGGAGGACAGTGACATGGGGCATTATCGTGCTGGGAGGAGCCATCAGAAATTGGGGACACTGTAGTCATAAAGGGATGGACATTGTCAGCAACAATACTCAGGTAGGTTGCGGTATTTAACCACTTCCCGACCAGCGCGCGACGATGTACGTCGGCAGAATGGCACGGGCAGGCATATTGGCGTACAGTTGCATCCATTTTTATATGCTGCCCCGCCATCGCGTGCTGGTCGGGACCCCCGTGAGTCCGGTCGCGTGTCCCGCAGACTCGATCGCTGCGGGCATACCCGCGATTGTCTCACGGGGCGGCTGAACTGGGAGATGCCGTTGTAAACCCGTTCTGCCTAGCAACAAGTGACGCTGATCTCTGCTCCATATGATTGGAGCAGAGATCAGTGTTGACTAAAACAAAGCCCAACCCCCCCACAGTTATTAACACACCCCTACACTGCCACCCACTGGTTAACTCCTTCACTGCCAGTGTCATTTACACAGGAATCACTGCATTTGTATAGCACTGATTGCTATAAAAATTACAATGGTCCCACAAATGTGTCAAAAATGTCCATAATGTCGCAGTCACAAAAAATATCCCCCAAAAATATATAAAAAAACATTTTTTTTCCCCTCAGTTTAGGCCGATACGTATTCTTCTACATATTTTTGGTAAAAAAAAAATCGCAATAAACGATTATAGATTGGTTTGCACAAAAGTTATAGCATTTACAAAATAAGTTTTATGGCATTTTTATTAAAATTTTTTTTTTTTTTTTTTTTTTACTAGTAATGGCGGCGATCAACGATTTTTATCATGACTGCGACATTGTGGGGGACACATCGGACATTTTTGACACATTTTTGGGACTATTGTCATTTATACACCAATCAGTACTATACAAATGCACGGATTCCTGTGTAAATGACACTGGCAGTGAAGGGGGTTGACCACTAGGGGGCAGTGTAAGGGTTTAAGGTGTCCTGGGGAGTGTGGCCACGTGTGACATGTCACTGATTTCTGCTCCGGATCACAAGTAGCAGAGATCAGTGACACTGTCGCTAGGCAGAACAGGAAGATGCTTGTGTACATTAGCATCTCCCCGTTCTTCCTCCTCATGAGGCAATCACGGGTATCCCCGGTGGCGCGCATGCAATGGCACGATGGCAAATTTAAAGGGACGTACAGGTACGCCCATTTGTGCAGCCGTGCCATTCTGCCGACGTACCGGTTAAGATAATTTTTTGTCATTGGTAAATCACCCCAGTGAGTTGTATGGTGTGCAAAGTAATAGCCAGCAGTTTTCGGATGTTGGTTGCTGGACAACTGGAGCATGGACGGGCGTCAAACACGGTCCATTGCATTTCCCAAGGTACAGATGGCTGTTTAATTTTCTTTGAGTACCTCCTAGGGTGAATTTCCACTTTGAATAAAAAGCATGCATGCCATCGGATGGTCATGCTTGGTACTGCATGGGGGTCTAGCTGCTGTGTAAGCCTGGTAGTGTTGGGGCTTTTCTACTATTCTGCGTTTAATTAATAAGCGGGGGGGGGAGGGGGGGCGCGAGGTGCGGAGCACAAAGTGGTCACTTTTGGTTCCTAGTTTCAACTCCACTAGAGTGCAATTTGTATGTTTCCTTGAATTGCACGAGTTATGCCCCGTACACACAGTCGGATTTCCCAATGGAAAACGTTGCGATCGGAACAGTTTGTCGGAAATTCTGAGCGTGCGTAGGCTCCGTCGCACAAAATTTGAGATCTGGTTCTCAAATTTTACCACAACAAAATCCGTTGACAGAAATTCCAATCAAATGTGTATACAATTCTGACGCACAAAGTGCCACGCATGCTCGGAATCAAGCAGAAGAGCTGCACTGGCTATTGAACTTCATTTTCTCGGCTCATTGTACATCACCGCGTTCTTGACATTCGTGATTTCTGATCAACTTTGTGTGACTCGTGTGTACGCAAGACAAGTTTGTGCCGACCTCCGGGAAAAATCCATGGATTTTATTGTCGGAAAGTCCGATCGCCTGTACGGGGCATTATGCTTAACAATTCAAAAACACCCTGGTAGGGTCAGGTCCATCTAAAGCAGGGGGGTCTCAAACTGTCAAATTGCAAGGCTGACCCGTTACAAGCATGACTCCCACATGCAAAGGCATGATGGGACTTGTAGTTTCATAACAGCTGGAGGGCCACCGGTTTGAGACCCCAGCTCTAAAGCCATTTTTGTTTCTGTTTTGGAATGAGTAAATTGTTTTTTTGGGCTGCGTCATCCTGGGAAATTGTCCCAAAAAGGAAGTGAGAGAAAAAAATCCCTGAAAGTGAAGGGAAATCCCTTATTACACAGCTGTCACCACAGCCAATGTCCCTATTGCAGTGATGGCTAACCTTGGCACTCCAGATGTTTTGGAACTACATTTCCCATGATGCTCAAGTACACTGCAGGGTGCAAGAGCATCATGGGAAATGTAGTTCCAAAACATCTGGGGTGCCGAGGTTCGCCATCACTGCCCTATTGTAACATTTTATTTGATCTCCAGTTGTTGTGTCAACTGTAAAAGTTTTGGATTTCCATCAATGTTTTTTCCCAGTCACAACAATGGCCCCTCAGTACAAATAGAGAATCTTTGAAACCTGTGATTTGCTCATGCAGACCAGGGGGAAAAAAAAGCCAAGAGAGGTTCTACCCTTCCCTATGCTATGTTCCCCTCCAGCCCCTCCCCCAATAAAAGTTAAAAAGTTTTGGCTTTTTGGCTTCAGATGCACTTCAGTTGGCTCTTCTCCAAACTATATAAGTGAGCTAAAGACATTGGACTGCATTACCTTGTTAGCAGGTTGGGATATAAATCATTGATATATGAATACGGGCGCATGCAGGATACGGGCGCATGCAGGATACGGGCGCATGCAGGATACGGGAGCATGCAGGATACGGGAGCATGCAGGATACGGGAGCATGCAGGATACGGGCGCATGCAGGATACGGGAGCATGCAGGATACGGGCGCATGCAGGATACGGGCGCATGCAGGATACGGGAGCATGCAGGATACGGGCGCATGCAGGATACGGGCGCATGCAGGATACGGGAGCATGCAGGATACGGGCGCATGCAGGATACGGGCGCATGCAGGATACGGGAGCATGCAGGATACGGGAGCATGCAGGATACGGGCGCATGCGCCACAGACATTGCTTGTTCCTTTCTAAGTTTATGGCTATTACAGAATTAATAAAGAGTGTCGCAAGCCACTAATTCCACGTCCCAAGGGGAAGACTCCCACTATTAGCAGGAGAATGAGCTGCTGTTAAAAGTAGCCATAAACTGGAAATATCCACCGTTTTTTTTATTTTTAGAGCGGACGGTCGGCTTTCTTGTAACAGATGTGTCTTTCCCAGTCCCATTAGGAGACCCAAGCGACCAGCCGTCCGAAGACCCGAACAATTGCGGCACAATCGGCTTTGATCGGACCTCGGATCTAGTAACCCGGAAGCGATGTCATCATATCACTTCCAGTTTACTGAAGATTTAAAGGCGCCAAATTTATTAAAAAAATAATAAAATGGCGCCAGATTTCTTTCAAAACAGCCAAACTCGCCATCTTGAATGCTTTTAAGTGCAAAGGAGGGATTTTGGGCTCTTATAGACTCCAGATCCCTCCCAGTACCCGTCACTGCCTATTATTGTCACAAGGGATGTTTACACTCCTTGTAACAGCAATAAAAGTGATCAAAAATTTAAAAGGGAGTGTAAAAATAAACATAAGATTTTAAGCGCCCCGTCCCTCCGAGCTCACACGCAGAAGCGAACGCCTACGTAAGTCACGCCCCACAAATGTAAACAGTGTTGAAACCCCACATGTGACGTATCGCCAGGATTGTTAGAGCGAGAGCAATAATTCTTTTGCAAGAATTAACCTCCTTATCACTTAATCCCTCTTTACTAATGTAAACGACTCGTCTCATCATATACTGGAGATTAAGGGCCCTTTCATACTGCTGCAGCAACATTTTGCTCTGTTTCGGATGCTTTTTCTGTGTGAAAAATGGACAATTGACTCAAAGATGCAAATCGCAGTGCATTTTTGACATGATTTTGCCACAATCTCCATTCATTTCAATAGGAAGCTACATTTTTGGTGCGATGTTCAAACCAAAGCTGCAGCATTAAGGACTTTTAAAAACAAAAAACGTACCCACAGTGCCGTAGTGTGAAATGTCCCACAGGATAAAGGGAAACTTCAGCAGAAAAAAATGTATGTGTGAGAAAGGGGCCTAAACAAGGCATAGATGTTTAAAGTCCAGCCTGTGTGACAACCACAGTTCACTTCATTGTGATGGGCATGTGCTATTGGCATGTTCACTAGGTGAAAATAAAGTTAAAAAAAATCCTGAAATAAAAACGAATGCAGCTGTCACGTCACATTCGGCTACCGGCTGGAGTGCGCATACACAACGCTGCCATAAGCGTTCCAACACAGGGCTGCTCGCCACACTTTGGGCACGGTCTAAATATAATCTGGCTCTATGTCCACTTGGATGGTGGGGCTTGAACCTGGACTCAGGGGTGGAAGCATATGGGGGCATCGTGCATGCGCAGTCCAGCGGGTAGGCAAATATGATGGGTCGCCATAGGTGACGATACACAGCCACCACATCTAAGGACTGATCAGCTGCAATACATTTCCAATTTAGTTTTGGGGTTTAGATGTGCTTTAGGACAGGCTTCATTTTTCCAATTGTGATTATGGCCCATTCTACCAAGGCCATTTCCTCATGGTCAGCTCTGCCATGGTGGCTCTGGAAACAAATTGTAACCTAGGTCCTATAGCAACTTCAATTCACTCTGTATTTTAAATCCATCATATTTGACTTCACCCATAACAACATCTCTAGCTTCATCCCCCTGTTTTGTTCCCTTTCAAACAAAAATTTTTTACAATAGATTTGCTGAGGGGGGAAGGGCACCACAAGATTTTGCACATATGGAGATGTACTGCAGGCCTATAGGATATGGCAGAAACCTGCAGTGAGTATGTGAATATGTGGGGTGTTCTTGTGCAAACAAGTTGCAAAAGCACCCGGCAGTAAAAAAATAAATAAATACATTTTTGTCTACTGAATTTTGATTCTTGCAGGTGAACTGTTGTTGAACATAAGAGAATGTGATCTGTGGCACAACCACTAATGGCAGACCTCCATCCCTATTATATGATACATGGGAAAGGAAAGGGTTGTTGAACTCTATTCTTGAGTTATTTTTTTTTTTACCACATGTATATTGCCATGAAAGCACCAGAAAAATGGAAAATTGTTTGAATATCTGCCATAGTTTTCTGATGCCCGTCCATGGCAGTGAACAAATCAAAGTCTTTGGTGTAAATCTATTGACAAGAATAAGGGAGGTTGCCGAGTTCATGGGAGGTCCCTGTGCAGTCAGTGGTCAGGACCATTCCAGCTGGACCAGGGCAGCTCCAAAGAATTTTTTTTGGGGAGTGCTGTGCACCTCACAGGACACCCCCTCCCCCCCCCAAAAAAAATTCTAGATGTGCCCGAAAGTGACCATTTCTTCCTGGTCTGTAGCTTGTAGTGTGCCACCTTTCCTCCTTTGTGTAGACTAAATAGGGCCTGGAGGTACTGTACACTGAAGAAATTGTGGAAGTAAAATGAGCCCCACCGGGGCTAGCAATGAGAGCCCCCAGCAAGGGTTGGGGCCAGTAATAGCTCCCAGCATATGTTTGTGGGGTACTTTGTGGTCATTGAAGTACTATACTTAACCACTTGCTTACTGGGCACTTAAACCCCCCTCCTGCCCAGACCAATTTTCAGCTTTCAGCGCTGACTCACTTTGAATGACAATTGCGCCGTCATACAACACTGTACCCAAATGAGAGGTTTATCATTTTTTTTTTCCCGCAAATGGACCTTTCTTTTGGTGGTATTTAATCACAGCTGGGTTTTTATTTTTTTGCTAAACAAAAAAAAAAAAATCATGTTTAATAGTTTGTTATAAAATTTTGCAAACAGGTCATTTTTCTCCTTCATTGAAATGTGCTGATAAGGCAGCACTGATAGGCACTGATAAGTCGATACTGATGGGCACAGATAAGGCTGCACTGATGGGTGGCACAGATGGGCACTGATAGGTACCCACTGATGGCACTGATGTGCAGCAGCACTGTCCAGGCCCTGATTGTGGGCACTGATAGGTGGCACTGAGTATCTGGGCACATCGCAGTGATCGGGACTGATGTCCCGCTCCCTGCCGCCAGTGATCGGCTTTTTTTAAATCACGTGATCAGCTGTCATTTGGCTGACAGCAGATCACGTGGTAAGGGGTCAGGATCGACCCCTGATTCCGATCTGTGATCCAGTGACTCTCATAGATCTGTGATGCAGTGAGTCTCATAGACTCGTTGATCACAGGGGGCGGCGCAGGCACAAGCTATGGCTGTCCTATTCAGTTTAGTGAGCAGTTGGTCTGGTAACACTTTACTGGCAAACAGTTTACACAAATCCCAATCAATAAGATACGACTTCCAGTAATAGAACACAGTAATACATTTATTGTGTGTTTAACAGACATACAAAATAAAGCACAATATTATTATATACATAATCCCATAATACAGAAATGCTCTTCTCTCCCCACAGGCCACTCCCTGGATGTGACGGAGGATAAACTGTCCCGGATCTGATCACCGAATCTGCGGAGTGAAGAAATGGTACAATGAGAATGCTGTTCATAATATATATATTACAGAGCCTCTAAGCCAAGGGACACGTGTGCCTTCTATATCTACTGTTCTGTTGGAGCATCTCTTTTAGTGCCAGTTCACACTAGTGTGATGCCAGACATCGCATGTAATTCGCAGCGCACTGCTGTTCACATTACATGCGATGTCTGTCATACAGATAGTATGGCTGATATCACACCGCATTCAGTGCAAACACGCACAGGACCCTTTTTTCTGTTCGCACCAGAATCGGATTGTATGCGTGTTCACACATATGTGATTCCGATTCATGTCCGAACTGTCAGTTCGCAGTGCAATATGTGAGCTGAAATGGGGGTGTCATTAACATATAATGACACTCCCCAGCAGTTCGCATATGGCAGCGTGAACTGCCGAGCGCGATGCGGGAACCCGCAGTTGATTCGCAGGTTTCTCGCATCGCAATAGTGTGAACCGCCATTTACACTTCCATATTAGTTTGACACAGAAAATGTTGTGTAATTGGGTGCCAACTGGAGGCTGAAATAAAACAAAAAAATAAAAAAAACCTGCCCGCTCAGGAGGAGCCCCTGTATTGTCTGCCCTGCATGATCCCAGCGATCTCCCCTGCTGAGCTATCGTGTTCTGACAGGGAGATGGCTCCACCGCCAGAACTCTCCGATCACCGATCTCGGCCGATTGCTGAGAGCGCTGATTGGATGCCAATCGGCATACTTTTTTCGGTCATGCTCATCAACAGAAGGCACACACGGGCCGAATGTTGTCCAGTTTCTATTGAACCGGCTGATGCCGCCCGACATTCGGCCCGTGTATACGAGGCTTTAGGCATGTTTTATATATGACCAAAAAAAGTTTCACTGCAGTACATACTGTACGTCGCACCCCTTGTCCCTCTCCCCTTCTGCCATTCTCCACGGCTTTTACTGGCAACATGCTTTTTACCACAGCAGCCACTGCCAAGTTAACGTGGAGATTACGAATGTTTGAAAATGCTGTCCAGGAGCTCAATAGAGGAATATTGTTATGTTGTTGGTACTTTGTATGAACCATTTCATTCATAGGCAGATAAAAGGGACGACCTTCATATTACATCAGGTAAAGCAAAAAAAATTGTGTTCTTATTTAATTTGTAAATAACTTTATACTACAATTATAATTGTAGTGTGACTACAGACAGAACAAATTCTAGAATAAAATGTCGGTTCACACCACAAAAACGTCCTCCAGATCCGTTCTGCATGCGTGTTTTTGATGCATTCCGGTGTTTTTGTTGTGTTTCCAGATGATTTTTTTTCTGTTATATTTCTCCCCTGTACTGGGGTCCGGTGCGTTTTTCATGCACTTTACCACGTTTGACTTTTTTGGGGGGGAACTAAAATGCACTGCACTGCTGTGAACTATGCTACTGGAACTCATACAACCTACTTTCCATGTGTGTTTGATGCAGAAAAAAAGCACCACATGTGGTTATTTTTGTCTATAGATTGCACAGGAAACTAATTGTATTCATTTGTTATAAGTAATAAAGTTATCAGTGAATAAACAGGCCAAGAGTTGGTGTAGAAATCGCTCTGGCCCATAAGGGGTGTACAGATGTAGGAGCGAAAGTGGTAAAGGATTTTTCACACATCTTCTATTTTTAAACATTTGTAGGAGTGCAAAGCTTATGTAAGCCTGTGCCAAGTATGAGAGATCTTATACCATAAGGTGGGGCATCACCCACGTTCTTCTGTTATACCTGGGCTGCTTTGTGAAATCTCCAGTGAGGTATGCACTAGGTTTAGGTTTTGCTCATTACTGAGGTGGAACAGCTGACACAGGCGGCGGCAATCACTTAACTGTGAAGTGAATCCATTGATAGGAAATAAAAGCTTCTGTCATATTTTTTTATAGGAATTCTTTGCTTTTTTTTTTTTTTTTTAGCATGGGCAAAGGGTTAACACTTCTATTGAGTTTTTATGGCTTTGTTCACACTTTGGGTAGATTTAGAAATGCGTCTAAATATCCTTCTCCTCTGAAGCCCGATCTGCGCTTGGATCACATTCTAGATGCTACCAACTAGGGCTGAAACAACTAATCAATTAATCGACAACTAATCAATTACCATTTTCATAATCGATTAATCGGCCAGCAACATAATGGGGTTAAACAAACCTGAAATGAGCCCTTTATAGTACAAAAATATAATCCCTACTGTAAATATTACTTTCACAGTTCTACAGTAAAAAAAAAAAAAAATTAACCCCTTCCAGTGATTTGCTTTTTTTTTGTACTATAAAGGGCTAATTTTAGTATTTTTAACCCAATTATGTTACTACACATCTCAGGCCTGGTTCACATCTGTGTGTTTATTGGTGCTTTTTGCAGAAACGCACTACAGTTCATTTCCATGGTTTCCTATGGGACACGTTTCTATCTGATTTTTTCAGCCGCTGCGTATTTGGAAAGGGTCGGGGACTTTTAACGCAAAGCAGTGCTTTTTTTGGTTCAATATACTTCAATGGAGAAGCTGCAGAAAAGAATGTAATGCGTTTTTGCAGCAATTTGTGTTTTTTAATCTGTCCAAAAAAAATGCAGTAAAATCACGTGCACAAAAAGCACGGCAGAAACAGATCAAAAGCAAAAACTGCAGAGGTGTGTACCGAGCCTTATGCTGACCTCACCGATCAATTTTCAGGTGGGAATATTCAGATGAAAAATCTTTGTACATTTGCTGAATGAAAGAATTTTGTATGAAATTTTCACTTCATTTCTGAACAAAAACCACATCCACCGTCTGAAAATTACTTTGACCAAGAAGTTTTCTATTTCCAAATTTTTCCTGTCGCTGTGGTTGAAAATGAACGTCAACTTGACCCACTTTTTTTTTTTTTTTTTTTTTAAGGTGGTATTAACTGATTAATCGAAACAATAAAATCGGCCAACTAATCGATTATGAAAATAATCGTTAGTTGCAGTCCTACTACCAACAGGCAGTGAGGAAGTGATGCGACGCATCCTCAGTACCAGTTTTAACCCCATTTTTACAAACCAACATGCAGCTGCGAGGAGTTTGCAGGTCTTCCCTATAGACTTGCTGATTGCCACTTGTCGAGTCAACTTTGTCATGGAAGCGAACCAAGGCATCACGCCCATAGCATGTAAACAGCGCCGTTCACTGCCTATGCCCCAGTTCACTGCAGCTTAAGGCCTGGTTCACACCTAATGTAGGTTGTGGTTGATGCGTTTTAATGCATTTTGGGAGGCGTCTGTTGTCTTGCAGGAAAAAAACAGCAAAAACAAAAGCGCTACATTTTCGATGCGTTTCCATTGAAGTCTATGGAACCAAAAACGCAGTTCCTGACCCTTTCCATAAAACGCAACCCGTGGAAAAAGCAGAGATGTAAATGTGACCCATAGGTGTGAACAAGGCCTAAGAGGGGCAAAAACCCGGCTCAACTGCAAATTTTTGGCAGCCACCCCCAAACCACAAGTCTAAATGAGGCCTAAACTTTATATCTATCTTCTCAATATATTTAGAGTCATGGCTATAAGGAGGTATGACAATGCATAAAGCGGCATCTGAAACACAACATCTTTCCCAAACATTTTGTATACTTTGAATAACTAGTCTGATCACTCAACAAGATTCAAATTTTAAACCTTTCTTACTGAGTATATTGGATTTTTGAGGTCTGTGCACACATAGGTTAAAAAAATAAATAAAAATAAACATTTATAAAGCTATCCCATTGCCGTGTATTTCAGTAATATACTACTTAGAAAGGAGGAAATACACTTTTAAACATGGAAGGTGAAGACCAGAGAAACTAGTGACCGCGGGGTAATAATCGTTCACAGTAGTGATCCAATCATTCAAATGAACCTGAGGCAACAATGCTGAATTGCACTTAAACCAAATTTTTTTCTTTTTATACACCGGAGGGGCCGGACATGGCGTCATTTGCCGCAGAAAGTGCGACGAGCAATGGCCAGAAGTGGGAACAAATACCTGGATTAGACAGGGGGGATCCGATCAGGGGAAGTTCCATTTCTGGGTGGAACTCCGCTTTAATTTATCTCTTGTAACTTTGTTTCAATGAAATGCATTTGATAATCTTCTTTGGTTTAGGAGATTGGTAAATTTCATATTGTTCCTATAGGTATATCCTTATGTATCGTGTATTAAGGATCTTTGTACTTTTTTTTTTTTTTTTTTTTTTAGGTGTCAACTTTAATAAAAGAAAGGAGAGGCCCTCCTTGGTTCATTTGTGACGTTCTACATTGGTATACGTTACCAATTACGGAGTTACAGAGGAAAGGATTTTACGGTGAGTAAAAAATTCCTATTTTCTCTTATATTCACCGACCGACACAGCTCCTCTTTGTAACAAAATGGGACGTCCCCAAGGAGGGGTGGGAAAAACAACA
Source organism: Lithobates pipiens (assembly GCF_037356315.1). NCBI lineage: Eukaryota > Metazoa > Chordata > Amphibia > Anura > Ranidae > Lithobates > Lithobates pipiens. The sequence goes on from NW_027507790.1 coordinate 285,544,726, forward strand.
TAAAACTTCATCCACCATGGCAGGTGGGAACTAGCGAAACTAAACCCACAAAAAACAGCAGTGCGTGGAAAAACCACCACAAAACCACAGGGTATCCTCAACAGGAGTGACCCCCCAAGACCGCAGCCAACTGCGGAAGTAATGCAACAGTGCATTAACATAACAGTACTGCGTTTTTTCGAAAAACCAGGAAAAAATATCGGTTGCATATTTAATTGCAACTACACGGCCTACCTTGTAAAACTTGGTAAACGTATGGACAGACGACCAGGTCGCTGCCTTACAGACGCTTGGTGTCGGAAGGCCCAAGACATTGCGATTGCCCTTGTGGAATGAGCCGTGACCGGAAAGAGGGGCACCTGCCCCTTCAAGGCGTAGGCTTGTACCACAATCTGTCTGATCTACCTGGAAATGGTGGCCGACGAGACCGCCATGCCTTTCTTGGGACCAGCTACTGACACAAACAGCGACTCTGACTTCAGAAAGGGAGAGACGTGGCAGACAAATACACCTTCAGAGCCCTAACCACGTCCAGAAGGGCCACATCTTTAGGGTGCTTTGGCTTAGAACACAGCGATGGTAATACAATGTCCTCATTAATGTGAAAAGCCGAGATCACCTTTGTAGAAAGGACGGTTGCGGACGCAACACCACCTTATCCCTGTGGATAACCAGATAGAGCGACTTGCAGGACAAGGCCGCCAATTCCGAAATCCTCCTGGCCGAGGTGGTGGCCACTAGAAAGACCACTATCTGGGAAAGAGTCAAAAGGGGAATCTCCCTGATATTCTCAAACAGCGGTTTTTGAAGCACCAACACCAGGTTCAAATCCCATGGGGGTAACGGTGAACGCACCGGAGGGACTACGTGTCGTACCCGCTGAACGAGTGCGTAAGGAGTGCGATGCCAGGGGTCGTTGGAAAAAGACAGCTAAGGCTGAGATTTTCCCTTTGATGGTGCTTAATGCCAATCTCTAGTCCACTCCCTGCTGGAGAAACAGCAGGATCCTGGATATGGAAAAGGAGCGCAGATGCCATCCTTTCTCCATGGAGATGTAGGCCTTCCAGGTACGATGGTATATCTTTCGAGAAGATTTCCGTGCCTTCAACATAGTTGGAATCACCGAGTCCGACAGACCCCGGTTCCTCAACACCTGGCTCTCTATAGCCATGCCGTTAAAGCCAGCGATGGTAAAGCAGGATGGAAAATTGGACCTTGAGATAGGAGGTCCTCTCGAAACGGCAGTCGCCAGGGAGCGTCTGCCACCAGACGCACCAGGTCTGCGTACCAAGGACGCTGAGGCCAATCTGGGCCAACCAGTATTACTGGGATCCCCTCGGCTTCCACTCTGCAAAGCAGACGTGGCAACAGTTTCAGTGGAGGAAAGGCGTAAATCAGCTGGTACTGATCCCACGGAGCCACCAGCGCATATGCCCACGGATCTCTTGTCCTGGACACGAATCTTGGCACCTTCCGATTTGAGACAGGAGGCCAATAAATCCACATCTGGTGTTCCCCACTTCAGGCACAGCAGCTTGAACGTCTCCGGAAGGAAATGCCCATTCTCCTGGGTCCAGCATCTGTCGACTCAGTCCGCCTGCCAGTTCTCCACCCCCAGGATGTAAATGGCCGACAGGGCCGGTACGTGTCACTCTGCCCACCGAAGTATGCGAGTGACCTCCCGAGCAGCAGCTGAGCTTCTGCTCCATTCCATTTCAGAGGAAGTAACGATTTTCCGGACTGAATCACCGGGGACCTCAATCACCAGATCAGAGAGTCCCCGACTGACTGGCTCATCTGGATCTGCCGATCTAGGGACAACTGAGATTTGTCCCCTTTTAACAAGATCTCCTTCTGCAGCACTCTGGTGTGGAACTGGGCGTAGGGTACTGCCTCGAAGGAGGCTACCATGTGTCCCAGTACTCGCATGCAAAACCGGAGCGACAACCACTTGCGGTTCAGTAGTTGACCGGGGATCTGAGAGTCTGCAATTTGTCTGAAGGGAGAAAAACTCTTGCTTCCCTAGAATCCAACAGCAAACCTAGGTACTCCAAACGCTGGGTCGGTACAATCACAGAGTTCTTTAGATTCAACAGTCACCCAAAGGCAGAAGATGCTCTCAGGAGGAGATCGTCTAGGTAGCCCACGATCGCGATCCCACATTGTCTCAGCAACGCCAATACTGGAGCCAGAACTTTGGTAAAGGCTCGGGGGGCTGATGCCAGACCAAAGGGAAGGGCCACAAATTGGTAATGGGCTTCCCCGACTGCAAAACGCAGAAATTTTTGATGCTAAAGGCATATGGGAATGTGCAGGTACGCATCCTGGATGTCTAAGGACGCCAGGGAGTCCCCTTGATGGAGCGCAGCGACTACTGAGCGAACCGATTTCCATTCTGAACCTCTGCACTTTTACAAAGTGATTGAGGGCTTTCAAGTCCAAGATCGGACGTACAGTGGTGTGAAAAAGTGTTTGCCCCCGTCCTCATTTCCTGTTCCTTTGCATGTTTGTCACACTTAAGTGTTTCGGAACATCAAACCAATTTAAACAATAGTCAAGGACAACACAAGTAAACACAAAATGCAATTTGTAAATGAAGGTGTTTATTATTAAAGGTGAAAAAAAATCCAAACCATCATGGCCCTGTGTGAAAAAGTGATTGCCCCCTAAACCTAATAACTGGTTGGGCCATCCTTAGCAGCAACAACTGCAGCCAAGCGTTTGCGATAACGTGCAATGAGGCTTTTACAGCGTCCTGGAGGAATTTTGGCCCACTCATCTTTGCAGAATTGTCCTAATTCAGTTACATTAGAGGGTTTTCGAGCATGAACGGCCTTTTTAAGGTCATACCACAACATCTCAATAGGATTCAGGTCAGGACTTTGGCTAGGCCACTCCAAAGTCTTCATTTTGTTTTTCTTCAGCCATTCGGTGGTGGACTTGCTGGTGTGTTTAGGATCATTGTCCTGCTGCAGAACCCAAGTTGGTTTCAGCTTGAGTACACGAACAGATGGTCGGACATTCTCCTTCAGGATCTCTTGGTAGACAGCAGAATTCATAGTTCCTTTTATCACGGCAAGTCTTCCAGGTCCTGAAGCAGCAAAACAGCCCCAGACCATCACACTACCACCACCATATTTTACTGTTGGTATAATGTTCTTTTTATGAAATGCAGTGTTCCTTCTACGCCAGATATACTTGGACACACACCTTCCAAAGAGTTCCACTTTTGTCTCATCGGTCCACAGAATGTTGTCCCAAAAGTCTTGGGGATCATCAAGATGTGTTGTGGAGAAATTGAGAGGAGCTTTGATGTTCTTTTTGCTCAGCAGTGGTTTTCTCCTTGGAACTCTGCCATGCAGGCCATTTTTGCCCAGTCTTTTCCTGATGGTGGAGGCATGAACGCTGACCTTAACTGAGGCAAGTGAGGCCTGCAGTTCCTTGGACGTTGTTGTGGGGTCTTTTGTGACCTCTTGGATGAGTCGTCGCTGCGCTCTTGGGGTAATTTTGGGCGGCCGGCCACTCCTGGGAAGGTTCACCACTGTTCCATGTCTTCGCCATTTGTGGATAATGGCTCTCACTGTGGTTCGCTGGATTCCCAAAGCTTTGGAAATGGCTTTATAACCCTTTCCAGACTGATAGATCTCAATTACTTTCTTTCTCAATTGTTCCTGAATTTCTTTGGGTCTCGGCATGATGTGTAGCTTTTAAGGATCTTCTGGTGGACCTTACTGTGTCAAGCAGCTCCTATTTAAGTGATGCCTTGATTGTGAACAGGTGTGGCAATAATCAGGCCTGGGTGTGGCTAGAGAAATTGAACTCAGGTGTGGACAACCACAGTTATAGTATGTTTTAACAAGGGGGGCAATCACTTTTTCACACAGGGCCATGATGGTTTGGATTTTTTTTCACCTTTAATAATAAACACCTTCATTTACAAATTGCATTTTGTGTTTACTTGTGTTGTCCTTGACTATTGTTTAAATTGGTTTGATGTTCCGAAACACTTAAGTGTGACAAACATGCAAAGGAACAGGAAATGAGGAAGGGGGCAAACACTTTTTCACACCACTGTACCCCTTCCTTCTTGGGAACCACAAACAGATTTGGGTAGAATCCCTGGAAGCGTTCCGATTCCGGAACTGGTACAATCACCCCGCGATTCAGCAAATCCCTGGAGGGGAAGAATCGGTTTTGGGGCCAAGAGAGAAACTATCTTGTCCCCGGGAGGACCACCGTGCTGCAAACTCCCGAAGTCGACCCCCCCACCCGAGACATGAGTGGGGGCAAACCTTCATGCGGTAGCACTTTTATTCGCAGGCTTGCGGTTCCAGGGAGGTTTTTGACCGGCCGTGGGTGTCCTGTCAGGCTGGGGACATTTCGTCGAAGCTCTGGGCGGACGAAAAAGCCGCTTGTGAGTGGAAAAAGAGGGCCCTTGCCTACGGCGTGGCTCCTTAGCTTTCCTGGCCTGTGGGAATAGTGTACTCTTACCACCAGTGACCTTTTTAATAATCTCATCCAACGAGGCTCCAAAGAGTCGGCCGCCAAGGAAAGGAAGGTCCGTCAGGGCTTTTTTGGATGCCTGGTCAGCAGACCAGCATTTTGGCCAAATCAGGCGCTTCAGCACTACAGCTGACACTGATACCCTGGATAACAGAGGGAGAGTATCCAGGGCCGCGTCAGAGACGTACTTAAGGCCTTGCACTAGCTGGTCTGCTAGTTCCACGCAGACCTGTTGCTCTCCTAATTCGCAGTGCAAAAGTTTTGCCCACTCAGTAAGTGTCTGTGACACAAGTGCGGATGCCAGTACGGGTCGCACAGCTGACCTCACAACCGTAAACAAGGAACGAGCCACTGCCTCAGCCTTCCTGTCCGTGGGATCCTTGAATGCAGGAGTCCCCTCAACCGGGATCGTGGTTACTTTATTCAACCTGGATACTGGGGGGTCCACGACCGGAGGAGCCGACCATTTCTTTAGAAGGCCTTCCTCAAAAGGGTAACGCACGCCAGGGGCTGCTTTTTAGCACCTTTCTTCCCACGCACCGCCTCTATCTTGGCAATAAACAAATTGAGGACCGCCGTCAGGGTGTCCATAGGGACCACACAGTCTGTAGGTGACCCGGTTGCAATTGCCTGGATTTTGGGGGAAGAAACACCAGTTTCTGAAGCCATGCTGACCCTACCCTGTCTGCCACCCGAAGGGGACTTAGGACAGTGACCATCCCACCCCCTCCTTGCTGCCGCTGACTGAGGGGTTCTAACCCGCCGGACTCACCGCCCTGAGGAGTTGTGCAGTGCAGTGCAGTGCCTGTAGATCCCTAGCGCTCCCAGATGCAGAGGGACCAAAGCTGTGTCGGTGGCAGTCCGTCAGCACGATCGGTGAACGGTCACTGATCGATCTGAAACACGTGTCCAGATTACACAGAAGGCCTCCCAGCGCTCTGTGATGAAAAACAGGAAGCTGAGGGCACAGGAGCTGCTGCTAGAGCACAAAAAAAAACGTGGTCCGGCTTCAAGAAAATGGCCGCCAGTGTTTTGAATAGGGAATCACCAGGAAAATGGCCGTCTGAAGCCCAGAAGCATGCTGTCCTTGCCCACACTGAAAATGGCCACCAGCCAGCGCCACGAGAGGCAGAAAGAAAAACACACAGGACCCAGGCACCCCAGCACAGCCAGAACCCAGGTGAGAGCCCAGGGGCACAAACACACCGCTCATTACATGTACAGCCCCCCCCAAGAGGGGGGAAAAGGAGGGGAGTTAGGGACAGGGGAGAGAAGAGAGGGGGCCCCCGAATTGACCTCCCAGGGAATGCCCAGCTGCTCAGCCCTGCCGAGACAGGGAGGGCTGTACTTACCAGTCCTGAAGAGCTGGGAGACATTCCATTGTAGCCAACTCCTGATCAGTACAGGGAAGTCTACTGGCCCGGCATACTGTGACGCAGACATCAGTAGCCCGGTCATATGTATGCCCGGAGCATAAAAGCTCCCCGACCACCTCTGGAGCCGAGGTATGTCGGTGCCTGCCCAGCCGTAGCTGCGACCTGCACACGCTCAATGGCTGGACTGGGGAGTCTACAAGGATAAGTGAACCAGCCTGTCACCCAGCCGGCTGTTGATAGAAGATCACAGGATCATTCATCTTGTGCAAAATGCCAAGCTTCTGCATCAAAAAACACAGACCTATGGGCCCGCAGGGTTCCTAGGTGTATCTCCTTCACTAGGCAAAATAAAACCGAGGCTGCTAGGGCAGACTGTGGGGATTGTAGCCTAGGGACTGCCCCCTGGGCGGAACTAAAAGTTCTGAAGTGTTGCATTACAACTTTGCCTAGTAATCTCCAGTGATAGGGCTAACAATCCATTTTGTTACAGAGAGGAGCTGTGTCGGTCGGTGAATATAAGAGAAATGTATTTTATTGGGATTTTATGTGACAGACCAACACAAAGTGGCACATAATTGTGGAGTGGAAGGAAAATGATAAATGGTTTTCAATTTTTTTTTTTTTTTTTACAAATAAATATGTGAAAAATGAGATTTGTATTCAGCCCCCCGGAGGCAATACTTTGTAGAACCTCCTTTCGCTGCAATTACAGCTGCAAGTCTTTTTGGGGGTGTCTCTACCAGCTTTGCCCATCTAGAGAGGACATTTCTGCCCATTCTTCTTTGCAAAATACCTCAAGCTCTGTCAGATTAGATGGAGAGTGTCTGAACAGCAATTTTCAACTTTAGGTCTGGACTGTGACTGGGCCATTCAAACACATACTTATGCTTTGATGTAAACCATTCCATTGTAGCTCTGGCTGGATGTTTCGGGTCGTTATCCTGCTGGAAGGTGAACCTCCATCCCAGTCTCAAGTCTTTTTCAGACTAACAGGTTTTCTTCTAAGATTGTCCTGTATTTGGCTCCATCCATCTTCCCATCAACTCTGACCAGCTTCCCTGTCCCTGCTGAAGAAAACCATCCCCACCACATGATGCTGCCACCACCATGTCTCACGGTAGGGATGGTGTGTTCGGGGGATGGGCAGTGTTCGTTTTCTGCCATACATAGGGTCCCTGACCTGTCTGGTTTGTTCCTTGGCCTTAATGATGCTGTTTGTTCACTAAGGTTCTCTGAGGCCGCGTACACACGACTGGACTTTTCGATGGACTAGGTCCGACAGTTTTCCCAACGGACTTTCAGCGGAGTTCCGACGGACTTTCCGAACTAACGGACTTGGCCACACACAAGCACACCAAAGTCCGACAGATTCGAATGTGATGACTTAAGACCAGACTAGAATAAGGAAGTTCATAGCCAGCAGCCAATAGCTGCCCTAGCATCGGTTTTCGTCCGTTGGACTAGCATACAGATTTTTCGACCGGACTAGAGTCCGTTGGAAAGATTTGAAATATGTTTTATTTCTAGGTCCGTCAGACTTTTTGGGGAAAAAAAAAAAGTCCACTGGAGCCCATACACTATTGGAATATACCTAGTCCATCCAAAAGTCTGGTCGAGTGTACGCAGCATCACAAGTCTCTGAGGGCTTCACAGAACAGCTGTATTTATACTGAGATTAAATTACACACAGGTGGACTATATTTACCAATTAAGTGACTTCTGAAGGCAATTGGTTCCACTACATTTTAGTTCAGGGTATCAGTAGAGGACTGAATGCAAATGCACACCACTCTTTTCAGATATTTATTTGTAAATAGAATTAAAAACCATTTATCATTCTCCTTCCCCTTCACAATTATGCGCCACTTTGTGTTGGTCTATCACAAAAAATAAATTTACGTTCTTGTTTGTAACATGACTAATTGTGGAAAATTTCAAGGGGTACGAATACTTTTTTCAAGGCACTGTATCTTAGAACAAAGCCCTCCACTGGCGTGTCGTCACTGCTGACAGGGCTTCCATCTTCAGCCGGGGTTTGCGGGCTTCAGCAGTTTGACTGGCCGAGCTGCGATGACGTGACTCTCGCGCATGTGTGCAGGAGTCACAGCTGCAGTATGGCTCTCTTAATGAACGGTACGCTGTCCATTGAGAGAGCGCAGTGCACATGCGCCAGTGACGTTACCGGCTGCTACTATAGTAAACATCTCCTGAACAGAGCACGTTTAGGAGAGATTTACTGTACCTATAGGTAAGCTTTATTCTAGGCTTACCTGTAGCTACAAGTAAACAAGGTAGGCTTTACTACCACTTTGAGAATAAACAATTAGTGTATTCTCGTACGCCTGTGGCTAGTTTCTCGGTCAGCACTTCACCTTACATTACTATAGAAATAATTCAGGACTGCCTCACTTTTTTAAAGGCATAAAATTACTGCCCCAAAATCACCCGATTCCAGCTGACCACTGCACTATGACATATTGAATCTCGCCGATGTCTGGGCATAAAATTTTTTTTTTTTTTCTCAGTACTTTGATGCAGTGATTCTCACACTGTCAGCACACTTACTGTGTATTTGTCCCACTTCTTCTCTGGGTCATATGGCTCCCACCGGCTAGCTGGAAATATATGTTTGTTTTTCTCGTACCAACTCCGCAAAACCACCTTGCCAGCGTGAGACTGAAAGACAAAAAAAAAAAAAAAAAAAGGGATTCAACAACTGTGCAAGGTCCAGTAAGAGTAGGTCAGGTTTCTATAGTCCACATTATGGATTTGTCTTACTTCTGTCCCATTGCCAGGATGTGGCTGTGTACCCCCATGTGTACCCCCAGAACAGGAAGTGAAGGAAATACCAATATAAACTGGACAAATTATCTAACCTTTCCCTACTACTGTAACTAAGGCTGGCCATACATTACACAATTTACTTTTAGATTTAACAAAACCATATAATATGAAGCTAAACCTAAACCCTTTCAATATGTATGCAATCAGGCAGGCCCTTCACTACATAGTTGAAGGTAAATCTAAAGGAAATGAAATAAGGCAATTGTATAATGTATGGCCAGCCTAAATCTAAGAAAAGGTTTTTCCCAATTAATTTTTACCTCATCTTTTTCCACAGTGGCGTCACTCAGCAGACGGACATCTTCATGTACATCAAAGTTAAACAAAGGACCTGTGAAAGGGGGAGAGTTACGGTCAGTTAGGCAGCGGGTATATTTCAGCTAGAGAAGGATGATATCTGCGCATGCTTCTTCAGTGGGGAGCTGTTGGATCCAGGTAGAAAGGAGGCAACCTTCGTTTCCACTGTTCACATCTAAAGAGATGTTTTGGTGTAACCTCCTACATAAGGACTGCCTCATCCTCACAGTTTAGGATATAATGAGATTCAAAGTGGATTACAGACTTGATGACAGCGTTCAAAATGAAGAAAAAGGGAAACATTTCTAGGCACAAATCTGCATCATTTTTCTGAACATTAAAAAATTCACTTATTCTTTAAAACTCACTTCTAGCTGCTAAATAGCTCCATTTATTCCCCCACATATCTATATCCTCAATAAATGAGAGAATAAAATCTGCTGACTTTTTCACGCATGGATAGCAAAACGTGGACAACATATGCTGCATACCTGTGCGGATTTTTGTTTTGTGAAGAGATATTCTTAACCTGCATGTTCACAGCTGAGGGACAGAGAGATAGACTTGGGTGTCATTGGCATATAAATGGTAATGGAAGCCATGGAAGGAAGCCAGCTGACCCAGGGAGGACGTGTAGATTGAGAATAGTAAAGGTCCAAGGACAGAACCTTGGGGGACCCCAACGATGAGAGGAGGAAGTGGAGTTGTAAGTGACACTGAAGGTGCGGTGAGATAGGTAAGATTCAAACCAACTGAGAGCGCAGTCATGGAGACCAAGCAAATTTAGCTTTTTGAGGAGGAGGGGGTGGTCAACTATATCAAAGGCAGCGGAAAGGTCCAAGAGTAATGCCTTGTACACAAGATCGGACTTTCCGCAAACAAAATCGTAGAATTTTGTGAGAAGGGCATTGACTCAAACTTGTCTTGTGTACACATGGTCACACAAATGTTGGCCAACAATTACCAAGGTAGTGACGTACTACATGGTTTTTAAGCTCTTTAGCGCCACCCTTTGGGCTCCTTCTGCTAATTTAGTGTTAGTAGAAGTTTGGCGAGTATTAATTCGGGCTTTTCTTTTCACGCTTTTCATTTTGTGCTTTTCAGTTAGTTTCTGAATGGCTGTTCGTCAACCAGACATGTTGCGGAATCGGAGGAGATAACATGTTATTTATTATTGGCCTTGGAGTTATTGCTTTGAGATTATTTTTTGGTTGAATAATGATTTGATTTGTTATTTCTATATTTTTGGATGCATAGAATGCACTTTTTGGTTAAGTTCTATTGGCAGATAGCATGTCTGATTGTATTTGTTTTCTTTTTTTAATGCACAATAAAAAAAAATTGGCTTTGTGTTTTAACAGTTTGGGAGTCGGCAGTTACATTTAAAAAAAATACAATGTAAAATTGACAAGTGACACCAACATAGTTATACCTTTGATCTTAAAAACTACAGGATAATGGTACTGTGGTAACTTCCCCAATTGATAAAAAAAAAAAAAAATCATAATATTAATCTTGATATCACTAGAAAAAAAAAAAAAAAAAAAAAAAAGAGTCTTTGAAAATGAATTTGCAATAACTCCATCAGTATCACCAGCAAAGCAGCTTCATTATTATCCCATTAAAGAAGATGAGAACTGTGAACTGCATTTAGAGATTTCAAAATCTGCCACTTCACGGATGTTAATTCTCCATTACGAACACTAATTTACAAGACTGACCGCTTCTGGCTCAGACAACACACATTTGTTGGCAGAAAATTTGAAGACATGCTAGCCAACATTTGTTGGCGGAAAGTCCAATAACAATTGTCCGATGGAGCGTACGTACGGTCGGCTTTTCTGCCAACAGCCTGACATTGAACATTTCCCGTCGGAAAGTCTGATCGTGTGTATGGGGCTTAAGAGTACGGAACAATGACCGTTGCATTTGACTGGAAGTCATTTGTGAGTTTTAGGATACCACCATTCGCTGTGCACCCCCATGGGAGTGCAAGCACGGAGAGAGTGGGAAGACCTCATATGAGGTCATCCAAGAGCGTGGGGGACGCCGCCCATCCATTATTTGACAATAATGAGCTAGTTAAGCACAGACCAAAAAAATTTAAAATAATTTGACTGGTTCAGTAGGAAGTCTCCCCTGCCGGAATACAATAACTCAGCAGGAGAGATCCCTGCATCCAACAATCTTAACAACCCAAGACCCATCTCTCTACTCCCTTTTTCCTCCAAACTCCTTGAACGTTTCAGTCTACAACCGACTGAGCGACGACCTCACTGAGAATAAACTTCTTAATCACCTTCCGTCTGGATTTGGCCTACAGCACTCAACAGAAACTGCCCTCCTAAAACTCACAAATGACTTACTAACAGCCAAAACCAACAGTCATTATTCCGTACTCTTACTCTTGGACCTTTCCGCTGCCTTTGATACAGTTGACCCCCCCCCCCCCCCCCCTCCTCCTCAAAAAACTCAATTTGCTTGGTCTCCCTGGCTGCGCTCTCAGTTGGTTTGAATCTTACCTATCTCACCGCACCTTCAGTGTCACTTACAACTCCACTTCATCCTTTCATTGTTGGGGTCCCCAAGGTTCTGTCCTTGGGCCTCTACTATTCTCAATCTACACGTCCTCCCTGGGTCAGCTGGCTTCCTCCCATGGCTTCCATTATAATTTATATGCCGATGACACCCATGTCCATCTCTCTGTTCCTCAGCTAACTCCATCAGTCTCCTCACGAAATGATTGATTTACTAACAGACATTTCAGTCTGGATGTCAAACACTTCCTCAAACTGAATCCATCTAAAACCGAGCTCTTAATATTTCCTCCCCCATGTGCCCCTTCCCCTGACTTCTCTGTCAAGATCAATGGTACATCTATCAGGCCGTCCCCACAGGCCAGGGTGTTAGGGGTAAACTTAAGACTCTGAACTGTCCTTTCAGGCCCACATCCAATCCCTGTCCAAATCATGCCGCCTTAGCCACCGCCACATTTCCAGAATATGCCCCTTTTTAGCTAATGACACCACCAAGCTTCTAATTCACTGGTTATTTCTCACCTCGACTACTAAAACTCACTCCTCATTGGATTACCTTTACATAGACTATCCCCCCTTCTGTTCATAATGAATGCCGCTGCAAGACTCATCCACCTTACCAACCATTCAGTGTCCTCCACCCCTCTCTGCCAATCCCTCCACTGGCTTCCACTCAAGCAGCAAATAAAATTCAAAGTACTAACAATTTACAAAGCCATCCATAACTCTGCCCCCAGCTACATCACTAACCTAGTCCCAAAATACCAACCAAGCTGCTCTATTTGGCCCTCCCTAGACCTGCTCTCTAGCTCCCTTGTCACCTCCTCCCATGATCGCCTCCAGCATTTCTCCAGAGCTTCTCCCATCCTTTAGAACTCCCTGCCCCAATCTGTCAGACTGTCCCCTAATCTATCCATCTTTAGACGATCCCTGAAAACCCTTCCCTTTAAAAGAAGCCGATCCTGCTAACTAATACACCGTTTTACTTTTGTATCAATTGACCCTTCCTTTTTAGATTATAAGCTCTAATGAGCCGGGCCCTCCGATTCCTCTTGTACTAAATTGTAATGTAAATAATGTTTTCCCTAATTTTATTAAGCACTGTGCAAACTGTTGGCACTGTATAAATCCTGTATAATAATAATAATAACTACTGAGTAATTCTCCAGCAGAGAATGTTAACAAATCTGCTTGCTGCAATTCTTACACAGTACATAAAAATAATCTTCAATCAAGTGTCATTTACTCACCACTTTTGCCTCTGGCTTTTGTCACAATGAAATCATAAAAGCTATGATGCTGCAGAGTAGAAGGGATGTGAATTAGAATGAGTGAAAACAAACAGGGTAATTTATTAGACACTCCATAATTCTAAAGGTTGTATTACAATTCCGGTTGCGTTACCCACTGAATGCTTACATTCCCAAGTATGTGTCTGCCCATTTTGGGGTGTTCTCACTACTCCTGCTGCATTGGTCATAGTATAAAATACATTCAAAAGTCAACAAGCAGAGAGTGTTCAAGCCCCTCATGCTGGTCAAAGCAGATATGCAGACCCAGGAACGCTGCACAGATATCTCAGCAGAGGACAAATAAGAAAGCAGGTGACTTAGTAGTGAACTTATGTGTGTTCTGGATGGACCAACCCTGCAGGGCAGCAACACAACCACCTCTTAACCACTTGGCTACTGGGCACTTTTAACCCCTTTCTGCCAAGGCCAATTTTCAACTTTCAGCGCTGTCGCACTTTGAATGACAATTGCGCATTCATGCACTGCTGTATCCAAACAAAAACATTAGAATTTTTTTGAAACAGAGCTTTCTTTTGGGGGTATTTAACCACTACCGGGTTTTTTTTTGTTTTGTTTTTTTTACAAAAAATGAAAGAAAAAAAATAAAATAAAAATAATATAAGTTCTTAGTTTCTGTTATAAAATTTAGTAAATAAGTAATTATTCTCCTTCACTGATGTGCGCTGATGAGGCTGCACTGAAGGGCACTGATGAGGTGGATCTAATATGCAGGACTGATTGGCACCACTGATGGGGTTGCACTGATAATCAGTACCCCGATTATGTGCAGATCTCCCTTGTGAGGAAATGCCGCTGATCGGCCTTCCTCACATGCTGTCATCAGCATTTCCTTGTTTACGTGTGATCAGCTTTGATTGGACACAGCTGATCACATGGGTAAAGAGCCTCGTCATCAGCTCTTTACTGGGATTGGTGATGCACTGTGTCCCAGGGAATGAGCACACCACCGATCGACGTGCGCCCCCACGGGTGCACAAGCATGGCAAGAGTGGGAAGACGTCATAACGTCGCCCGAGAAAGGAGGGAGCCGCCACCCACCCATCATTTCACAATATGGCGGGCTTGAGGTAGTTAAGCGTAGACCAAAAATTGACCGGTTCAGCAGGAAATCCCCCCTGCCAGAATACAATAACTCAGCGGGAGAGATCCCTGCATTAACATTAACATTGCTTGTGTTAATGGAGGGATCTGACTTTTTTCCCCGTTCAACCCACTGGTTAAAACAAACAAACAAAAAATAAATAAATAAAAAACCCCACACTGTACATGTATACCCTTGCTTTTTTTTTTTTTTTTACTGGTCTGACCACAGTTTATAACTGCTCTGTAAGAACTTACATGCGGGATGATGAGATCTTCCTTGATGTACATGAGTTGCTCTACTCCAGCCGACCTGTAGGAATTTCACAGAATATTATAAATCATAAAAAAAATACAAAGTGTTTAGTATATAATTATTTAGTCATGTTCAGGAAGTAAAAACTTGAAAACCATTTTTCACCAAATATGAAATACTGTAAAAATGTGTTTATATTTTTGAAGCCAATAGCTGAGCTCATACTATGAGCCAATGGCTTAGTTATACACAGACAGCTTTTGAAAGCATGCAGTCATAATGGGAGCCCAGGATGCACCCTATATTTGGTGATTTTTAAAATATAATTTTATAATCATTTAAAAATTATATAAAAACATCAGTGTATAAACTTAAAAAATGATTAAATTGACAAAAATACCCGTACACTTTCCCTGAATTAAGAAAACAAATGTGAGTTGGTATTGTTACTCAGCATTAAATGGAATGCAAATGTGGTGTTAGATTAGTGGCAGATACCTTGTATGACTGGATAATGGGCTCAACACCCACCAGTGACACCATCTGCATAGGGCTTCTATGTTGTCCAAATGGGTTCGCTCCATATACCCCACATCTCTCCTCCACAATGGAAAGCATTGGTTCCGGTCCACCTAGACCATGGAGTTTAGCTGAGGCCACCTTTCCTCAGCTAATCTCTGTGGTCAGCCACCGCAACCACTGGATTCGTTTCTGGGGCTTCTGATCATCCAAGTAAGCCTGAGAATCAGCGGAAAGTGTCTGAAACCCCTTCATGCTGCCACTTCTAAAAGTGATCTAGTGGCTAATCAACTGCTCAGATCACTTTTAGCAGTTAGAGAATCGCCGGCTGAAAAAAATAAAATAGAAAATACCAGGGATATGCCATATTGCTGCAGCCATAACCCTGGTATTCCACTTCCAAGCGAGGACATCATTGTACTACGGCTCGGTTGCAAAGTGGTTAAAGGCCAGTTTAAGCAAATCAATCTAACTGGTTCATACTAACAATATAACCTGACTGTCCTTTACTTTTTGTAAAGAAAGTTTAATCCCTAGGCCATATGAAAGGAGGCGTGAAAACATTAATCTCATGTAGGAGCATATGAAGACAAGGATGAGGGAAGTACATTGTTCCGATTTGTCTTTTCTTCAGCTATGACTGCTGTAGTCTTCTTTTAAATTCCTCTTCCAACATCTCTCCCCTGAGAATAGACTTATGCTGAAATTAGGGCTGTGTGTGCTGTAAATGCATGACGTTTCCTTTGTCTTTGGATAGAACTGCATTTTCTTATCACTTCATTCTCAAGTCTAGAAATAAATCTGCACAATTCTCCTCACCGGAGTTCACTGAAGTCTTTCCGCAGGATCTCAAGAGCTTTCTGCAGGAATTGCTGGATGGTATTTCCTTTCTTCATCTGGAGAGAAAAGTGGCATGTTTATATAAACGGCGAGAGTGATTGGAAGTAGCTCAGCCCCTTTCCCCCCCTGTATGAGCATCAGAGGTTACTAAAGGCAGACCGGTCATTATTACTAAACCAAAAGTTTAAACAGGGCAGAATCCAAAAACTAATCAAAGGAACTCTGTTTAAAACAGAACACAAACCTAATAAATCTCTGGAAGCAAGCACCAGAACCTGGCTGCTCACACCTTTTGTTCTAAACAAAGCTTCTTCTGTGTTCCTTGGAACCCATAAAATGCCAGTTGCACTTAAAATGTAAACTTTAACCTAAACCTGAATTACAGCCAAAAAAGCCATATGAATATTTAAAATACACAATCCCAGGACACAGCAACACCACTCTGATGACATGACTTCTTCTCTACTGCAGTTAAAACAATACAGTCACCTTCCCACCGGCAGCTCACAACTGGGAAGTTAAAGCAGAATTTAAAGTGTTACTAAACCCAGGACCCTGCATACACTATATCTGGTCTCCCACAGTACACAGAACATGGAAATGCAATTATTTTAGTAAATATAAATGGTTAAACACCTTTTCTCATCTGCAGTATATAGCAGTTTTGTGAATTCTGTCAGTGTCTGGCCAAGCACTGGTTAAAGCTTGTGGGAGGAGTTTTCATTCTGCACTGACTGTCCTATCAGGATGCAGGACCCCTGACCCTCTATCTGGACAGTGCCGATGGGAGCGTGTGATCAGCACAGCGCTAAAGATTAAAAAAAAAAAAAACTCTCTAGCAATACACACCAAACTGAGCATGTGCAGCCCTTCCACCGGCCCTGTATTATCAGGAAATATATTGGAGTCAGTGGAAGGAGGAGAGGATCAGAGAAGACAGGATCAAACAGCCTTTTTACACAATGTGGAGGATTAACCCCTTAGGTTCCACGGCGAGTATTACAAGCATGCTTTATTGCATATACAGACTGATTTTACTGTTGTGGGTTTAGTAACACGTTACCTCACCCCCCTTTTACCTTGAGTGTACGTTTTTTAAATTTAAGCCAACATTCACCTTTTCAGAATATTCAGCAGCTATATGCCATTTGTTTGTCCTTGCCTATATCCTCCACCACTATCTTGGTCCTTTTCAGCCAGCTGCTTCTTTCAAGTTCAGGCAGTTCAACCCCCCATGACAAGCTAGTTCACCCCCAGCCAGTACTTGTAGCTGCTGGCTTTAAAAATTTTCCCAAACCCAGGTAAAGTTCTTCTTTAAATCTATAGATACATTAGCAGTGTGCCCAGGTTCATGGGTTTCAACACAAATGATGTCACAGCTCCAAATGGCTATCATCTAATGCATGGCTATCATCTAATGCATGGCTATCATCTAATGCATGGCTATCATCGCATCTTTCATTTCAGACTTTTCACACAAGTGTGTTACAGATTACCTTTAATGTAATGAATGTAGCAACCTTATTACTATATGTGTCTGTATACAACATGCTCCCACTTAATGAGGACAAAGGGGATAATTACCTTCACTGTCCTGCGATGTCCTGAACCGTCCCAGTAACTGAAGGTAATCTCGATTTCTTCACCTGAGCAGAGAATAAAGCAGTGTAAACCACAGGAAAGCTCAGAAGTGAAAGCCTCCGCAATCCCCTCCCCAAGCCGGACATTATCCCTTACTTTTAATCTTCTCCTGCTTCCTCTCCCACTCTTGTCTCAGCTCTTCTCTAAGACGGTTTTCTTCCTCCTGAAGGGAACAAGGACAATCCAAATCATATACAGCATAATGGAAACAATAATAGGATTTTAATTACAGCTTACCTGTAAAATCATTTTCTTGGAGTACATCATAGGACACAGAGCCTTAAGTAATTACTTATGGGACGTCACATAGCAATGCTACTTGAGTAGAGGGAGAGTCAACCCCCAGACTTGAGGAATTATACTGCTGCCTACAGCACACTGCGGCCGAAGACGATATCCTCATGCCTTCTTACATCCACCTGACAATATTTTGTGAATGTATGCACTGAAGTTGCGGCCTTACAGATCTGACCCATGGAGGCCTGATGACGCACTGCCCAAGAAACACTAACCACCCTGGTAGAGTGCACTTTAACTTGAAAAGGGGGAATCTTACCCCTTAAATCATAAGTTTTAATTATCACTTGCCGAATCCACTTAGCGACATTGGATTTTGACGCTGCTTCTTAGGACCCTCTGGCAGAATAAATAAGACACCAGTCTTACGAATCTGAGCAGTTGCCTTTAAATAGATTTTCACTGCTCTCACTACATCAAGACAATGTAGTGACTTTTCTTCCCTGGAATATGGTTTTGGAAAAAACGATGCCAGGACAATATCTTGGTTCAGGTGAAAACCTGAAACCACCTTTGGCAAAAAGTCTGGACAAGGGCGTAACACGTCCTCATGAAAAATCAAATATGGCTCTTTACAAAAAAAAAGCCATTTCCGAAACCCTCCTTGCTGAGGATATAGAAACCAAAAATACCAACTTCCTTGTCAGAAGGACTAGGAGAATAAGTTGTATCGGTTCGAATTGCTGTTTCTGTAACACAAAACTAAGTTCAACTCCCAAGGGTTCAAGGGAGGTTTGACAGGAGGATTAAGCCACGTTACTCCTTGTTTAAAACCCCAGACTAAAGAATGAGTAGCAAGTGGTCTTTGAAATAAGACCGATAAAGCTTGGTCTTTAATAGTACTCAAGGCCAACTTCATTTCTACCCCCAATTGTAGAAAGGCAAGAATTCTGCCTATGATATATCTCCGAGGGTACCAACCCTTGGGATTCACACCAGGAAACATAAGCCCTCCAGTTCTGGAAGCTGGCTTTCTTGCATTAATCAGGGTAGAGATAACTGACTCAGAAAGCCCACGTTTCTTCAGAATGTGAGTTACAATAGCCAAGCCCTTAAATTTAGAGAGCATATGGAAGGATGGAATATTGGTCCCTGTGAGAGCAGATCTAGCCATAGTGGGAAGGACCATGGGCCCTCCACTGCCATCTTTACGATTTCTGCATACCATGACCTTCTGGACCATGCTGGTATCACCAGAATTACCAGCTTTCTTTCCAGCTTGATCCTGCAAAGAAGTTGAGGCAGCAACTGAATAGGGGGGGAATACATAGATCAGTGAGAACTGATCCCAGGGGGTCACCAACATATCAGTTACGCATGCGAGTGGATCCCTTGTTCTGGCCACAAAGTTGATTAACTTCATGTTGAACCTGGACGCTAGGAGATCTACGTCCGGAGTCCCCCATCTTTGGCAAACAGCCCGAAATATGCCAGGGTGAAGAGACTATTCCCCTGGAAGTAGTCCGCCTGCCAATTCTCTGCCAATTCTCTACTCCCAGAATGAAGACTGCCGATAGGCATGGAACATTCCTTTCTGCCCAAGTTAGAATATGGTTCACCTCGCTCTGTGCTGAGACTTTTGGTAACCCCTTGGTGATTGATATAGGCCACAGCTGCGGCATTGTCGGATTGAATCCTGACAGGACAATCCCGTAACCTGAAAGTTCAGGCCTTTAGAACCAAGCGTACTGGCCTTATTTCTAGGATATTGATGGGCCAGGTTCTTTCGGTTCTTGAACACTGTTCCTGGACAGTTGTCTTTTCTAGTACTGCTCCACAGCCTGAAAGGCTGGCATCTGTCGTTACCACTTTCCAGATGACTGGTCAGAAGGATTTTCCTTTCAGCAGATTCTGGGTTAGTAACCAGCAAGTGAGGCTTTGAGACACTCTTGGGGGCAGCTGCATTGGCAAGTCTAAAGCTTGAATTGTTTTGTCCAAGCAGACAGGATACTGTTTTGCAACAGTCTTGAATGAAACTGGGCATAGGGAACTTCTTCAAATGAAGCCACCATGGTTCCTAGCAACCTCATGCAAAGGTGAATGGAGGGATCGCCATCTGACCCGACCATCTGCACCAGCTCTCTCTTATGGAGTTGATCTTTGCCTGGGCTGTGTCTATGATCAGACCCAAGTACTCCAGCCTCTTTAGCGGTATTAAGGAAGATTCTCTTGATTGGGTAACTGACTTTGATTGACAGCTGTGCCACAGCCAATCAGGACGCGAGTCACGGATGGCCGAGGGAACCGTGGATATCGCTGGAAAGGGTAGGGGCCCAGGGTATGTTTTGGGGGGGCCTGCTACACACAGAAGGTTTTTTATCTTAACGCATAGAATTAGGATAAACAAAAAAAAAAAAAAAACGTTTGCCTTTAATGCCGTATAAAATAAAAACAAAATTATGCCAAAAAATAAAAAAAATAAAAAAAAACACAACATACCTCTCGGTCTCGATCTGGCAGGAAACTGGTGTCCACATCTGGATTCTTCCCCAATTTTTTCTTTTTTTTTGGTAGCTCTACAATAAAAGAGGACAAGACATAAATTCAACCTAAGACTAAGTGAACAGGAACATATTAATGTAAAGAGGGGAGAGGGGTGTGGGGGGAGAAGAGGGGAGAGGGGTGTGGGGGGAGGAGAGGGGTAAGGGGGGAGGAGAGGGATAAGGGGGGAGGAGAGGGGTGGGAATTCGGAGGACACAGGAAAAAACAGCCCAGGGGAGAGGGTATGGAGTCTTGCAGAGGAGAGCTTACAGATAACAGCCAGGGAAAGGGGAGGAGGCTTCACTTGTATCACAGCGTTTCTGCTTCTGGGTTTTAGTTGGGGACATGCTGCCATGGAAACAGAGGCATGTGAAGAATGTGCTCGTTCTAGATAGAAGCCTGGGTGTGCACCTCTTCACCAATCACACCTACATGTCCTCTAGAGGGAGGGAGTGGAGGAGTGGCTGGATTGTGGAGCTTTGTCCACCCCATACAAACTTTTGAACTGAGAAAGAAACGTTATGCCACGTACACACGATCGGAATTATGGTTGGAAAAAGGTCTGATAGTTTTCCCAACGGAATTCTGCTCAAGCCGTCTTGCCTACACACAGTCACACCAAATTCCGACCGCCAAGAACGCTGTGATGTTCAACAGGACAAGAAAAAGGAAGTTCGATAGCCAGTAGCCAATAGTTTCCGTCTCGTAGTTGAATCTGAGCATGCGTGATTTTTTGCGTGTCGGTATTGCATACAAACGATCGGAATTTCCGATAGAAAGTTTTTCTATCGGGAAAACTGAGAACAAGCTCGCAAATTTTTTGCTGGTGGGAATTCGGCCAGCTAAATTCCGATGGAGCGTACACACGGTCGCATTTCCCGATGAAAAGCTCTCATCGGTCTTTTGTTGGCCGAAATTCCGCATGTGTGTACACAGCATTAGAGGCCGATTCTGGACACTTCAAAAGACTATTCTGCAAAAACTATAGGGCTGAGGAAAGAAAGAAATGCAGGTATGGGGGTAGCATGTACTATCTTTGCATTCCCATACTTCTCCTTTAATTCGCCATGGTCCCACTGCATGTAGGAATTCCCTCTCTTGCCGCTACCAAAATGGACTGGAGAATATGGGATTTGTAGTGTGCATAGCAAGAGCAACTTAATGTGCACTGTTCATTCCAAATGAATGGAAGTGAGGGAGAAAAGGAGAGGTTTCAGAGCTCACAGAGGATGTTACAGGGAGGCAGAAAAATACAATCAGAAATGATTTAATAATAATAAAAAAAAAAAAAAGGTAAGAAGGTAAATAGAGTCTCGGCTGTGTGTGAATGGACACACGGAGCAGCAGCTCAGGAGCAAGCTGCTTGCTATAGGGGCACATGACAGGAGGGAGGAGCCTCCCCCTCCCTTTTTTCCCTCCTCCACCCCCTCGTCTTTCCCCATCCCCCCCCCCCTTTTTTCTCTCTTTTTAATAATTCTTAAAATGTATCAACTCCCCATGATATTAATTATTTTATTACATCTTTCTAGTCCTTACCCCCACACAGACACACCCTGTGTCCCCGCCCCCGGGGGGGGGGGGGGGGAACACCCATTTTTCTGGGTGTCTCAGTTTTGCCGCCTGCTACTGGTGGGTCGCTCTGGTTTAATTCAATACTCCAATATTTTGTCTTGGTTGGCAGCATCACTGCCTATTGTTTGCTCGCTATTATACATCCCTATATTGTATTTCTTTTAGATATTTGGGTTGACGCCTCCTTAGGAAGCGGCATAGGCCGCGAAACTAGTTGAGGTCCATGACTACACCAATACCATCTGTACCCCTCCATGCCTGTGGGGGTTACTACTTTTTATTTATTTTTTTACTTAATTTTACTGTACTGGTATCTAACAATTATTTTGTTACTGTAATTCATGAATGTCTTTGTATACTCTCTAATAAATATTTTTATTACATTTTTTTTGTAAAATCTTTTTTATTGAGTTTTTCAATAGCATAGAAAATTGCCCACACCTGGGCCAACAGTACCCACGCAGGGGCAAACTCTCCGCTACGGCTACAACCGCAGCAGGGCATATCAGGTAACACAACATGATCGGTCTGCCTCTGAGGCAACAACAGGCCTCAACCAGGCAGACCGATAAAAACAAAACTAAACGTATCTAAGCCCCCATGGGGGGGAGGGTTAACAGCAGGAGAATCCGTGCTCAAAAGCATAAGTACACGATGTCATAGCATAGAAGTACAAGTAATACCTGGGTCAGTCTATTACCATATCAGGACCTTAATGTTGGTCTAAGGGTTAGTTACTGCATCAGTCGCCGTAGTGCTATCAGCTAACCAACAAGTCCACACCTTTTCAAATTTTTTTGGGCATCCCCTGCCCTCGTAGGTGGCTCTATAAAGGGGCAAACTAGCATTCACTAGACCCTTCCAGAACTTGACAGAGGGGGGAGATGATTGCTTCCAATTCATCGTGATGGCCTTACGTGCATAGTATAGTAATAAGGATATGAGTATTTTCCTAGCTCTGTGGATTATCAACTGCTCCACCAGCCCCAGCAGACAACATTTAGGATCATAAGGAATACTAATCTTAGTAATGTTAGCTATCACCTGGAGAACTTCCTTCCAGTAATGCCCAATTGTTGGACAAGCCCAGAAAATGTGAAAATACTCCCCTGGCTGATACGAGCATCTCCAGCACGCCGGGGAATGTGTCGGCGACATCTGGTGCATTCTATGGGGTGTGTAGTGCGCTCTGTGTATAATTTTATACTGAACAAGTTTGTCCCTGGCCGAGACCAGTGGAGAGAACGGGAACACCCAGATTTCCCTCCAATCATCATCGTCCAGTTCCGGTATGTCCCCCACCCACTTCCTGCGTAGGGAGGACAGTTCGAGGATGGCAGCAACCAACATTTTTTTACTTTAAGGGCCAATATGTCTACTGGAGTAGCCCTTGCTCAATTCCCTTCTTTTTTATCATTGTCTAAACATCCAGCCTGAGCAATGATCTGTTTCCTGTATATGATCCTCATGCATAAAAACCAGACCTCACCTTCCCTCTCTATTTCTTCTTCTTCTTCCTCTTCCTCCACCTCCTCCTCCTCATCATCTTCCTCTTCATCCTCATCCTCATCCAGGGTAAAGGACAAGCTGGCGATCTTCCTCTTCTCCTCTTTCTTCCGCTCTTTCTCCCTCTGTTTCTCCAACTTCCTGTGCACATGGGACAGAGAGTGAGGAATCCCACTCTGGAGCTGGGAGACAGTACTATACACTCACTAGTAGGTTCAAATTCTACTTACAGTTGCAGATCTTTAAACTGTTCCTTCTTAGCCAGCTGCTTCTCCCTCTCCTTCACAAGAGCCTCCTGCTTGGCCTTCATGTCATTTAGGGTCACCAGACCTGATAAGGAGTTACAAAGTATTTAAATTACACTGCAGGGCACAATTTGAATACATTTTTATTTTTAACAGCAACTCTGCTTAATTTTCAAGGATAACAAAATTATATATTAAAAAAAAAAAAAAACACACATAATACAAACAGTTTTACAACACTCTGCTCGCTATTCCTTTCCTGCCCCCCTTCCCCCTCCCCCTAGTTCCATTATCTCCCCCTTTTGTCTCCATTCCTCTCCTCTTTTTCCTCTATACCTCCCATATTTCAGCATATTTCTTTGTATTCTTAAATTGTACCCAGCTTTTCCAAAAGCGATGTCTGCCGGTGTCCTATCACATTGTGTCCCCCATTGGATAGTGTCCGCTGTGTACTGTGCATGCGCAGTACACAGCACACACAGATTCTGAAAATAGCCCAAAATGAACGTCGCCTGCGCCGTGAGTCCAGGTTCTAGCCCCACCATCCAAGTGGACATAGAGTTAGAATGAAAAGAGTCGAGCGCAGTGAGGCTGTGCCCAAATCGCAGCGAGCCCGCGAGGGGCCCTCTAATATCGGCAGCCCTATGTCCACTTGGATGGTGGGGCTACCACCTTGACTCACGGCGCAGGCGCCGTTCATCTTCGGAGATTTTCCGAAACTCCTTCTGTTTAGTACTGTGATGGCCGGACGCTATATGCCACAACACCGGGACACGTCGATCGTTCTCAGGCAGACCAGTGTTCCTTCTAAGCAGGGAGATGGATCTTTCTTCCCCCAGTCAAAAGCACCCCCCAGTTAGAAATCACTCCCCAGGAACACATTTAACCCTTTATTTGCCCCTGATGTTAACCCCTTCCCTGCCAGTGCCATTAGTACAGTGATGGTGCATTTTTTTTAGTGCTGATCACAGTACTAGTGTCACTGGTACCCAAATATATCACTTAGTTTCCGATTTGTCTACCGCAATGTCGCAGCCCTGCTAAAAATCACTGATCGCTGCCATTACTAGTAAAAAAATAAATGAATAAAAATTCAACAAATATATCCCATAATTTGTAAACGCTATAACTTTTGCGCAAACCAATCAATATACAATTATTGGGATTTTTTTTTTACCAAAAATATGTAGCAGAATACCTAAATTGATGAAGAAATTTGGGTATATTTTGTAGCATAAACAATAATACACACTTCCAACCTCACACCTGTGTATCACCACTGCGCTTACACCAAAAAACAAAACCAAAAAAAAATCAAACAAAACAAAAAAAAATTGCTGCCACTCTAAATAAATAATAATGTGCAAAAGTCCTACCAAGCAGTGTAGAATGAGCGGCGCTACATACTCAGTGAATATGCTAATAATACACAATCTCTACTCAAATGTATCTAATAAAGTATACACATAACATAAATAACACTGATTGTTATCACTTTAAACTATAATAGCAACACCCTGTAAAGTGAATAGTTGCAATAAATTCTATGATTGAATAAATAAAGTGTCCAGTTTTTAAACACAAAGAGTCCAACATTCATTAGATAGTGACCAGTGAATCAATTATAATTATAATTCATAAAGACTTCCAGAAACACTCCTCCACCACACCGCCGTGACTTCACTCCCCTTATGTGCTCACTCACCGGATGATTATGCCTCACACTGCAGCGTTTGGCTATAGACACTTAAACCCTCTTTTCACAGGGATGAAGAGTGACATGTGGAATATCAAAGGCAAACCATAAACAAATTATCCAGCTACTTTGGTCTTGGAGTGCTGTGCAATGGACGGCCACAGCAGACCCAGGAGTGGTAAAGCCGCGTACACACGGGCGGATTGTATGGCCTACTTAGTCCGCTGAAACACATTTCAGCGGACAGTCCGCTCGTGTGTGGGCTTCAGCGGACTTTTTCAGTGGACAGTCTGGCGTACTAAGTATTTCGGAATTCCCGTAATATTGTCCGTCATTACTTTGGTTTCAGCGGACAATCCGCTCGTCAGTAGGCTAGTTCGACGGACTAAGAATGGCGCATGGTCACAAAGGATTTACACGGCGGAAGGGTGCTTAGCTGTGTATTGGACTTCCTATTTCTAGTCCCGTCGTACGTGCTGTACACGTCATCGCGCAAGCTTTCGACGGACTGTTTGTGCATCCGTGTGTGGTCAAGTCCGTTCAGTGGAAAGTATGACGGACTGTCCGTCGGATTGTATGACGGACTAAGTACTCCATACAGTCCGCCCGTGTGTACGCGGCTTGAGCCTTACAGCTGCTATCTTGCTATCTAGTAAGCCCTGGGTCTGCTGTGGCCATCCATTATCCAGCTACTTTGGTCTTGGAGTGCTGGGCAATATGTTTATAGCGTGCCTTTGGTATTCCACATGTGAGTGCAATGCAGTGAAATTTTATGAGATTAAAGTGTGTGAAGGTTTTACACTATCGGAGGCTGTGTTTTTTTCATTTACATGTGGAGTGCATAAAGAGGATTAATTGGGAGCTGCACATTTGTCTCTGACTGACACCTGAAGATCTGTCACTCTTCATCCCTGTGCAAAGAGGGTTTAAGCGTCTATAGCCAAACGCGGCAGTGTGAGGCATAATCATCCGGTGAGTGCGCACATAAGGGGATGGAAGTCACGGCGGTGTGGTGGAGGAGTGTTTCTGGAAGTCTTTATGAATTATAATTGATTCACTGGTCACTAATGAATGTTGGACTCTTTGTGTTTAAAAACTGGACACTATTTATTCATTCATAGAATTAATTGCAACTATTCACTTCACAGGGTGTTGCTATTATAGTTTAAAGTGGTAACAATCAATGTTATTTATGTTATGTGTATACTTTATTGGATACATTTGAATTGAGATTGTGTATTATTAGCATATTCACTGAGTATGTAGCGTCGCTCATTCTACACTGCTTGGTAGGATTTTTGCGCGTTTTATAGCATAAAGTAAAAAATTCTTTTTTTTTTTTTCCAAAATATTTTTTTTTTATTTCTAGTGCAAAAAATAAAAACCGCAGGGGTGATAAAATACCACCAAAAGAAAGCTCTATTTGTGGGGAAAAAAAGGACAATTTTATTTGGGTACAGCGTCGTATGAAGGCGCAATTGTCAGTTATAGTAACAGTGCCATATTGCAAAAAAACGGCCTGGTCATAAAAGAGGGGGGGGGGTAAACTTTCCGTAAGTGAAGTGGTTAAAATGATAATATAGCATTACAGGGCACCTGTCACCCAATACAAAGGAACGTGACCTATGAATTATAGAAATGTTTAGACTCTCAGTTCAATAGGAACTAGTGGCATTGCATGGCATGGCATGGCATGAGTTACAAACCAATGGGTAGGGGCCCCAGAAATGCCAACTCAGCTGACAATATGACTACCACAGTGACACAACACTTTACTAGCAGAAGCTAGGAGGTGCAACAAAGCCTCTAGAAAAATAAAAAATAACATGACCAGAATGATTTAGACTTACCCACAGTGCTGGATTTCAACTCGGCCTCCACTGCATCATAATGTGCCGAAAACTTCTTGTTAATGTTTGCTTTAACCACATTCTCCTGTAACAGAAACAAGAGAATTAAAACGAAGCCCTCCAGCTGTGATATGGCCTTCTCAGCAAAAAGTCACTCTACCTGCTATCTATATAAAGGCACTTCACCCCGATATACACGTCTATTACATGGTCAGAGCACCCCATTATATACCAATCATTGTCACACTGTGCTATGGAATCACATGATATACAGATCTCTGCTATACTGTACCACACCTCCCCATTATATGGAGATTTGTGTCACGTTGTACCATGCCCCCCCCCCCCCCACAACATAAAGAACACTGTTACTTTGCACCATGATACTATTATAGAGTGGGGAAATGATTTGATCCCCTGCAGGTTTTGTAAGTTTTCCCCAAAATGAAGCATCTAGAATTTTTCTCATAGGTGTATTTTAAATAATAGAGACAGAATATCAACCAAAAAGCCAGAAAAAAATAAAAATAAACACACAGGGTACAAATGTTATAAATTGAATTGCAGTTCAGCAAGTAAAATATGTATTTGATCTCCAAGCAAAAATGACTTAGTACTTGGTAGAGAAACCCTTGTTGACAATCACAGAGGTACGACATTTCTTATAGCTGGTTATCACATTTGCACACATCTCAGGAGGGATTTTGCTCCTCTCTTCTTTACAGATCTGCTCTAAATCCTTAAGGTCTCTTGGCTGTCTCTTGGCAACTCAAAGTTTCAGCTCCCCCCATAAATGTTCTATAGGATTAAGGTCTGGAGACTGACTAGGTCACTTCATGACCTTCATGTGCTTCTTCTTGAGCCCCTCCTTTGTTGCCTTGGTAGTATGTTTTGGGTCATTGTCATGCTGAAAGACCCATCCATGACCCATCTTCAGTGTTCTGGCTGAGGAAAGAAAGTTCTCATGCAAGATTTTACAATGAATGGCCCCGTCCATTGGCCTCTCAATGCGTCAAAGTCGGCCTGTACCTTTAACAGAAAAACAGTCCAAAAGCACCATGTTCCCACCTCTGTGTGTGACTGTAGGGATGGTGTTCATGTTCCCACCTCTGTGTGTGACTGTAGGGATGGTCTTCATGTTCCCACCTCTGTGTGTGACTGTAGGGATGGTCTTCATGTTCCCACCTCTGTGTGTGACTGTAGGGATGGTCTTCATGTTTCCACCTCTGTGTGTGACTGTAGGGATGGTGTTCATGTTTCCACCTCTGTGTGTGACTGTAGGGATGGTGTTCATGTTCCCACCTCTGTGTGACTGTAGGGATGGTGTTCATGTTCCCACCTCCATGTGTGACTGTAGGGATGGTGTTCATGTTCCCACCTCTGTGTGTGACTGTAGGGATGGTGTTCATGTTTCCACCTCTGTGTGTGACTGTAGGGATGGTGTTCATGTTCCCACCTCTGTGTGTGACTGTAGGGATGGTGTTCATGTTTCCACCTCTGTGTGTGACTGTAGGGATGGTGTTCATGTTCCCACCTCTGTGTGTGACTGTAGGGATGGTGTTCTTAGGGTCAGTCCGCATTTTTCTTCCTCCCAACACAGCGAGTCGAGTTAATGCCAAAGAGCTCAGATTTGGACTCCTCTGACCACAGAACTTTCTCCCCAATCATTCTCTGAATCATTTAGATGTTCATTGGCAGACTTGAGACGGAGACTTTGCGGGCGCTGCAGGATTTCAATCCATGTCGGCGTATTTCATTACAAATGGTGTGTTTGGTGACTGGGGTCCCAACTGCATTCAGATTCTTCACAAGCTCCTCCCATGTAGTTCTGGGCGGATCCCTCACTTTTCTCATGACCATCCTCACCCCATGAGGAGAAATCTTCCATGGAGCTCCAGACTGAGGACAATTGATGGTTATTTTGTATTTCTTCCATTTGTGAATAATCTCTCCGGCACTCGTCTCCTCTCACCAAGCTTCTTGCTGAAGATCTTGTAGCCCATTCCAGCCTTGTGCAGGTCTCCAATCTTCTCCCCGACGTCCTCTGACAGATCTTTGGTCTTCCCCATGATGGTGAGGATTGGAGGGAAGGGATTCTGTGGACAGGCGTCTTCTATACACATAACGAGTTGTCTTTAAATTGACCGGACTAATCTGTGTACCACATGAGCACCTACTGGAGCCAGTCTGTGGGGGGCAGAATTTTTGTTGGTTGGTAGGAGACCAAATAGTATTATTTACTCACCGAACTGCAACTCCATTTATAACATTTGTATTGCGTTTTTTTTTCTGGATTTTTGGTTGATATTCTGTGTCCATCATATAAAATACACCTCTGATAACAATGACAGACCTTCATTTCTATGTAAGTGAGCAAACTTCCGAAATCTGCAAGGGATCAAAAAATGTTCCCCACTGTATAGAGATCTTCGTTCTCCTAGACCAGTGATGGGGAACCTCGGCACCCCAGATGTTTTGGAACTACATTTTCCATGATGCACCACTACACTGCAGAGTGCATGAGCATCATGGGAAATGTAGTTCCAAAACATCTGGGGTGCCGAGGTTCTCCATCACTGCCCTATACCATAGCACCCCATTATATGGGGATCTGTTATCCTGTACCACAAGACCCCCTTATACCCGGATCTCTCCCACACTGTACCATGACACCTCAGTATATATGGATCTATGTTACTCTGTACTATGGCACCCCATTATATACAGATCTCTGTTACACTATAGCATCACACACCATTGTACACAGATATAATCTGGCACCCCATTATATACCGACCTCTATTACTCTGTACTATGGTACCCCATTATATACTGACTTCTATTACTCTGTACTATGGTACCCCATTATATACCGACCTCTATTACTCTGTACTATGGTACCCCATTATATACTGACTTCTATTACTCTGTACTATGGTACCCCATTATATACTGACCTCTATTACTCTGTACTATGGTACCCCATTATATACCGACCTCTATTACTCTGTACTATGGTACCCCATTATATACTGACTTCTATTACTCTGTACTATGGTACCCCATTATATACCGACCTCTATTACTCTGTACTATGGTACCCCATTATATACTGACTTCTATTACTCTGTACTATGGTACCCCATTATATACCGACCTCTATTAATCTGTACTATGGTACCCCATTATATACTGACTTCTATTACTCTGTACTATGGTACCCCATTATATACTGACTTCTATTACTCTGTACTATGGCACCCCATTATATACTGACCTCTATTACTCTGTACTATGGCACCCCATTATATACTGACCTCTATTACTCTGTACTATGGTACCCCATTATATACTGACCTCTATTACTCTGTACTATGGCACCCCATTATATACTGACCTCTATTACTCTGTACTATGGTACCCCATTATATACTGATCTCTGTTACACTATAGCATCACACACCATTGTACACAGATATCTATTAAACTGTCCCATAACACCCCATTATATGTGGATCTCTATTACACCAAGACACCTAATTATGAACAAATATCTATTACATTGAGCCATGACACCCGATTACATATAGATCTTTATTACAGTTCTATGGCGTGTCACTGTGTGTGGATCTCTGTTCCACTGCACTATGACACCCAATTATATGCAGATATCTACTATTACAATGTACCACAACACCCCGTTTTATGTGGATCTCTTGTACACTGTACCACAACACTTCATTATACACAGATATCTATTACACTGCACTATGACACTATGTTAGCGATCCATACATAATAAGATGTCATGGTAAAGTCTCTGAAGATCCACAAATAATGGGGCTCTAATGTACAGTGTAATCGCTATGTGTATAGTGGGGAGTCACAGAAGAATGTAATAGAGATCCGTATTTCACAGGATGTTGTGATACATTATATTACACTGCACCACAACACCTCATTATATGGAGATCTTTGGTACACTATAGCATGACACACCATTGTACACAGATATAATTCACTACTACAGTGGAGGGGGTGGCAGAGGACACTACTATGGTAGGCAGAGGGCACTACAGTGGATGGGGTGGCAGAGGACACTGCTATGGGGGGGGGGGCAGAGGGCAGTACAGTGGAGGGGGAGGATACTGCAATGGGGGGGGGGGGGGCAGAGGGCAGTACAGTGGAGGGGGGTGGCAGAGGGCACTGTTTGGTGGGGCAGAGGTGTGTGTGCTCCACTTATTGTCAGCAGAAGACACTACAGTGGAGGGGGAGGATACTGCAATGGGGGGGGGGGCAGAGGGCACTACAGTGGTGGGTGGATGGCAGAAGACACTGCTATGGGGGGGGGGGGGGGGCAGAGGGCAGAACAGTGGAGGGGGAGGATACTGCAATGGGGGGGGGGGGGGCAGAGGGCACTACAGTGGAGGGGGGTGGCAGAGGGCACTGTTTGGGGTGGGGCAGAGGTGTGTGTGCTCCACTTATTGTCAGCAGAAGACACTACAGTGGAGGGGAGGATACTGCAATGGGGGGGGGGGGGGGGGGCAGAGGGCACTACAGTGGTGGGTGGATGGCAGAAGACACTGCTATGGGGGGGGGGGTGCAGAGGGCACTGTTTTTTGAGGGGGGGGGGCAGAGGTGTGTGTGGGAGGGGCATATCACAGGGGTGTAAAGCACCGGGTGGAGGCGCACACTACGGTCACCCCGGGGGGGGGGGGGTATTTGTGTACTACAGACGTGTACAGTGCAGCACACAGCCGGATCCGGACACTGCGGCACCATAGAGCGGCGCCATGTGGAATGATCGTCACCTCGGCGATCTTCTGCTTCAGCTGCTCGAGTTGTTCTCTCTGCTTCTCTCTCTTCTTCATCAGCTGCATGGCTCTCCCGGCCTCGCTGGCCGCCCCCTTGTACTGCGCCATGTCTGCCCGGATCTCTCCACACACAGCCCGATCTCTCCTCACTCACTCCGCTGGAACAACACAGCCCGTGCGCCTGCGCCCTCTCTAAGCGCTGATTGGGCCGTCTCCCTTCTTCCGATCACATCCGGGAGCGAAGCCTTCTGGGAGCCGGAAGTCGGGCGTTGCTGGGAGACGTCTCTGTGTACATATAGAACAGGAAGTGTCGCTCCTAGCAACCGGATCTTTCCTGTTCTATCTGTTTGTGGCCCCCATAGGTGGAAGAGGATTGGTTGGCTCGGTGTATTATAACACAGACAGGGTTATAGGAAGCCTGAGGGGCCCCTTCTGAAAATGCTAATATCCTGGCTGTCATTCTGATGACTTGGTGTCAGGAAGGCGACTGACCCAGGATAAGTCTGTAGAGGCAAAGCTAGAAAGTTTTATCTGCATAGTAATTCAGGGTGAAAGGATCCCCCCAGACACCCCCATTCCCGGGAAAGGCTCAGGGCCCCCAGACACCCCCATTCCCAGGAAAGGCTCAGCCCCCCCCCAGACACCCCCATTCCCAGGAAAGGCTCAGGCCCCCCCCAGACACCCCCATTCCTGGGAAAGGCTCGGGTCCCCCAGACACCCCCATTCCCAGGAAAGGCTCAGGGCCCCAGACACCCCCATTCCCAGGAAAGGCTCAGGGCCCCCAGACACCCCCATTCCCGGGAAAGGCTCGGCTCCCCTAGACACCCCCATTCCTGGGAAAGGCTCAGGGCCCCCAGACACCCCCATTCCCAGGAAAGGCTCAGGGCCCCCAGACACCCCCATTCCCAGGAAAGGCTCAGGGCCCCCAGACACCCCCATTCCCAGGAAAGGCTCAGGGCCCCCAGACACCCCCATTCCCAGGAAAGGCTCAGGCCCCCCCCAGACACCCCCATTCCCGGGAAAGGCTCGGGTCCCCCAGACACCCCCATTCCCAGGAAAGGCTCAGGCCCCCCCCAGACACCCCCATTCCCGGGAAAGGCTCGGGTCCCCCAGACACCCCCATTCCCCAGGAAAGGCTCAGGGCCCCCAGACACCCCCATTCCCGGGAAAGGCTCGGCTCCCCTAGACACCCCCATTCCTGGGAAAGGCTCAGGGCCCCCAGACACCCCCATTCCCAGGAAAGGCTCAGGGCCCCCAGACACCCCCATTCCCAGGAAAGGCTCAGGGCCCCCAGACACCCCCATTCCCAGGAAAGGCTCAGGCCCCCCCCAGACACCCCCATTCCTGGGAAAGGCTCGGGTCCCCCAGACACCCCCATTCCCAGGAAAGGCTCAGGGCCCCCAGACACCCCCATTCCCGGGAAAGGCTCGGCTCCCCTAGACACCCCCATTCCTGGGAAAGGCTCAGGGCCCCCAGACACCCCCATTCCCGGGAAAGGCTCAGGGCCCCCAGACACCCCCATTCCCGGGAAAGGCTCAGGGCCCCCCCAGACACCCCCATTCCCGGGAAAGGCTCAGGGCCCCCAGACACCCCCATTCCCGGGAAAGGCTCAGGGCCCCCCCAGACACCCCCATTCCCGGGAAAGGCTCAGGGCCCCCCCAGACACCCCCATTCCCGGGAAAGGCTCGGGTCCCCCAGACACCCCCATTCCCAGGAAAGGCTCGGGTCCCCCAGACACCCCCATTCCAGGAAAGGCTCAGGGCCCCCAGACACCCCCATTCCCGGGAAAGGCTCGGCTCCCCTAGACACCCCCATTCCTGGGAAAGGCTCAGGGCCCCCAGACACCCCCATTCCCAGGAAAGGCTCAGGGCCCCCCCAGACACCCCCATTCCCGGGAAAGGCTCAGGGCCCCCAGACACCCCCATTCCCGGGAAAGGCTCAGGGCCCCCAGACACCCCCATTCCCAGGAAAGGCTCAGGGCCCCCCCAGACACCCCCATTCCCGGGAAAGGCTCGGCTCCCCTAGACACCCCTATTCCTGGGAAAGGCTCAGGGCCCCCAGACACCCCCATTCCCAGGAAAGGCTCAGGGCCCCCAGACACCCCCATTCCCAGGAAAGGCTCAGGGCCCCCCCAGACACCCCCATTCCCGGGAAAGGCTCGGCTCCCCCAGACACCCCCATTCCCAGGAAAGGCTCAGGGCCCCCAGACACCCCCATTCCCAGGAAAGGCTCAGCTGCCGCAGGACTCCATGGAATGTTTGTTTTCACATATAACTAAAGAGAAACTTTCTTTTCATTTTGGATAAAGTGGGGGGAGGGGTCAGATTTTTTCTGCAGTCGTGTCATTTCATATACACAATCCTACACCCCAGCAGAGCTGGATCCATCGGGGGGGGGGGGGGGGATTCCTTCCCGATCCCAGAGAGGCAAATCGGATTTTTCCTGGATCAACTTTACCTATAAATGTTAGTAACCAATTATATTATATTATATTATGTACATTTAGGAAAGAGCCGCTTCCGGGGTCTATTCTTACAGTATACCGTACCACATTGTAATAAAGTATAGTTCCTTTCTGTGGTGTATCTATAACCCTGAAGAAGAGCAGCGATATACCGTTCTCGAAACGCGTTGGACATCTACATTTTAGGAACTCTCTCAAGTTGTGACCCACGTTTGGTAGGAAAATTGTATATCTAACAAACTATGAATAGCTTTTGTATCTATGTGATTTTATATTTTTGGTCAACAATAAAGCTTTTGTTACTTTAATAATACATGACACCATTTTGAGTCCTGTATTTTTGCACATAACCCGGTTGCTGTTAAAGTCCCACTCATGAGGGTTCCTTTTCATTGCATGTTTGGAGCAGAACTCCAGACCAAAAAACAAAAAGCTGCATGGTCCATTAAAAGGCAAAATAATTAAAAACAGTTTTTGCTGCAATATTCAGAGTCAAATCAAGAAATCCCTCCAGCAGTAATGTTTTTCTGATGCTAGATCTGACGGCCAGCATCATCCAACCCACTTCCTCTGAGCCCAGGTCATCCTGGACCCACCTAGCCAGTTACTGGTGAATGGAAGTAGAAGGATCATCCTGATGAGCCCATTTCTCTGTTAGGGTCCTTTCACACGGGGGGGGGGGGGGGGGGGGGATCAGTGCTGATCCGCCCCATGGATATCCGCTTGCTCAGCGGGGATCGCTCCGCCGATCCCCGCTGAGCAGGAAGATGACTGGTCCGTCTCGGCACACTGCGCAGGGACGGACCT